>NC_136518.1:64310821-64487226 GCF_053919585.1 Euprymna scolopes
TCAGAGTCCATTTTCTGTAGGCTGTTTTTTAACCTAGTCAACGACGGGTACTTTTGCTAGTATATATATATATATATATATATATATATATATATATATATATATATATTATATATATATATATATATATTATTACGAATTTCATTATTATGAAAGCAAACAAAAAAATAATAAAAGACACTCATGGAATACAACTGAACACTGAAACACATGTGCGCTGGGTTCGGTACACCTTGCTGAAATGGAAAATATGGGGAGACTCTTTCAGAACCTAGGAACGAACGAATAGCGTATGAAGACGCAATAATAACTTTCAAAGTTAAATTTTATTACAAAACAATAAACTATGATAGGGGGGAGGTTAAATAAAATAAGAATAAAACAAATTACGAGGGTGTGGAAGGGGTATTTTTTATCTACTATCTGAAAATGCCAACGAGAAATTTATCAAAACAAAAAAAATGTATCAAAAAGAATAATGGCAACATGAACCCATTGACTTAATAAATGAGAGAGAAATGTTCATAATACACTTACAGTTTTTACTTTTCCTTCTCTTTTTCTTTTGTTTTGACGGGGAATTTAACCGCCGTTTTGTTCGCTTTGGACGACAGTTCGTAATATGCGATATTCTTATATAATATCCATCCAACGTTTTTATTATTCTTGGAGTATCATGTCTCTTATATTCATGGAATTAACATTCTGTATTTCGACGACGCCGGCTTGTTCTCCCAGTCATTATCTCTTTTCTTTCGTTGTTGATGGGGGGGGGGTCGACATCGGTACGTCTGTCATTGATGGAGTGGTGGAAAATTTTCCATCACAGCTCGGAGCGATGTCCAGGCGAGATCTGTCTTTCAAATTTGTGCATAATGTGAAAGGAGAATTTTCCTATGAACGACATTGATATAGCCCTTCAACCACAACTCCTTTATATATATATTTATATATATATATATATATATATATATATATATATACATATACTTCAGTCTTTGTTTTTCCGAGGAGAATATTATCTGCCTCTGATGAGTTGTTTGGTGCTCATACGCCATTCAACGAAACACGTGTAATAAATATTACAAAAGAAAACATAAACATTTTTTGGCCTTGGAATGTATTTTCCTTCAGACGAAGTTCTCAAAAGACAGAAAACAAATAATGCTTTCTCAGTGAGCAAACTAATATTCATATTCATAACTTGAGAGAACTTGAATGCCTACTAGACCCTATCCTAAAGTGTCTAAAGTTTCTCTGTACAGGGGTTTGTCAGGACAACCTGGCATGAGGAAACTTTTCCCTAGAAGTAAACCCTGACCAAATATTCCAAATAACATAGTATTCGCTGCCCAAATAAGATGTCCTCACTACGACTAACCCAAATTAGCCTTTACAAGGAATGGTGCACCTTCTCCAAATAATACTACCTCAAGTAATAGCACGAAGCTGGATACTCCACCAGACTTGATAACTTTTGTTCTGGAATCTAGTAAAATCAAGAGACACAAAACAAAAGACATACTACAACAAATGAAAATGGTTAATTGCGGAGAGGAAAATTATGTTCTTAATTTCTTAACTCAGTGTTTGAAAGATAAAGAACTTTAATGGAATATTCGACTATCTATGTAGCTCATATAGAGGTTAAGTGTTAACCGCAGGTAGTGGGACGCTTAATTTCTGGGAATTTCGATTGAAGTAAAATAAAACAAAAAAAATAAAAAGTATCGTATGAATCACTGAAGTTAAAAATAAAAATAAAATAAAAAATAAATATAAAAGATATATTTACCGCTTCATAAAAATGTTTAGTGATATTTACTATACAAGCATACAATTGTTTCGGCCCTTTTTTATATGATGAGGTCTATCTATTTCCAAATTATTTATAGTTCTGTATTTGAATATTAATAACAAAGGTTTGTTTTTAGATAGCTCGATAATGCATTATCGAGCTATCTAAAAAGACTTTATTATTGATATTTATACAGGATGGAATGATAAAATTGTCACTCTAGAAAAGACGACATGATTCCATTTCCGTTTAATAAAAACCGTTTTTGTTTAAGTTGCAGACAATCTACTAGTTGGCCAGTTGTGTACAAATCCCAAGAGCAATAGGCGCCCTCTATCATGTCTGAATGTGATACAATGTTCAATGAGTGAGATTGGGGATGGGCTGCTGTACAACTCATGCTCTCTACCAATCGAAGTTATGACAACAGGGCCATTGCCAGCACCCTCAAAATGCATTGCTGGATTGCCACGAATAACAGGGCTATGCCCAGGGTGATGAAAACAAAGTTTCTGGCCACGGTTATGGTTTTGTCATTTGCCAAGTATTCGGCAAACTCCTGCTACCACTTGTGGAAAAGAAGGCATGCACCCAGTTCCAGACCCATATCAAGGCGGTGACTGAGGCTGACGGCGGCTACATTGGATAGATGTCAGCTCTCCACACTAAATCTCCACACTAACGTACTGTACTTGCAATAACCCTTATCCCTGAGTGGCTTTCGGGCCTTGATAAGTGGTGACCACCGTGTAAAAAAAAAAAAAGAAGCTCTACTACATAATCAAGTTACCTGAATTGATTTTTGTTCAATAAAAGTTTTAAAATAAAGTTGTAGTTTTTTTTCTTTAGGGCGACACTTTTATCATTCCACCTTTTATTTGAATACAAAATTGAAAACAAAACCGTATATATCTATATACCTATAAAATTGATATTTTGTCGCACTTACATTGGTATTAAAAGCCTATTTTTTTCTATTTAAAAATTGTTAAAATGAACTGCGTAAAATAATCAGTCATGGATATACGAGCGACTTTATGAATGTTAAATAATTTGAATACTGTAAGGAAAAAACCAACGTTCATTAATTAATTATTTATTTTAATAGTTTCTTATTTGAGAATTGGTTCTATTTATGCACAGTTTCTACATTGTGCATAATTGCATAGCATTTAGGATTTAAAATTCTAGCAAACACACACGCACACACACACACACACATACACACACACATATATATATATATATATATATATATATATACAAAAGTAATCTTGTCTCTGTGTATGTGTATGTGTGTGTGTGTGTGTGTGTGTGTGTGTGTGTGTGTGTGTGTGTGTGTGTGTGTGTGTGTGGAAAGTCTGTACCAAACTCCTTTCTGAATTTTTGGTTTACAGACTTGAAACTTGATATATAGAGGATTTGAACTTGTGAAACAATATCGATTTCATTTTTAGCCAGTGATACTAGTTACTAAGGGGTCAAAATTGGAAACACACACACACACACACACACACACATATATATATATATATATATATATATATATATATATATATATATATATATTTATTTATTTATTTATTCATTTTCACAAAGTTTAGATAAGTCATCGGTATCGTCGGTTTCAAACTTGAAACCGTTTTAGGTCCCATGTCAAAAATATAAATAATGCACTCTTATTTTGGGATTTTTTTCCTTATAATAGAGCACTCTGCTGGAATCCTTTTTTCTCAAATATAACTATATATATATATATATATATATATATATATATATATATATATATATATATATATATATATAGAGAGAGAGAGAGAGAGAGAGAGAGAGAGAGAGAGAGAGAGAGGGTGTTTTGAATAACTTCGACAGAATAACATATGTCTATGTGAAGTTGTTAACTACTGTACCCTGGATTACAAGGGTAGCTAATAATAGGCCTTATATATGACAGCAGGATTTAGACCCTCGTCACATCCCAAGGAAAAGTAAAAAATAACTGTCAGCTAATTCTTACAAATCCAAACGCTTGGCCTCCAAACTTTCCTAATCTTAATCCGATGGATTATGTATGGGACGCTGTCAAGAAAGATACCAATCGCTATGCCAGTGGTCCTACAAGGAAACGGTTAATCGACAGAATTAAAGTGAATAACATGAAAATAATGATAGACTAAAGACAAGTTCACAACATCTTTTCTGTGGGAAAGAGGCTGCAGGGAACGGCAAAAGGCATCACCTGTTTTGAAGCCGGTTTTGAACTCTATCAAAGCAGGATAGGTGCTCCGAGCGGCTACTTGCCTGGATATGGCAACAATACTCCATCCTAGAACGTACTTGGCTCTTATACAGGTAAATGTCCCTGTAGGCATGATGTAATGCAAACAGACATCTCGCTGCTCAACTCCCTACATAGCGTTCCTGTTGGCATGGTCCTTAATAGTAACTCCATAGGTCTCAGTTGTAAAAATAAAATACTACTTCAAAGTCAGAAACAGGAACGATAAATGTTAGATGAAATAGATAGCAATTCTTCCCTCTTTGCCAGCAGCATCACTCATGGAATGTGAGGACTAAAGGACAAAATAAAGGAAACGGGAGTTACGCGGCTGTTGAAAGTAAACTTAAGACGCACATTCTACTTTACTTAAAGTTACAAATGATTTGTCATTTCGAGCTCAATTTATTAGTCTTTTGAATCCACATTATTTATTTTTTTTTTATTTATTTTTTTTTTGTTTACTCATGATCACCCCTTACAAAGCATATCGCCACTTGGACATAAGGGGCTACTATTTGGGGGCCATGTGTATTAAAGATTAACAAGATATTTGTTTATGTTACATTTAAACTTCTGCATATCAGTACAGTCAGGGAAACAAGCAGCAGGAAGAGAATTCCAAAGTCTAGCTCTTCGACGGAAGAAACTATTAGAATAGAAAGCCTTCTGGCATTTAGGAACATCAACAGTGAAGGGGGTGAGCAGGTTTGTCGGGTATATGTACGTCGAGGGGGTACAAGTGAAACGAGTTCATCAGAACACATTCCATTAAAATATTTGTAAAACAGGCACAGTGATGCAACATTGTGGCGATGGGACAGGGGATGGAGCTTAGTTGATAAAGTGGGACCGATTAGATTGACAACTCTTTTTTGGACTTTATCTTAGAGGGAGAGACTAGTGGTAGATGCACCAGCCCAGATGTTATAAATTTCTAGTTTGGTATATGATATTAACGATAACAGGTATTTGTCGCTTGAAGATGAGCAGCTATTGGTCATTGTTAGAGCTATGACAATAGCATATTCTTTTCATTGTTTTGACTCTTGAGTGTGTATCCGTTGATATCTTATATGCTTTTATATAGAGTGATGTAGTTCTCGGTTGATTAACTGTGTTTAACTGAGTCGGATATGCACTCGAGAGTCAAAACAATGAAAAGAATATTCTGTTGTCATAGCCCTAGTCATTATATTTCAGAATTTGGGAATTAAAGTGACAATCAAAATAAGAGCAGTATACTGTTCATACTGTTATACCGTATTTTTATTATCGATAAAAGTTTCATGAAAACTTTTATTGGTCATATGTTCTTTTGTTCCCAATTTTTTCAAGCACCAATCACACTTCTTCTTCTTCTTCTTCTTCTTCTTCTTCTTCTTCTTCTTCTTCTTCTTGTATCGTGACACGTTCATGCCGTAGATAAAATCATGGTTAGTGTTCTCCATAGGCTTCGGTCTGTTGTTGGTCCGATTCCTCTTTTTGAAGCCATCACGTGATTTGAACTTGGAAGAATACATTACCTTCCCCAGCGCAGTGGCATCTGACTCGCCTGTTTTGCACATATCCCTTGTCCTTAGATCATCCGCACGGTTGAATAACGTAACTCTTAATAGCATAAAATCGTTGATCTGCTTGAGATTCCATGCCCATCCAACATCCTACTGCTGACGTCATCAGAATTACCTTCTTATAGATGCATGTCCTAACTAAGACTAAGGGTACATCTCTCCCAGTGAATTAATGCACCTCCAGATACAACCTGGAAATTTCTTATGATGCAGCACGGTACATACAGCATCTAGCCTTCCAAAATGGTCACACATCTGGTACTGGCCAGGCTCATCATTGCTTAACAGTCATACTAAAGTGTTGTAATACAGCAAAACAGTCTGTTTGTGGATGACTGTACAATAGCCCCCCCACCACCACCACCACCATTCTCGGGTTGAACACTCTTGGTAATGATATCATCTGTTATTACATTAGCGTAATGCAAAACCCTTTTGTAAATAAAAACACATGGAGCACTATGGGAGTGGCGGTCAATGTTTGTATAAATAACTGCTAGATATTATTGCTGATGGCGATGGTCTGGTTGTCGCATTACGCCAATGTTTGCAATCACTGCAAATCACCCATTTGGGGGAGGAGTATAAAAACGAAACTGAATGTACCTTTTATATCCTACTCTCGTGCCCCTTGGTCGTGTCCCCGAGTGATTTGTGTCCCACAGTTCATTGTATCTGGATCAAAATCTCTCTCAGTGCATAGCAACAGACGCAAGTCTCATTTCTTTCCGGGTTTATTCATTCACTATGGTTTTATACCATCATCGTTTCTCATCCTTAGAAGGAGGGTGAAGAGTCTCTATTTTGCTATAGTTTTAGCTACCATTTATTTCTATCTCGTCATCTCCACAAGAACTCTGCCAATTCATTTCTCGGGGAATCAGACACAGACTTTTTCTAATCTGCTCTTTCTGACTCCCTGAATCAGACTCCTCGTTAATTCGTATCAATCTTCCACTAAACTCATGTTCCACGAATCGTTCTGTAATGTGGCGATCTACATAACGCAATGTCATCGATTGTTCTGCCTGTTCGACCCGTCTCTCTAATTTTGTTATGACACACTTTTATTAACTGTGCTAATTAATTTATTAATTGTGCTAATTAATTTATTAATTGTGCTAATAAATTCTTATCTAAAAGCACTAAGCTCCAACTTTTAATTCTGTATATTGCACTGGTCACAACAGCCGTCTATGGTCGGCATATTATATGACATGGTGACTATAATAAAATAGAATATAAATAGTTGTAATGTTGTGACCCTTTGGCTGTGATCATAGCGTAGTATCTGTTAACTGTGGGAAGCAGGGCTAAGTGTCAAAGCATTATTATTATTATTATTTTATTATTATTATTATTATTATTATTATTATTATTATTATTATTATTATTATTATTATTATTAATTGATTCGAGTGACAGCTTATGATTGGAAAAATAAACAATTAGATCGGGAAAAAGAAGGGATTGGCAGCAAATAATAATATCGCTACAAAAGGAATGTGAAAATAGAAAATAGATGTAAACATGATTTCGGTTTGCATAAACAAATAACTAGATTGAGGTTACATCAGCTGTTGGTCTGAAACACGTAATGAGATGTAGATTTGGGGAGATTCTAGTCAGTTATTAGCTGGACATCAGAAAGAACAGACGATTCAAAGGGGGGAGTTAGGCTCTCCATGACGCAGGGAGCGGCGTTCCTCAGGCAGCCAAGATGTAAAGACATTGTAAGCCGAAATCATGAAAATAAATATTCGTAAATAATTCAGGTATGTGTTGTGTTATTTACACCTGTTAAAAGAACTGTTTGTCTACGACTGTTTCGATACGTCCACACAACGTAACATAGTCACTTACTATAGAAAGGCTGTATTTTACACATCACCTAGCGCTGTGATGTATAAAGACTAATTGAAGATGACACGAAAAGGTCATCTCGGAAAGGTGCATCAAATTTAGCTTGAAGAATTATTGGAGTACCAGGTGGGTCATAAATGATCAAAATTAAAATTTTCATGGTAATGCTAGTTCTACTACTACTAATACTACAACTAATCAAGTAAATGATACGACGTATATACATACACGCATTTACACGTACATGAATATACAGATAAAATATAAAACCAACTATTCAACATGTACGTTTACTAATACTACTGTTGTGGTACTACTACAGCGTCTGTTGTGGTTAGTTAGGAAAGATGGGACACCATTCAGACATCCACTTGAAAGGCACAGAAAGTATTGGAATCCTAGGGAGGTTTTCTATTACTCAAATTCCAACAGAAATCATTGCCCTTTATTAGCAAGAATATAATGGTTAATGGCTGATGCAAGAATGCAAAATCTCTCGAAAAAGGAGCAAATGAGCATTTTCGCGCCCCCTTCTCAACCCTCACATCAATCTATATAAGGGTATTTCATAGAACTCGCCAAGTTCATTAGTGACCAGGTTCTACGGTACTAAACCAGTTATGGAAGGAGAATCAGCATGTCAATGTGATATCGCCATACATTTTGAGGCTAGAATAATTTTAACAGCACAGATGCTTGGATGGTGGTTGTATGCAAATGACCAGGCCGTGTGCAAAGCGACGTAACGGCAAAGAAAAAAGAAAATATATATATAAAAAAAAAAATGTGTGCAGAACAACGATCAGGATAACGTTCAGGGGAACAGAATAGACTTGTCAGCTGATAGCGACAGATTTTAACAAGGAACAAGGCCTTCTCTGGGAAAGTACCCGGAAATAAATGTCGTTGTTTCAATGGGGATAATTTGTCGAGTTGTTCTTTGTCGTTGTTCTTTTGCAATCGAGTCTACAACATTGTCAGTTTGATAATTTCTCTTTTGTTTAACAAGTAATTAAAAAATCTAGATGCATCAGTATATATTTTTCTATTATCAATATCTTTTACTCTTGTATCTAGTTGCATATTGAGCTTTTTACTCAACTTTTTTTTACTTTTTACAAGGTAGAATTTTCGATATAGAAAATTCTTCTTTTAAAGTATACCCCCTATATATATATGTGTGTGTGTCTGTGTGTGTGTGTGTACGTATATATGTACATATATATATATGTCATATATAGTAATTTATAAAATATATATGGCGATTAAGCTACACTGAATATTCCGCGTTTCATCCGCTCTAGGACTCTTCAGGCATATATAAATTACTAACTAACTCTACCTACGTATTGAGCACTTTTGAAGTAAATACTTAAAGTTTACACATAAATCTATACTTTCGCATATTAATTTTATGTGAGTAAATTAAGTAGTTATATGTCATATATATATATATATATACATATATATACATACGTATATATATGTACATATATATGTACATATATATATGTACATCTATATATATGTACATATATATATGAACATATATATATATGTACATATATATACATATATATATGTACATATATATGTACATATATATATGTACACATATATGTACATATATATATATGTACATCTACATATATGTACATATATATGTACATATATATGTACATATATATACGTACATTATGTATATGTACATGCATATGTACATATATATATACATACATATATATACATACATATATATATCTGCATATATATATGTACATATACATATATATACATATATATATGTACACATATATATATGTATATATACATATATATACACATATATTCATATATATTTATACATATATATATATATACATATATATGTTGTATTTATTGTTCATTTTAAGAGAGAGTCTTAGAGAAAGCGCAGTCTTAGAAGAGAGAGATGTTGTAAGAGATTGTTCGTGTTATGACGATTCATATATATTAAATGTTTATACTTAGATGTGTAGAAGCTCTTTGAGTGTTGAGATAGTGTTCAGACAGTCTTAGTGTTCATATTGTGTATGTAAGACATTTTACCACATGATATACATAAGACATATATAACAATTTTCACTTTACCTTTTGGTAGGATTACAACGCAAAGACGACGTTTATAAAAACACATGATAGGTTTATTTCTTCTCACGACCGGCCGTGGTTTTCTGAGTCAAGAATTCAAAGCTTCACATTCCAAGTTTCAAAAGTGACCGTCTCGCTTCTAGACGTTCGAATGTCCATGTCTGGACTGTCGTATGTCGTCCTCAAACTCTCTCTCAGTTTCTCCTAAGTTTCTAACTATATCTAGAACTTCCCATTTTCCATGACGTCATACACATGTTAAAACATGTATCTTCTTTCACGTGTTCTGGACATGCGTGTCCAAAACTTTTTCCTTTGTTTACAAAAGGAATTTTAACCTATATTCCCAGTAACCTATATTTCCAATATGTTAAAAACATGTTTATTAAATTATCTTGTAGTTGCATTCTTTCAATGTAATTTTCATAACAAAATTGACAATGCATATTCTTTTCTTAAAACTATTTTATCTCTAAGCTAAACAATGGTTTGTTTTACATTCCATTTTCTAATTCTCTCTCGCAATCTATTTCTAAACCTAATTTATGAGGTTCGAATTTCGTCTATTCTATTTCATTTTCATTTTAACTAAATCTCTCTATTTTTATACTTACATGAAAAGGGGACAGCCCTTATCATGTAACATATATACATACATATACATTCATATATATATATATATATATATATATATACATATATATATATATATATATATATATATATATATATATATATATATATATATATACAGGTTCAGGTTTGATATGTTCAAACATCGGGACTAATTAAAACAACGGGGTTGTTAGATAGTGCTCAATAAAAAGAGCAAAATATTTTAAAAATTTTATTTGAGGGTAAACAGTTACCTATGGTACGCTATGGTAGCTATCTTTTTCAATCAATGAGACTTCCTCAGACGACCTGGAACCTCTCGTCGCCACAAAGAAAAATAAAAAAAAGTGAAAAAAAAATTGAAAAAAGAGAAAAAAAGAGCTCTTCAAAAAAAAACATAAAACGATCATAAAAAGTTTCGAGCTTTCTTAAAAAAAGAGGATGAAAAGGATAAAAAAAATACCCATATAGATGTTTTTTTTTTATTTTTTTATTTTTCTTCCTTTGAAGATTGTAATGCTGGGCATGGGGCAGCCAAACCAGCTGCCAACATTGCCCCGCTTTTTATTGAAACCTCGCTGTTCCCTTACGTTTTGATTTACCCGATTGAATTTTAGATTCTCTTAATAATACCATAATGGCTTTTGATCGCAAATTTTGAATTTAAATATAATTCATTTTAATATTCTAATATTATTTCCTTAATTATATACTTATCTATGTAGTCGTCCGTCTGTGTACTTTTATTGTGTGCATATGCATATGTGTGTATATATATATATATATATATATATATATATATATATTTGCATTTGTATATATATACTTGTGAAGTCTCATTGACTGAAACAGATGGCTATTTGTAGTGACTATATGTAACTGCTTACCCTCAAATAATATATATATATATATATATATATATATATATATATATATATATATATATATATTGCATTGTCTGTATTTGTGTAATGATTTATCTGTTTATCGCTCATGTGTGCATAATCATGTTTGTTGCACTTTTACAAAGATGCATGCTATTAAATAAACATATACAATCTAGCTTGTTCCAGCCGTTTGACAATCAAACGCAGAGACAGTTACATAACTTCTTTTTTTTTTTTAATTATTATTTTGCCTGCAGTGGTTGTCGGGCATATCTAGCAAGGGTGGTGAACAAAAGTGACGTTGGGTTTGACGAACTTAATTTGTTTCATTAGATGAAAATATATGTGTACTTGTCCGTCATTGGAGTTCAACAAGACGTACAGGAGGAAGATTGGACGTTATATCAACCAAAACGTTGTGAGAATAACACTCAGGGTGAGAACAGTAGTCCGAATAATCCTAATGCTACAAATCGTCAATTCATATCTAAAAAAAATTGGAAACATATTTTTTTATTTTAGAATTTAAACGATTCTAAAATTTGGAGATGAGGATTGATTATTGCAAGAATCCGTGGCATAGTTGATTTGTCGTGAATCCTCCATTCTATCTTGAAAGACAATGGATACCCCCTGTAGGGGCAGCTGCACATGAAAGGCAAGGGTTGCGCAATCCCCCAGCCACACTTCTCCTGAATCGGCACTGCTTTAGTCCAGTAGCAAGGGGAAGTCCAGGACGACTGGAAACAATGCCAAGATAAGCGGAGAGCACATACAACACCTGGAATTCCCAAATGGTCACCCATTTTAGTACTGACCAGGCTCAATGTTGCTTAACTTTGGTGATCAAATAGGAACCGGTGTGTTAATGTGATTATGCTGTACAGGATAGAGTTATTTGGTAAAATGCACTTGTAACAGTTACATTCTGGAGGTTGAAGGTTCAATTCTTCAACCTCCAGAAGTGTGACGACACTCAAAATACAATTGCGTGTCACTTGGAGTTGAATTTTACTTAATATTTTATTCACTAGACCATGGGTCTGCAATTACTTAAGATTTCTACTTTGTTATGGCTGACGGAATGAGAATATTCTATTCCCATGGATTAAAATGCTGTACAGACACCTGAGTTTTACAGAAAGATTTTAAAATTCAACAGAAAGATTCCTGAGCTTGCCAAGATCCACCAGAAGAAGGTCGGAGGTTACATCGACCGAAACATAATGAAAATAACACTCAAGATGAGAAGAACAGTCTGAAAAATCTAAATAATTTTCATTTTGATTTTTTGGTAATGTGGATGAATTAGTAGCAAATCTTTGGTCTTAATTGGCCAAATTATAAATTTCTCTTTGACAATTTCCATAATCTCACGTGATCACTAATTTAATGCACATCACCTGCGTGGCGTGTCAGAAAGAAGTTCAAACTAATTGTCATCAAAACGTAATTGAATGCACAAACCTGAATGGCAATTTGATGAGGATTTCATTTTGTTTTATCCGAGCGACGCATTTTTTTAAGCAGGAGCTGCAGTTCTTCAGTATCCAAAAGAATGCTAGGAAGACCTTAACCTGCCTTGACAGAGTTCAAAATAGACTTTGTAAAGGAAAGTATTAGGGGATGCTCTTTTCTCTTCCCTGCAACCTCTTTCTTACAGAAGAGACGTTGCGAGCCTGTTTCTGCTTTATCGTTATTTTCATGGCTAGTGCTCGTCTGAGCTCCAATCTATGGTTCCCCATCGCCAAACTGTTACGAGAAACCCTCATCTAGCTGAAAACTATCAATAATTTCCCTCACTCTTTATCCGTGCCTAAACCTAAGCGCAGATTCCATGAACAAAGCTTCTTTCTTAAAACTGCACACCTGAGGAACTGTCTTCTGTTTGCCTTCTTTGCAGCTGATTACAATATGGTCGTCTTCAAGTCCAATGTAAACAAATTCTTGATGAGCCGTTCCCCTTAAGTAATCTAATTTACCAAATTTACACTAATAACGATTCCTAATGATATTGTCTCTTTAACCTTTATCTTCGAGTGGCCTCTGGACCGTGATAAGTGGCGACTCCTATGTGAAAAAAAAGAAAGAAACCGTGACATAACAGAACTGTTGCATAGGTGGTGAACAATGCTAGAAAATATCGAATCCAGACGAAACCAGATGTAAATTGGATTGCTGAACGATGACGTCAACCCTATATTCTGATCGAAGAATCGATATCATCAAACAATGAGAAAAAATATTTTAACTGGATTGGAAAAGCTAAAACTGCAGAGCAATAAAACAATCGAAATTTGAAATTGAATGTCAAAATAAGCGAACAATCAGATTTCGATCAAGGAATGTGGGTGATGTCAATATAAGCCATAAACAAAGGCAGTCGAAGAGCGAGAGAGAAAGATAGAGTGACACTTCTGCGTCGCCGTACCAACAACCAACAACCTTAACTCTTTCTCTCGTAATACTAGCACTGTAATGTAAATAAACTTGATGTTGATTTAACAAGAGTCTCTTTATTTGATTACAAAAATCACGGCTATTGGCGTGTATATAACATTGACACGCATTTTATTAAAAGAGCGAACCATAAATTATATAGACGACAATATTACAGAATGAGAATACGCTACTGTTCTCATTTTGAGTGTTATTCTCACAATGTTTTGGTTGATGTAACTTCTGGCCTTTGGGCGGGCGTATCTTGTTACAACGTTGTGCACTTGTACACACGTTGTGGCTTCAGTCGCAAAGTGGATAAAATAACAGAAAAAAAACTCCGTCTCGCTTTTTGATTTTGTACAACGACGTTTACTTCTTCGTCGTTAAAGCTGTGACGTGAGAATAACAATCAAGATGAGAATAGTAGCTTGAATAATCCAAATAGAAGAGTTTCCATTAAATTCAAAGTCTCTTAATCAGTGTGAAAAGGCAATTTGCTATGAGTGCAATGCGTTGTTATTACGCGTTGTTATTACGTGTTGGTAACAACGCGTAATAACAACGCATTGCCTTTAAAATGATACTCGCAAAGAAAAGAAAATTTGGAAACGAACTTTTCTTGGTGAACGAAAAAGGTATTTATTTCATTCATGTTACGCACCCAACGTGGCTGGCTGTCAATGCACGGTACCAAACATAGCTGGCTCTCAATCACATGCTTGCCGAGTGTAACTTCCCATGTTTCATTTCTTTTTCTTCTCTTTTTCTCTTCTTTCTTTTGATCTTAATCTTTATATATGCATTTGAGTCCGTGACGTCACGCTCATGCCATGCTCCAAAATGCTGACACGCCTATGTTACACTTACTCAAGGTCAGATATGTTGTCAGTACACGGATGGCTGTCATTACACGGCACCAGACACAGCTGACTGTCAATAGATGACATTAGACACAGCTAGCTGTCATTAAACGTCTACAGATATAGCTGGCTGTTATTACACGGCATCAGGTATGGCTGGCTGTCATTGCACGGCACTAGACACAGCTGTCTGTCAATGCATGGCATCAGACACAGCTAGCTATCATTAAACGATATCAGATACAGCTGGATATCATTACACGGCATTACATGTGGCTGACTGTCATTGCACGGCACAAAACACTGCTGACTGTCAATAAATGACACTAAACACAGCTGGCTGTCAGTACACGGCATCAGATAAAGCTGGCTATCATTACACGATATCAGATGTGACTGGCTGTCATTGCACAGCATCAGACACAGTTGACTGTCTATACAGGATACTCGACACAGCTAGCTGCCATTAAATGACATCAGATATAACTGGCTATAATTGCATGGCACCAGACACAGCTGACTGTGATTACACGGCACCAGACAGAGATAACTATCATTACACTGCATCAGACGTAGCTGGCTGTCAATCAAAGGAGTAAGAGGAAAAGCTATTATTTGTGCTTGCCAAGTCTAAATTCCCATACATCTTTTTCCTTTTTTTTCTTTCTCTTTTTCCATTTTTTTCTTCTTATCTTTATGGTACATGAGACTTGTTGACCATTCTTAACATATACCTATTCAATTTTTTTTACGTTTATTGATAAAAATGACGTTTGAAACATAATGGAAATTGCATGATGCCAACTGATGTATTTTGATTATCACTAAAAAAAAGTTCAATAGTTGAAGAGAGGTTGAATAATATACTGGATAGGTAGGTAAGAATTTACCCCCCTCCCACTGCAAGAAGATGTGACACAAGGTTAGAAGGTGGGCAGAATCGAATCAGCGACCCTAAAAAAGGGACACTGTAGCCCTACAAAATATGCCTGCGCATCTCCGTCTGCATTCCAGGATGTCTCGGGTAGTAAGCAATAACCTTGCTCCACCTGAAAGCCAGGTAGTAAATTCTGGGAGGAGCTGTGTCTGATGCCATGCATTGACAGACAGCTGTGTCTAGTGCCGTGCAATGACAGCCAGCCATACCTGATGCTGTGTAATAACAGCCAGCTATATCTGTAGACGTAAATACTACCCAGGACCAATGTTGGATAATCCAGATCCCTGGGGAGTGACGTCAAACAAAAATCAGTCACAAGTCTGAATGCAAGGCCCTGGAGATGATGTCAAAGGGGAGTCAAATTCTAGGACGCAAAATCCCCGGTCAGCAAGTTTGACCCACATTTTTTTAACAACACATGGTTGGAATGTTGACGGCATCTGGGCCAAAGAAAAAGATATACAGAGAGGGGTAGAGTTCAGAGTCAACAGAGCGACACGAGAGGGTGCTAGCAATACATTCTTCTCCACACCACCATGACCCCTGCCACGCACGCCATAAGACTTGTCAAACTGTCATTCAAAAACCAATAAGTTATTTTGAATAAACGAAATACTTTTATAACCAGCTGTGTGTGTATATGTGTGTTTTTTTCGTGTTTTTTTTTTGTTATTGCTAACGAGTGTATAAATCGAGAAATGACAAAGATTAACCTTTTAGAAATTAAATATACTTAAAATACATTTGATGATCGACCATCAGCGAAATATAACATGAATGCCTGAGTCCGACAGATTAGAGGCCACCAAAATGGCCCAGTTTCTCTCGGGTTGATTGTCAAGAAGAAATCCTCAACTGGTATTACCAACGCAAGTCTCCAAGCAACCAAGGTTGAGAGGGATTGTCCTTGATAAGGATGATAGTGTATGGTCACAAAGATTTAGACGATCATATTTATAGCGGAGAGTGATAAAAACAAACTAATCAGCCACAAGAATATATACCGAAAATTGAAACGTAAAATTTTATATCTCTTTAAAACCTTTTATGTAAAAGAAAGAAATAATAATAATAATAATAATAATAATAATAATAATAATAATAACAACAACAACAATAACAATAATAATAAACCCTTGAATGTGGAAACTAACACAGGAGCAATAAGCACAAACCAGACAAACTGCTGCAAAGGCAAAATATGAAACACTACATGGAATCAAGAACACTGAAACCGCATATCTATAAATTCTCTAACCCCTCCCCTCATCGTCCCATTGCCACATCACTGCCTTCCCCCCCAAAAAAGAGTGAGACCAAATAACCAAGAAGAGTCAAGGAGGAAGGAAATACCGAGGAACTGACCAGACCCCTCCCGGATAAGTGCGAAGAGAACTGGGATCTTGGGGAGGCTTATTGCCACTCAAGTTCCAGTGAAGACTAATAGTCACTGCCAACGAGAAATCAATGGCAAGTAGCTGTTGCGATAATGCAAACTTATTTGCAAAAGGAGGTGGAGAGTACTGGAAACTTGGGGAGACTAGTTGTCACTCAGCTCCCAGGAAATACCACAGGCTGGTTTCAAGGAGAGATCTTTGACGGCCTGTGTGAAAGCTCCTTATGCGCCAATGATAATAATAATAATAATAATAATAATAATAACTAGCAGGACCTGTGAAAATTCCACAGCAGATTCTTTCATATGTAATATATTGATGTTGGTGTTCTGTGGATGTTCAGCATAAATGGAGGCGCATATATTCTACATGATTTATACTTGTGTAATATTTGCATTAAACGGTTATAGTAAACACAAACCTCTTTCTATATATATATTTATGTATGTGTATATATATTTGTTTAAAAAATTTTGCCTACCGAACTCCTCTGTCAGTTTTTAGTCTACAGACATGAAACTTAATATAAAGGGTATTCGAACCCATGCAAAACTTTATATTTGGGTTTTAGCCAGGGAAAATCGGTGTAAAAATGTGAAAATTAAAGAAATGGAATTCACCAATTGAAGATCGAACAACGGCATTACGAATATGCATACTTAACGTAATAGCTATTGGTTCATGTTTTAATTTTTAGCTTTGCAGCAAACATGTCTTCATAGCTCATGCATTACCGTCAAAGGAAAAAGTAAATCACAAGCTAAACGTTTTGGTTTCGATTCTCGGTGGTGGCGCATGAGTCATATTTTTAAAAAAACTTTTTAAATCATCACTATATATTGGGTCGAATATAATATAATAATAAATATGAAATCTGCATTAATCAAAATATCATATGTAAGCATATTTTGCGATCGGGCAATGCCAGGTGGCCTGCTAGTATATATATATATATATATATATATATATATATATATATATATATATTTAGTAATTTATAAAATATATATGGCAATTAAGCTACACTGAATATTCCGCGATAAATGATAAACAACCACAGAATTCGCGCATAAGCCTGAAGATTCCTAGAGGTAATGAAACGCAGAATATTCAATGTAGCTTAATCGCCATATATATTTTATAAATTACTAACTAGCTCTATCTATGTATTGAGCACTTTTGAAGTAAATACTTAAAGTTTACGCATAAATCTATACTTTCGCATATTAATTTTATGTGAGTAAATTAAGTAGTTATATATATATATATATATATATATATATATATATATATATATATATACTGTGTGTGCAAAATCAAGACTTCAAGACAAGGTGTTGATGGCAACAAAAAGTGTATTTCATTTTACGTTACAATTGTTTCAATGTCTAGTTCGACAATTTCAAGCATTATATCGTTTGAAAATTTTCAAAACCCAGCATTTCTTCAGACTTTATGAATAAACACACTTTAGGCAATGTAGCATTTTTTGAATAGAAAGAAAAAAGGGGGGGGGGAATCCCTAACGGGAAAAGCATACGAGAAACATGCGAGAAACATTTACCTTGGTATAAATATATATATATATATATATATATATATATATATATATATATATATATATATATATATATATATATATATATAATATATATATATATATATATGTATATAATGTATTTTTTTTTTCTTTTTCAACCACCCCTGCACAGTAGGGTGAACAACTCCTTTCAACACAATTGTCATAATGTTACTAAGTACAGTGTAAAACGATAAAAGTGTCACCCTAAAGAAAACAACACTACAGATTTATTTTAAAACTTTTATTGAAAAAAATCAATTCAGGTAACTTGATTATGTATTAAAGTTGACATATATTCAATGTACCCGTCTTCAGCTTCAATCACTGCTTTGATACAGAACTGGGATCCTGCCTTTTCCACAAGCGCCGTTGGCAACTTGGCAAATACTCGATGGATTGATGGCGATCAAGCTGACTTTAGTGTAGTGGGAAGTCATGTTGATGATCTTGACGTATGGCCAAACGAAGTAATCCAGCAAGTTCATGTCAGGGGAGGATGGGTGCCAGTGAGAGAAGGGTACAAAGTCGTAGCACTCCTTCTGAAGCAAATTCTGGATCTCTTTGGATATGTGGGCCAGTTCCAAGTCCTGCTGCTACACCCAGGGTTTGCTAGCGACCATCTGGTTGTACCAGTGGATCAGCACATTGTCCAGCACATCCTGGTACATTTTGGTGTTTACTTTCAAGCCGACTTTGTAAGATGTGAGGTGACATGATGTGGCTCTCACTTGAAATCACACCAAAGACCATAACCATGGCCGGAAACTTTGTTTTCATAACCCTGGACACGTCTCTGCTATTCATGGTAATCCAGTAATGCATTTTGAGGGTGCTGGCAATGGTCCTGTCGTCACAACTAGGATCGGTAGAGAGCATGAGTTGTACAGCGGCATATCTCCGATCTCACTCCTTGAACACTGTATCACTTTCATACATGATAGAAGGTTTCTGTCACTCCTGGCATTTGTACACAAGTAATATGGTTAAGCTTAAACATGGAAAAGTAAAGGAACAGTTGTTAAAAATGGAAAAGAAAAGGACAAGATATTCTAGTAAAAAATATAATAAATTCATAACTTAAAATATTGCAGCATTAAGAATTGATTATATGTTATAAATTGAATTTTTTGAAAAAATTCTTAATGCTGTAACATTTTAAGTTATAAATTTATTATATTTTTTTACTAAAATATCTTGTCCTTTTCTTTTCCAGTTTTAACAACTAGTCCTTTACTTTTCTATGTTTAAGCTTAACCATATTACATTTCATGCTCGCATTTTTCTATTGTAATCCATGATTTTTCCAGGCTTCCAATAAATTTACTTGTTCTTTGTTTAATTTCAGTCTTATTTTTTTTTTGCCCCCCATAAACACATGTGTAATAACAATGTAAGGTACTCGTCTGCTTTCAATAAAATCCCCTAATTATCTCCCTTTCATCCTTTCATTAGTGAATTAATAGCAACAGTAGTCGCTGAAGCGACGTGGTTCCTATGGAAACTACTCATAAAAAACGTCACTCACTTCCTTATATTTTTTTACGATTTTGAACACTAGAAAATTTATCATAACTTTTGTTTTACTGAATGAAAATTGAAAAATTTTTTATTCACAATATAACTAAGAAGGTGATCTATAAACTGTAGCAATTGTTCGAAATTTGATCAAAAAATGAGTGAGCAATGAAGCTTTAAAGTTCTAAATAACTAACACTGCCACTTAACCATATATTCAAACACTACTGTGTTTGAATAATATATATATATATATATATATATATATATATATATATATATATATATATATATATATAGGACAAATACTGACATAAATGTCATTTGTGGTGTAGTGTTTGTTGTAATTTTAAATTATTCAATCAGATAAATTTGTATCCTGCATTCTAAAAGTATCCAATAAAATATGGAGTAACCCTAGTGCCAATAATAGGCGAATTGTGTACCCCTCTCCAATGCTAATGAGGACAATCAAAACGTAGATTCCATGAATATAGCTTTTTTCTTCAAGTCCAACATAAACAAATTCCTGATTAATCGCCCCCTTAAGTAAGACACTTTATCAAATCTCCAATACCAACTACGATATTATCCCATTGATTATTGTACACAAAATAATCCTTATCCCCGAGTGACTTTCGGGCCTTGATAAGTGGTGATCCCCAGATAAAAAAAAAAAGAAGAATTCCAAATTCTATTCTCTAAGTACTAAATGGATGCTAAATTATTTAGTGAGAAGCGTCTGGCGCTGATAAATCGGTCTTTGAACCACTGGATTATCTGCAAACAGCAAATTCTAACGGCAAAATTGGTGAAGATATTAATAAAGGCCAATTTCTGCATCTTTCCTCACCTTTTACGCAAAAGACTTGACCTCGCCAATCACACATGATTGAATTTAACCCCAGCTGTGAGTTAAGAGACAGTGGATTCCGCTTCAGCTGCAGTAGAGTCTACCTTCAAGCAGGCTGCAGCGTATGTTCAGTCACTTATGTGGAAATTTAGCCTTCGAAAGGTTACCAAAAGTTGGAGGCTGCAGAAAGTCTCTGAAAGGTCCAGACAGTCTGATCTTGAAAACTTAAATGCCCTTAGATGGAATAAGTTCCAGTATTGGCAGAAACTTATAATTATATGCCTAGCAGAAAAAGGGTGAACTTAATTCTCAGAGCCATTTTAAATCGGTAGGAACTAGCAACAATGATAATTAAGCAGAAACATACATGTCAAATTTGTTGCGCAACTCCCTACTGAGGATGTCTCCTATAAATCTGGCCCTTAATCATGGTATCTCAATGGCAATGGCAAGGAGGAAAATATTTTAATAAATGAAAATTTGAAAACATACTTAAAGAAATTGAAACCAAAAAGATCATGGACTTCCTGAAAAAAAAAATTGATAAATTGTTGGTATAGACCACTTCATACCCTCTAAAAACTTCCAGTAAAACATAACAGACAACTGTGGTTCTATCCAGAATGTGCTGCTGCCATTATGCACAGAAATTACTACTTCTATTGCTTCTAATGTAATAGATGTACTGAGACAAAAGCCACCTTCAAGACTGCCAGGAACCACTGTAAAAGAGTAATAAAGAACATGAAAGAGTTGTATGCTCAGTCCATCAAGTCTAAAATAGCTGGGCAGCGGTTTGGTTCCCACGAATTTTGGCAAATAACAAACAGGGTCCTGAATAGAAGTGTGTGCTCTATGCCAACATCATCAATAAACTTGAGGTAATATCGTCAGCATTGAACAATTAATTTTAATGCATCTAAAACAAAGCTTCTATCTTTACATCATCAATGCTCTGATCGCCGTCGTGCATCAACTGAAGTGAATGGCTCTTATTTTGGGAAGGCTTCATGTTTTGACAAGTTTCTGGTGTTTGCTTGTTTATTATTTATTTATTTATTTATTTAACTGTTTACTTTGTTTTCTTTTTACTGTTTCTTGTTACTTTTATGAGTACTTTTACGTTTCGTTTACGTTTATCAATATTCTTACATATATGGGTGTGTGTGTGTGTGTGTGTGTGTGTGTGTGTGTGTGTGTGTGTGTGTGCTCTTATTCTTACACAGTTCTTTTGTCTTGGAAGTCTTCGAGGCGTACCATCTATTGGAGAGTTCTACCGCAGACAGATTCATTAATGAACACAAGATGGGATTTGAAGCTTCAATCTTTTATTCAAGGCAAGCCTAATATCTCGGACCCAGGTTGTCGGAGACCCAAAATCTTCCGTCTGCATTCTCTGCTGCCCAAAATCACACTCCCCATGTGGTCGTCAACTGGAAGCCTACGACCACAATTGCCATGTCACCCCTTAATTTCCGATACATTCTATCTATGTCGTTCAAGGTTGATGCCTGTCAAACCTAACCTTCTGACCCTGCTAAATCGCTGATGGGAAATCAAAATATGCTTATATCTTTCTATTTCTAAAACTACCTATATATAGCATTTGAGCTGGGATTCCCAATACTACACTGGGTCTGACTTTTACTCCTGATCTGAGATGGAACACACATCAAATCCGTTGCCAAAGCTGCTGGAAAAATGGTGAGATCATTCTACCATTCCAGTAGATATCTCACTTTTGATGTAATTCTTTATGTGTATAAGAGTCAAATACATCCAAGGATGGATTACTGTTGCCACATCCGAGTAGGAGCTGCTAGAAGCAGCTTATCCTGCCTTGACAGAGTTCAAAATAGACTTTGTAGCCTTTTTTCTTCCCTGCAACCTCTTTCCCACAGAAGAAACGTTGCGAGCCTGTCTCTGCTCCATCGTTATTTTCATGGCAAGTGCTCATATGAACTCGAGTCTATGGGCCCCCTGGCCTGACTTTCATGAAAAACAAATTTACACTACCTATGATTACTACACTTTCTATTGACTACTGTACACTCATTAACACTTATCCTCGAGTTGCTTCCATGCTTTGATAAGTGGTGACTCCTTTGTAAAAGAAAAATGGAATATACAACAAAATATAATCCTTTTACCATCTTTTATAATATAAATCTCACCTGTCTGTTTAAATGTATGTTTGTATGTATGTTTGTATGTCTGCCTAAAACTTTCGACAGAGGCGACGGATTTTCACGAAATTGGTATAATTTTTAAGCTCGGCCCTTCGGACGACAAATATCGAAAAATTGGCCAAAAAAGTTAATTTCTTTACCTTCAACTGGGCACGTTTCTACAGAGAGAGGGTCGCTTTTTTCGCTGATATTTTCGAAAGTCATCCCCTGTTTTTGATTGTCTAGCCTTAATTTAAACCTAAGTTACTTCTGGTTTGGCGATGGGCAAAACAGCAAAAATGTCATGTTTTTTTGTTTTTTTTACATTCTTTTCATCCTTTGTGGTACGGATTTGAGCCTGCCTGCCTACTACCACTTTTATTTTTATTTTTTTGCTCAACGCACACCTACAAATGCCCGGGCAGAGCCGGGCACCCAGGCTAGTCAATATAAAAAGTTACAAAAATTGTAAATGCACATAGCAAACAAAACATTATACAAATATAAAATCACAAACAAAATACAACAAACATCCATTTACAATCTAGCATGAATCATATCGAAGGTCGATATGCCACTAAACAAAAAACAAAAAAGTATTTGAAGATATAATTATAATAACTTGAAACATAAACTCTTTCCAGAGTTACTAGTGCCGGCATTAAATAACTGAAAAAGGTTGATATGCCGTAAAACAAAAAAAAACAACCAATCAATGGCAATGTACCTTGTTTGTGCTAAATAAAATAGTTTTAAAAATGTGGGAAAATCCCAGATTTTCGTTGTAAAGTTGTTTAATGCCGGATAATTTTTTTTACCCTTTTTTCACCTCAACCCAAAGCATACTGCCACTTGAAACGTAAAGGCGCTGCTATTTGGGATCGCTGCGCAGCGAGATGTCTGTTCACATTACATTTAAACTTCTGTGGATTACTAAAGTCAGAGAAGCAGGAAACGGGGAGGGGGTTCAAAGTCTAAATTGTTAGATTAGAAGACTTTCCAGCATCTCAACAGTAAAGGGATCGGATTTTGTCAGGTTAGTTAGGAATATTTACATATAGGGGACACAAGTGCTATGAGTTCATCAGAACACATTCCATTAAAGTACTTGTTAACAGTCGAAATCAAATTTGCGACCAAAAGTTTTGTAGCAACAAACATCTTGTTTCTATTTACTTGCCTGCCAATGAGGACAGAGTTAGACACAAGGCTGGTTTTTAATGTGAGAAAAATCCAGCTCTCCTAAAGGGGTACTCTGTATAGGAACAAAAATTAAAATTGTTTCAGTATTAAAGGATCTCTCCTCCATTGACCAAGGACCGAAAAGGTTAAGTGTAGCATCAGAACAGATACTACACTGTGATCTTGACTCAAAGGCCAAAAACTGCAACAAACATCTTGTTGCTCAACTCCCCACTGAGGATGCTCCTTATAAATCTAATACCTAATCACAGTGTCTATATGGCAATGCACCTTGTTTGTGGTGAATACATCTTTTAAAAAAAAGCAAAATTCTGCCCCTTCACTCTAAATGTGCCTTGATGCTGGACCAGAAAAATACCCTGAACCTTCCGGCAAATTTTATAACAACCCCCACCTCTCAGCACAAAATGTGGTGTCTATTCCGAAATCCATTTTTAACATGAGGAGGTTGGGGGTTGGCCAACAACAAAAACAACAACCGTATTTTAAATTTTTATAAGGAGGGAGGATGCCTGTTAACAGGTCCTGCTAGTATAATAATAACTACGACATCTGCATTAATCAAAATGTCATATTTAAGCATATTTTATGACTGGGCAATGCTGGGTGGCCTGCTAGTACATATATATATTTATTTTTATTTTTCAATCACCCCTGGACAGTAGGGGCAGACAACTTCTTTTAATACAGGTTCAAGTGTCATAATGTTACTAAGTGTTGTGTAGCAGGGGGGCTCCTATTGGGGACACATTAACGGGGACTCAGAACAGATGATGATAATAATGAGCGCGACATTTATACAGACTGGGATGATTCTTGTTAACACATTTAGATGAGGAGATAATACACTTATGATGAAGGATGGGGGCACATAATACTTGGAAGGATTGTACAAGAGTTCGTTACAAGATGATGATAAAAACACATTTACCTTTTCTGGTTGTAAGAAATGACGACAAGAGACAAAAAGTTCCAAACATAGTTGGTTTCTTTATTCTTCAATCGACCGATCAGTGACGTCAGAAATTCAAACTTTGATTTACATTATCTATTTTTCTCCCTTCGCTTCCAAGGGGCTTTCCTCTCCAGCTGACTCTCTCTCATCAACTTTAACTCATCAACTGACTTCCAACTTCAAACCCTTAGATTCCTATATTGCAGAATCTCCTTTGTTTATGACGTCAGAAGTGTGGTTTTCAAACGTGACTACTTTTCACGTGGCTTTACATATGTTTGTCCAAACACACTTTTGGCAAACAAAAGAATACTCAATTATAATATAACCCTAACACCCTCTCTGTCCGAGGGCCGGGCCACATCCGTCGCTATCCTGGTTCACGGGAGCATATTGTGATATACTTCTGGCCGTGTTCATCGCTCCCAGATCACAGGACCATAGATGCAACCCAGCAGGGCTATATTCTTACTTGTCTAGTGGTGGACCCCTCAAGGGTGACCAGACTCTCACTGGTCACTGGAAAATATCTTTTTGCTGCTCAGAGCACGTAAAATGTGCATGACCCTAAGTCCGTGTGGCAACATTGTCGATTTCGGTTGTCACTCTGGCTTCATGCTGGATCCAGTCTATTTCTTTCATCATCTGGCGTCAGGGCATACCTGAAATAAACTGCATCTTCATTCAGGCCGGTAATCGAGAAAGAAAGAAAAACTCTGTGACATTTTTATATAATGAAACAAAATAATTTTTCATAAATCGTTTTACACTTGTTTATAGTCGAGTTCTTTGATCCAAGCTTCATGATGCAGGTTGTATACTTAAGTTCCACTAATCAATTTCCCAGCTAAGAACAAGAGCTTTTCAACTTAGCTCTTATGAGGGTTTCGCTTCCCCCCCTCCCATCAGGCGGGGTGAGAGCGATGTGGACGCCTCGAATGCCAGTCAGTAAAAAAGGACTCTAACTCTAAAAAGCCAATCGTTTTTATCAAATCAGAAATTCCTCCCTCTACCTTTTTAGAGTTATTCTTTCTTTTCTCTTCCTTTTCTCTCTTTCTCTTCGTTCCCTATTAATTTACTCCCCTTCTCTCTTTCTTTTGTCCCGAACCTTCTCCCTCATTAATGACCATATCTTTCCCTAGGTTCAATTTATTTATTTATCTGTCCAACTAACTTATCACCTGGCTTGATGGTCTGGTAGTTAAATACAACAGGTGGACCCAAATGACAACATCTCCCAGACACCAAAGCAGACCTTTTGAACCCAAGTCATTGTACCTGTCTCACTCAATTAGTAGTTAAAATTCATTTTTACCAAATCCAACTAGAAAAATAATCTCTTGTTCCACGAATCCTATTATCAGATTTTATATTTTCTTTTCATTGAAAAAATATATTATTTCTTCTCTGGTGGGCAGAATCTCATAAACATCTGTTTTTCCTTGACCAAGTGTCAGCATGCCCCCCCCTAACCATACCTCATCCTCTCCCATCTTCTCTTGCACTATTTGAAAAGCAAGATCATCTGGTGTCGCCATGGATCTCGTCATATCCGCCCCTTCCTTTCACTTGTCAATTAGCCATAATTGGCATATATGCGACCTGCACCAGAAGCCTGACCCGAAACTAGTAATTCTACAATCAGTCAATAAAAAGCAACTGACAAAAATTGTCCATTTAGCATGCAAAAATGTTCTGGTCCAATGGTTCTGGTTGTACTGCTGTATATATTATAATGTAGTATGTATGCATGCATAAGTACTTGTACGTAGTTCATAGTTCTTATCATCAGAGAAAATGGCACTCATTCAATAACTAAACATGCACCCATGCGTTTATAAGCTTCCACACCTCATGAGTCATGGATTTTTATATTCGCCTACATTTTTTCAATTGATAAACTCCCTTTTTTTCAGTTTACTAGTCCTTTTAAGGTGACTGCAACTACGTACATGCAAAACAGTTTCTCTTCTTTATTTTCAGTCCTTCTGTATAACTGTAACTCATCAAACCATGTACATGAAAACATGGGGTTTCTTTCATTTTTTCTTTTCTTTTTTTCTTATTTACTTTCAGTCTATCTTCACGACTTAATCTATGTGCATGCAAAACATTTTTTTCTTTTGTCATTTTTTTCATTTTCGGTCCTTCTCTATGACTTAACCTATGTGCATGCAACCGTGAAAAGATAACCATATTCAGTTCACTATCAAAGGAGGGCTCATACACCCTTTAAACTACTTGCTCATTTTCTCTTTCTCACAAATCATAAAACAATCAGAAAAATATTTGCGCTTTTGATATTTGTTTTTTCATTCTTTTTCTTTTTGAATAATGGCTTAGGGACTGGCTTTGGAATCCCTGCTTGTAACCTTTAGTTTTGTCGATGGTTGCAGCTCATGCACGCTATCCAAGTTTTGGTAGAGGGCACTCATTGGTATCCCCACTCCGCTCATGTGTGCTGCTGTCAGTTGTCAGTGGTTTGTGGTTACCTGATTTCTTCCTACATTTAACACTGGGGAATTCTTTCATTATTGACTCCCACATTTTTATCCAGCTATCTGCTAATTAAAAAAAAACAATCTCCAGATTTCTCTCACACTTCATTGAGTAAAAGAAAGGTCAGATCCTTTCCACACCTCCATTTTTCTGATATTTCTCTTCTTTTCCAAATTTAGTTGGTCCTCAACTAAACTATTTCTTTTCAGTCAAAATTCCCAAATAAAATACAGAATTCCCAATACAATTAATTCTCTCTCCTACGAGATTGACAAAAGTTTTCAGGCATACTACCCACATGCACAATTTCCAGTGCATCGAGCCAACTGATGGTAATAAGATCTTTCATTTCATAATTCACACGGACTCAAACAGAGATCTCTATTCATTTCTGGTGTGATTAACCCTCTTTAACTTTGTCTTCTTTCAAACACTGTATCTCTGCATGACTAATTTATTGTTCATCCGTGGGTTTAATTGCTCCCCTTCAAATCACTATCTTCAAAAAAGTCTCACTTAATTCTCACATGATTATCTGAAGCCAACAAAATGAAAACGAGGTAAATGTGGTATTCTGGGGACTGAAATAACTCTAACCAAACGTGGCACAGTCAAGTCACATTTACGCCTCTATTTATTTATCTCTACTTTCTCAATGGCAATCCATTCTTCAGCTATACAAAAATTCAAATTTACCATCAATACTGTCGGTTTTAAATCTGAGCGACATGTTGGGCATATAAAAATTATCAGTAGAGTACTCGATCACAAAAATATCTAAAAACCAAGAATGCAATATCTTTACTCATAACATCATAAACCACTGGGTTTTTTTTTCTTTTCTCCAGATGCACCTCTCTCAATCCTTTACACGAAGGGAAAGAACTGACGTCCTCAGCTCATGCACACCTCTTGGCATAGAGGCACATTTCCCAATGATATTTCATACTTTCACAATTTCAAAGCCTTCTCAACGACTGCATATTTAATTTTTTCAAAACAGAATACTATCAGCACCGTTTGTTTCTTTAAGACATTCTACTTGACAGTTTAATTGCTTCAAAACTATTTACCATGCGATTGATTTCATTATCTTTAATGTAAATTCCCAGGCTAAATGATTTTTTCTTTGGCAGCCTAAATGTGTTTAATGTCACTTCCAACCAATTTACCACCTCACACCCTGTGAAAACTCAGACCAAATAATTTTCTATTCAACAGTTTAAATGCCTTTACATCACTTCCAACAATATATTATTCACATTTCATGAAAACTCTCAGGCCAACTGATTTTCTATTCAACAGTTTAAATGCCTTAACATCACTTCCAACAATATATTATTCACATTTCATGAAAACTCTCAGGCCAACTGATTTTCTATTCAACAGTTTAAATGCCTTAACATCACTTCCAACAATATATTATTCACATTTCATGAAAACTCTCAGGCCAACTGATTTTCTATTCAACAGTTTAAATGCCTTAACATCACTTCCAACAATATTTTATTCACATTTCATGAAAACTCTCAGCCCAACTGATTTTCTATTCAACAGTTTAAATGCCTTAACATCACTTCCAACAATATTTTATTCACATTTCATGAAAACTCTCAGCCCAACTGATTTTCTATTCAACAGTTTAAATGCCTTAACATCACTTCCAACAATATTTTATTCACATTTCATGAAAGTTTTCACACTAAATGATTTTCTATTCAAAGCAGGTGAGAATGCTACACAACAATTACACACATTATCAGTCCTCATCTAAACAAATTTTTTTTTTTTTTTTTTTCAAAAGAAAATTAGTACATTTCCATACAAATTATTAAAATAAGGAAGCAGTTCCGTTCACTTTTTTTTTTCTTCAATCAAATCACGGTTCTATCAAACTACATTTGTTTTATCCTAAAAAGATTTAAGGTTCAATTCCATGATACACATGTTTTAGTTTCTCTTCTGTCTATCCCCATTGGTTTCTATCTACTAGCACATTTGAAAGTACGGCCCGTGCCACAGCCTGTCAATACCATGTGCGCACAAGGGCCCGACATGCACACGACAGCACCAACAGTTGCAACCCAGTCCATTATCAGATTGCTACCCGGTTAACTACTTCTGGTCTACCTGGTTCATTGCTTTTAGACTGACAGGAACCTTGCTTCCCCCAATCTCAGTTTTTTTTTCCTTTAATTTTAATAAAATTCTCCAACTAAACGTCCCTTTTATTTAACAGTCTAAATGTCTCACCACTAATCTCAGGCAATCATTACTTCATCTTTAATGTATTCTTATGAGAGCTTCTATTCGTTACAAAATCAGAACGGCATTGATACCGCCGGTTTCTATTTCTCTAAGGATCGGTATACTTCTCTCAATCCCTGTTTGGTTTGTCTTTTCACAACCATTCTTCAGGTTATCTCGGCATGAGCGTCTTTCTCTCTCTCTCACTTATGGACCATTCTATCTTATGGTGCATTATTCTCAAGAGTTTTCCGGTTTTCCTATTATCAGATTTGATATTTTCTTTTCATTGAAAAAGATATTATTCCTTCTCTGGTGGACAGAATCTCATAAACATCTGTTTTTCCTTGACCAAGTGTTAGCATGGTCCCCCAACCATACCTCATCCTCTCCCATCCTCTCTTCCTCTATTTGAAAAGCAAGATCATCTGGTGTCGCCAGGGATCTCGTCATACTAATTCTAACTTATTTTTAAATGATATATTTTAATTCGCATTGTGCATTCATTTAACTGACATATTTAATATTCAGTTTCCTAAAAGAACGGACAATCGACTCTTTTTCCGACATAAACAATATTTAATTATTTCTAATAGAATTAACAATCGACTTTCTAACATTCTATGTTTTTTTTGTTTTTTTTTTACATAGGCGTCACCACTAATCAAGGCCGATAGGCCACTCAAGGGTAAGGGGTAAAGAGTGTAGAGTAGTCAAAAGGACAATATAGTAATCGATAGTAATGGAAGTTCGGTAAATTTGTTAACTTTAGTGGAACGGCTCATCAGAAACTTGTTCACGTTGGACTTGAAGACAACCATATTATAGACAGCTGGAAAGCAGGAAAACGGAAGACAATTCCACAGGCGTGCAGTTCTAAGAAAGAAGCTTTGATCATGGAATCTATGTTTAGGTTTAGGCACAGATAAAGAGTTGGGAAACTTATTGATAATGTTTTCAGCTAGTCTAGTGTTTCTTGTGAAAGTTTGATGAGGGGGGACCATAGATTGAAGCTCAGTCGAACACTTTCCATGAAAATAACGATAAAGCAGAGACAAACTCGCAACATCTCTTCTGTGAGATAGAGGTTGCAGCGAAGAGAAAAGGACATCTCCCACCAGGCCACGAAGTCTATTTTGAACCCTATCAAGGCAGGACAAGTCTTTTCTAGCAGCTCCTGCCCATATGTGGCAACAGTATTCCATCCTTGGACGTATTTGGCTCTTATATAGATAGAGAATTGCATCAGCAGTGAGATATCTACTGGATCGATAGAAGGATCCGACCATTTTTCCAGCGGCCTTGGCAACAGATTTGATGTACGTATTCCATTTAAGATCAGGAGTAAAGGTCAAGGCCAGAAGCCTGTCAAAACTTGAGGCCTCCCCAAGACGAGAGCCATCCATTTTAATTGATGCCAGATGGGGATCAGAACGTTGATGATGTAAAGATAGAAGCTTGGTTTTAGATGCATTAATAGTAACCAGCCACTCCTTTCCCCATTGTACAACGTGATCAAGATCAGAGGAGAGAGAATCGGAGAGAACTTGGTCGTTTACTTTCTTAGATGTGCTTCCATAGATGGTAGTGTCGTCAGCAAAAATGTCTACGAATGATGTAAGGATGTGGTTTGGAAGATCATTAATGTAGATCAGGAAAAGAGTTGGGCCCAGGATGGACCTCTGAGGGACTCCAGCATTTATACTGTGAGCTTCTGATTTTTGCCCATCAACTACTACTCTTATGAACCTATCAGAGAGAAATGATTTAATAATTGAGAAGACATTTCCAGCTATACCATAGCTGGAGATCTTGTGAAGTAAACCTTTATGCCATACCCTATCAAAGGCCTTTGATATGTCAAGAGCAATTGCCCTAGAAAGGTTGCCTCTGCCGAGAGATATTATCTTTAACACTTACCTACAGGCTTCGATTCTAGCCTTTTCCTAATATCATTTTCACTTATCTAGTCTGTCTTCTTACTTACATGAGCAGGGACAGCACTTTCATGTAACATAAGTACAGTGTGAAACGATAAAATTGAAAACAACAACACCATACTCTTCACCACATCCAGGTACACTTTGGTGTTGACGTTAAAATTTGTCTACTCTGATGAGTTCTTTCCTCGGATCATTTATCTTTGGAATTCCCTTCTTGCTCCCTGTTTCCCCAACAATACCAACATACAGAAATGCGAACAAACATCTTGCTGCCCACCTCCCCAATCAGGTTGCCCTCCTATAAATCTTACCCCTAACATAGTAACCCTTTACACTTTTATTTTGCGGTGAATAAAGCTTTCACCTTCCTTGTTTTGTCCTTTAGTACTCGCATTCGATGAGCGATGTTTCTGACAAAGGGGGAATAATTGCTATTTCCTAGGTCAGTATCTATTCTATCTAGCACTTATTGTTGGCAAGTTTTTGTCCTTGAAGTAGTATTTTTTTAGCTTTTTACATCAAGTGGCTTCATGGTTTGTCTGGAGCGATTTCCATTAACAAAAAACGGTTATTATCTATTGTATAAAATATTGAAAAAAAGTGTTAGTATTTTACAGATACATTGTACGGTGCAAAGTTTTTTTGTGTCGGTTTTTATAAGCAGCAATTTAAAACTAAACGTAATTTAAAGAAATATGAATATCTTGTTGGTCATCTCTTTCAGCAAAGATGAAGAGTCGAAACAAAAAAAGAGTTTTTCATTTTATTGTTGTGGAATGCCTGCGTTCACATGGTATATACAGTCTAAAGAACAATAGATTAAACGATCTCCAGGCTAGTGTTGGATATGGAGAATCGGCATGGCACATTTGAAAGCAAAGGTGTGCACACACATTCCAGAAGGATTTGATCTACATTCTTGTGTCCCATAAAAGTAACTAGAGTTGTACTTATCACAAAAACAAAGAACTGTTTACATTCTATGGTCATAAGATATGAATTGTGCAATGCAAAATCGAAAAGAAGAATGTGGTATCTTGATGTTTACAATTCCAGGAATGTCGATTTATGAGTATATAAGAGAAAAATAAACAACAGAAAACAAAAGGGAGCAGACACAGTGGCGAGCGTGATTGACATTTTATACCTCTTCGTCCGTGAACCACACACCAACCAACCCTACACAACTAACGTTTCTCTCTCTCTCTCTCTCTCTCTCTCTCTCTCTCTCTCTCTCTCTCTCTCTCTATCTCTCTCTCTTTGTCAATGAACAAAAAACCAAGTTTTAAATAAAATTTATACGTTGATAAATTCGTCTCTGTGTTGATTTTGAGAATAGCAACAAAAGAATTGTCAGGTGCATATATGATTTTAGCAAGCATTTGAAGTGCAGCTAGAAATTTATACATACATTCAATAACGCAACACTAGCTCTGTTGCTTCTTTGTTTTGTTTTTTTGTTGTTGTTTTTTTGTTGGTTTAGCCCAATTCTCTCTCGGTCATTCATCGTAATTTCTGAAAATTGTTTTCTTTTCCACACTTTCCTAAATACAAAAGATTTCTGTTTTCCTCCCAAATTTGAAATTATCAAAACAGCCACAGTCACATCTCAAATGCGAACTCTGCTTCTGACCCACATTTCATTATCACTTCAAGATTATATTCACTTTTCTGTGTCACCGATCACTATAAACTCGTTGCAGTAGATAGATAGATAGATAGATAGATAGATAGATATTAAATAATAATAATAATAATAATAATAATAATAATAATAATAATAATAATAATAATAATGGGTGGGTTTCTACCAGCATCTAGTTTAATGTTCGATTTTTGAGCGATTATCGAGACTTCCCAGGTGACCGTCTCATGTCAGTCCCTTTTTTTTATTCTTACCTAAGTGTGGCACAACGTGTGTTTCTAAGTTAATAAACACTTAAAAATTAGTTAAAACACAAAAGAAAACAACTTATCCGGGTAGGTAGAAGAGTAACTTCTATTGCCTTTAGTAACATTTATTTGTTATACATTTGTTTGTTTGTTTGTTTGTTTGTTTGTTTGTTTTTTGTTTTTTTGTTTTTTCCATACTAATAATATGAAAAAGAAGAAGATTTTTTTTTTAATGAAAAATATCATTGTTTTGCTTTATTTTTATTTTTTTTTCGGGAAATCATAAAAATGCTGGAAGATGAAGATGAAATATTTAAATTTGCTTTTAGAAATCAAAGATGCTGACACCTCTTTACGAGGACTTCCTGGAATCTCAATAACTGACCACAAGAATAATGGCTTGCTTGAAGCACTTTACAACAAAAGAATACAACAATAAAAAATCGAAATAAATATTAAAATTTAAGACAGAAAATAAGTAAAAAAAAAAAAACATGTTTACAAATTTATAGAAATAAGGAAACTATAAGAAACAAAAGTCTATTAATAGTATAATATAGTTATCTACTGTGATAGGTGTTTAGTCGTCACTACGACTCATCAGTGTGACTAAATCTAGTCAAATTCGAAACCAACACACCAGTGATGCTCTACCGACTGCACCAAGAACCTCTTGATGGTAGTGGAAGGAATTTCATACTATTTTAAATGCTAGCATTTATTCATATATATATATATATATATATATATATATATATATATATATATATATATATATATATATATATATATTTCATTTACTCAGATAAAATTAATATTACTTCATTTACTCACATAAAATTAATATACGAAAGTATAAATTTATGCATAAACTTTAAGTATTTACTTCAAAAGTGCTCAATACGTAGGTAGAGCTAGTTAGTAAGTTATAAAATATATATGGCGATTAAGCTACACTGAATATTCCGCATTTCATCCACTCTAGGACTCTTCAGGCTTATGCAACAGAAAACCACAAAATTCACGCATAAGCCTGAAGATTCCTCGAGTGGATGAAACACGGAATATTCAGTGTAGCTTAGTCGCCATATATATTTTATAACTTACTAACTATATATATATATATATATATATATATATATATATATATATATATATATATATATATATATAATTAGAAGACGGTTAAAGAAGTACTTAGGGAATCTTTAAATGTGGACCTATCAAGATGTGTAAAGCTAAACAGATACAGCTGAACTTAAATAAAATAATAGCATTATAGACAAGATAAAGTCATATATTGGTGTCCACGGATTTATTTGCAGATGTAATAAGGAACAGATATAATTGTGGGTGCTATATGCTGCTTATACCAATATCACGAGAATGAAACGCAGAATATTCTGTGTAGCTTAATTGCCATATATATTTTCATGACTTACTCCCTAACTCTACCTATGTATTGAGCACTGTTGGAGTAAATACTGAAAATTTACGCATAAAATTATATCTCCGTATATTATTTTTAAATGAAGTAATCATTCATATATACACACATACACATATATATATATATATATATATATATATATGAGAGAAATTAAAGACTGTAAAAATATACTTTTCATTAATTTATATATATATATATATATATATATATATATATAGAGAGAGAGAGAGAGAGAGAGAGAGATGTATGTATGCATGTATGCATGTATGTATGTATGTATGTATGTATGTATGTAATGTATAATTTAAAGTTAATATTTTCCAGAGGTAAAATAACCAATAAAAATTTAAAGAGGTTAATCCAATAGTTCTCAATACCGAAGTAGGGCAAGATATACTTTTTATTTGATCTACATAAGCATTTATATGTCGCTACACATATTCATGAGCGTGTTTCGGCCAGCCAGTTACTAGTAACTAAAGACCTATTCAGGCGACGTTGTTCATGCAAAAGCTTAGTCTTTAATGAAAATATTCAGGGATTCACACACAAAAAATTATTATCAGACGGTCACATTGCATGTCATGAACAATAAGAAATGGTTTTTAATGTGAGGAAGACGGAAAAAAAGAAGTGGGGATTAACGTTTGTGTCGAAATAGAAAAAGAAAAAAGAAACAGGATAAAAGTATAGAGGAAAAGAAATCAGGGAATATATATATATATATATATATATATATATATATATATATATATATATATATATATATATATATATATATATATATATATAGTCACATTAGCCTGAGGAATCCTAGCGTGCATGAAACGCGGAATATTCTATGTAGCTTAATCGCCATATATATTTTATAACCTATTACCTAGTATATATATATATATATATATATATATATATATATATATATATATATATATATATATATATATATGGAGAGAGAGAGAGAGAGAGAGTAAAAAGTTGAGGAAGAGAGGCGGAGTGTGAGGTGGAATTGATATTATTAGTCATAATAGCACTACTTTAGGCAATGGATATTCCCTCAATGTTAGTGTAACTTTTCCCCAAAGTGTGCCGTTAAAGAGATACAATTTCGCCACTTGTCAGAAAAATTGGTGTGAATTTGCAAAAAACTGGAAGGAAAAATACGCATCGCATTATTTTGAATTAGCTCAATTGTACAAGATTTTTCTTACGTTTTCAACATTTTGTTTTACTTAATATTATATATATATATATATATATATATATATATATATATATATATATATATACACACACACACACACACACACACACACACACACACACACATATATAGTGTATTTTATTACTTATTATATATAGGCGTTTAATGACAGCTGTTTCGTTGTATCTTGAACTGGGTTGGTGCATCTGGTAGATGTCATTAAAGCATACACAACAATAATATTTTTGTGATTATGATTTTATTTATCAAAGTTGTACTATTTTTGTTGCTTGAGTTTTAATGTTTTGCCATAAATATATTTTTATACTACAATGCATAGCTATCTATCTCTGTGTGTATATATATATATATATATATATATATATATATATATATATATATATATATATATATTATTATTATTACCGTTTTTAATCTGCTTAGTTACATATGTTTCCACTACCGAAATCAAATTAACGATCCGATAGTTTCATCAGACATTAAAGATTTAAATAAATAATCTAATAATATATGTATCTCTCCCCATTGGATAGGATCCCAAAAAAATTTTTTCAATCTAATAGCTCCCACTTTGTCAACTAGGCTCCAACCCCTGTCCCATCGCTGCAATGTTACATCCCTGAGCCTGTTTTACAAGTATTTTAATGGAATGTGAACTAATTGCACTTGTGCCTCCTCGACGTACATATCCTCGACAAACCCGCTTAGCAGCAAAACCACACCCCTTCACTGTTGAGATCCTTAAATGCCAGAAAGCGTTCTACTCTAATAGCTTTTTTTCTCAGAGAGTTAGACTTTGGAATTCCTTTCCTGCTACCTGCTTCCCTGATTGTACTGATATGCAGAAGTTCAAATGTAACGGAAACCAACATCTTGTTAATCTTTTTTAGGCTTGGTCCCAATTAGTAGCCCCTTACTATGACGCGACTGTCTAGGGGAGCGATATTGCTTCCCATTGGTGAGACTAAGATCCTCTAAAATCCTGACTAAGGCCGGGTAAATATGCTGAGATTGTTTGTTAAACGTTGATTGAATCCCGGACAGCGACGGGTGACCTATCAAAGGGGATAAATTTATGGTGTTTTGTAAAAAAAAAGACAGATATTTTATTGTTTAAAATTTTATTTGTTTAAAAAGATGACAGGAAATGTCAGAATAAGGTGGAATGAAATCATGCATTCGTTTGGCCTGAGGAACACCTGCTCAGACGTTCTGGCTTTCTGAGTAGGAAAGTGACAGTGATTGACCTTTTGGGGCATGTGAAGAGAAATTTAGTTTTGATTCCAGATTCGCAGGCCATGGAAGACCTGTTGAGATGCACGCACGCAAAAAGGATTTGGGGATCCCCCAAAAGACGTGTTGGAACCCGATTGATTTAGCACTTTGTCCCAACCAACCCTTCCTCTTAGTTTATAAGCGAATGGTCATGCCGATTTTATCAGATTGACGCCGAATCTCGAGAAAAACACATGACCCCAAGAATGCCACATACCCCTCCATCCATCCTGACCGCCATCGTTGGGAGTGAAGAATAAGATTTTGGAAAATCTGGTGTAATCAAACTGAACGATGTACATATGTAAAAACTTGTAATTTTCGGGTAATTAACTTTTTCGTAGTTAGAACTCTCCGAGTCTGTTTTCTTTCTTTGGCATGCATGCGAAGCTTTTTGATTTTCAGCGGAAACCGACACGAAGCCTGAGACACTGAGAATTTATGTTGAGTCCTCTCGGAAGATAAACGATCAACAGCCAGACTAGTTGAATGGGGTCAAAAGTCATCTGCTGACCTGAGCGGGAGGACCAAATACGTCCAAGTGGCGATATGTCTTGTTTGAGGTGAAGGTAAGTAAAAGAAAAATTCTAAAAAACAGCGAATGTTTTCATGTTGAGATTTGAAACCTAATCACCAGATCACCAGAAACTAAGATCAGCAATTCGGAATTTTATCACTACACTATTATGCCCTCTTTGACAATAAGAAAAGAAAGATTATAGTGCTTATGTTTTTTGTTTACATTCTAAGTAGCATTTACCGAGAGACTTCTATTCTAATTAGGAAGAGTACAGGGTCTCACATATATCCTCTATCATATCCTGAATTACTTTGAATAATTTTATTTTCATTTGTCCTAGGGCGTTTCTTGTCCTCATACACTGACTAGCAGGGAAACCTTACGTTGCCCAGGACTGAATGATGGTCAACGAATTTTCCACATTTCTAACACACACACACATATATATATATATATATATATATATATATATATATATATATATATATATATATATATGAGAAAAGAAATCAAAACTGTAAGTTGAAATTTACAATCAAATTTATTGTTCGACCGAATACTCCAAAAAACAATTTTAAGAAGTCCTTATTCCATAGAGTTTCATGTTGTTTATCTTGTCCATCTAATTTCTTTAATCCACTCAACTGGGGATCAACTTATTTTTGAACTACTGCACTATCTGCAAAAAAAATTTCCATAATTTCAGCTACGTTGAAAATTTTCCAACCAGATTAATTGTATTCAATAGGATTTAAATTTGGATTTCATTCTTTCTAAAAAATTATTTTCGCCTTTCGGATTACCTTTGAAAGAGTCTTCATGCAAGCTGCAACTTTTTATTTTTTATATTTACTACATTTTTTCACTTGTTGTTTTTAAGGAACATGCACATCTTTGCAATTTAGGACGATGATAAATTGTGGTTTCATTTAATGCCGTAACCATCAAATTCTAGCATTGCTACAAATATAATTTCTTTCTGTCCTCTGATGAGAAGAATAGCATTCTTTGAAACTCCATGGAATAAGGATTTTGTAAATTGTTTTTTTTGGGGGGGGGGTATTCGGTCAAACAATAAATTTGATTAAAGATTTCAACTTATAGTTTTAATTTCTTTTCTCTTATAATAAGCTCTACTCTCTATTGTGTGTATATTGAGCTTTTTATTTGGTTAGGATTAAAATATCTATATATATAAATACTGGTATTTATATTAGATTGAAATTTATTATTGCTTATATCAGGTAAACACTGAATCTCCTTTGATTTCATTTTACAGATTAAAAACAGGTCAAGAAAAAAGATATCCAGGCTAAATAAAGCATCCACAAAGGAACAGGTCAACCAGAGGTCAAATGGGCCTTTGTTCGGTAAGTGCATGTTCATTGGCTGATAGGAAGGGCGCGGTGAATACTAGAAAGCTGATTGGCTAACTAAAATCTCAATAGAAGGTGCGTATATAAAAACGACAGACAAGCACAAAATTCGTGCATAAGCCTGAAGAGTCCTAGAGTGGATGAAATGCGGAATATTCAGTGTAGTTTAATCGCCATATATATTTTATAACTTACTCTCTCTCTCTCTCTCTCTCTCTCTATATATATATATATATATATATATATATATATATATATATATATATTATTCAGAATAATGAAATACAATAAATTTACTGGTATGCAAATCCAGTGATTATTGGTCTTACAAAATATTATTGGATGTAATATTTTATATAAGTCTATCCCAGCTAAATAAAATTACTTAATAAAAGGATATTGAACTTCAAATCGAAAGTGCATGCTAAATCCTTTTTTACCTGTCGAATACCAAGAACTTCCATTACAGGATTTAGCATTCACTTTCGATTTGAAGTTCGATATCCTTGTTTTTTTTGTTGCATCAATATACAATTTTTCTTATTCTATGTATGATTGAAAAACTTTAAAAACATTTAATTTAATTTTCTATGTTTATTACCTATAGCAAATCAGGTGCAACCCTTTTATAATATTTGCTAATATTTTCCTCCTCCGAGATGTATAAACATCGGAAACTCATGGGTTAAGGAAATATATTTTACTATACAGTATTCGTTGTCTTGCATACAATAAAATTTCTATATTTGAAATTTTACTTTTTCAAATCACAAATTTTAAAATTCCTAAATTATGATATATAATTGTGTATATATATATATATATATATATATATATATATATATATATATATATATATATACAGGGTGTCATTGTGTAGCCAGACTTTGTGGAAGCATCCTCTAGATTATGTAGCCAGACTTTGTGGGCACCCTATATATATATATATATATATATATATATATATATATAGTCATCCACATACAGTACTGTTTCGCTGTTTCACAGCTCATCAGTGCGGCTAGACAGGCAACTACCTCAAGCCAGGATTGAAACCCGACCATTTATACGGCAGTCAAGGCTTCTAACCATTACGCTATTGGCGGCTGCTTGAACGAGTAGTGAGTTTAACGATGTTTTAGATATCGTCCGAAATACCTCCGCTCGATTTGTTTACACAAAGAGCGTCGCTTATATGCTAATGGTAATTCGTTTTTCACTTCTCAATATGCTCAACTCAAGGTGAGGAGCACTATAGTCATCCACATACAGTACTGTTTCGCTGTTTCACAGCTCATCAGTGCGGCTAGACAGGCAACTACCTCAAGCCATGTGTGTGTGTGTGTGCGTGTGTGTGTGTGTGTGTGACTATATACAGGGTGCCCACAAAGTCTGGCTACATAATCTACAGGATGTTTCCACAAAGGCTGGCTACATAATGCAGCCAGACTTTGGTATATATATAAGGAAATGTTGATTGCCATAAATATATTTTATAACCATACCTGTACTATTTTCATACATTACTCTGTGTGTGTGTGTGTGTGTGTGTGTGTGTGTGCGTGCGTGCGTGCGTGCGTGCGTGCGTGTGTGGAACATGAACGTTTTAAAATCACCTTTTATATCCCCTATCATAATCGCCATGAAGTGACATTTGCAAAGACAAAAGCCTGACAATGATTGACGAAGAAAGACACAATTGGATTTTTATGAAGGGCAAATCAAAAAGGATAGAAATGAAAAAAGAAAAACAAAAGACGTCAATATCAAAACTACTTTTGTTTTTTCTTAACATCCGAGAATATTGCAAAAATTCTTCACACTCGAAGTATTCACGAATAAAAATTCAGTTTTCTTGTCTCATGAGCAATGAAAAAGTTTAGGACTTTTTTATTTTCATTTTTATTTTATTATTATTATTTTTTTTTTTTTTTTTCACCGGGGATACTGGAAAATTGATTGAAGCCACAAATAAATATAAACATGTCTTCCTTTCTTTGCCAATCTGAAAATATCCATCCTGCAAGTCTTATTTAGAATGCAGGAGACATTCTTCCGGGGACTATAAACGTTTTTCACTCTTTGACTTGAACAAAAACGGATATTCTTAACGCACGTACATCCAATTTTCACGGTTAGAGATGACAATTCCATTTCAAACTGAAGCAGGACAGACAAACTTTATTTCAAACTTAAGCATGACAAACCAACATGAAATTTTAATTTAATCCCAGTCTAACATGGAATTATATTTAAAATTTAAATGGATCAGAAAAACGCAAAATTATGCTTAAAATTTAAAAAGATAAACCAACATAAAATTTTAATTTTAATTTAAGTAGGACGGATGCAAATGAAATTTTATTTTAACCGTATTGGGACAGACAAACATAAAATCTTCATTTTAATTTAAGCGTGACAGACCAACATGAGATTTTATTTCAAATTCGGACAAACAGACATAATTTTTTTTTTATTTTAACTTAAATAGAACAGAGCAACATAAAATTTAAATTTAAATTTAAGTATGACAGACAAACGCGAAATTATATTTAACATTTAAGCAGAACAGACCAACGTGAACTTCTATTTCAAACAACTGGGACAGACTAACATAAAAATGTTTATTTTAAACTTAAGTAAGACAGACAAACATAAAATATTAATTTAAGTGTGACGAACCGACATGAAATTTTATCCAAACTTAAGAAGGACAAAGTAAAAATATTTAGGACAGACAAACATGAAATGTTAATTTAAATGATATTTACGATTTTAGAAAGACAGACCAAAATTAATTTTTTTTAGAAACTTTAGCTGGATAAATCGACATGAAATTCTATTTCAAACTTAAGTCAACCACCTCAGCAGGAACAACCTTCTTAGTGACAAACAATATGGTTTCCGTTCTGCAAGATCTACCGCAGATGTGCTGACGGTTATATCCCACAGGATTAGTGAATCTCTTGACAAAAGCTTCCTTTCTAGGGCAATTGCTCTTAACATATCAAAGGCCTTCAACAAGGTATGGCATAAGGGTCTACTTCACAAGATTTCCAGCTACGGTATAACTCGAAATGTTTTCTCAATCATTAAATCATTTCTCTCCGATAGGCTCATAAGAGTAGTGGTAGATGGACAAAAATCGGAGGCCTGCAATATAAATGCTGGAGTCCCTCAGGGGTCAATCCTGGGCCCAACTCTCTTCCTGATCTACATCAATGACCTCCCTAAACACATACTTAAATCATTCGTTGACATCTATGCTGATGACACGACCATCTACGGCAACACATCAAAAGCTGTAAATGACAAAGTTCTCTCTGATTCTCTCTCCTCTGATCTTGAGCGCGTGGTTCAGTGGGGGAAGACGTGGCTGGTTACCTTTAATGCATCCAAAACCAAACTCCTATCCTTACATCATCAACGCTCTGATCCCCATCTGGCATCAATTGTGATGAATGGCTCTCGTCTGGGTGAGGCCCCGTGTTTTGAGCTTCTGGGTTTGACCTTTACTCCTGATCTGAAATGGAACACGTACATCAAGTCTGTTGCCAAGGTCGCTGGAAAGATGGTGGGATCCTTCTACCGCTCCAGAAGATATCTCACTACTGATGCAATTCTCTATCTATATAAAAGCCAAGTACGTCCAAGGATGGAATACTGTTGCCATATCTGGGCAGGAGCTGCTAAAAACAGCCTATCCTGCCTTGACAGAGTACAAAATAGACTTTGTGGCTTAGTGGGGGATGCCCTTTTCGGTTCTCTGCAACCTCTCTCCCACAGAAGAGACGTTGCAAGCCTATCCTTGTTTTATCGTTATTTCCATGGCAGGTGCTCGTCTGAACTCCAATCTCTGATCCCCCCTCGCCAATCTTTCACGAAAAACACCCGTATAGCTGAATCCACTGTGAAAAATTTCCCCCACTCTATATCTGTGCCTAAATCAAAACGTGGATTCCATGAACAAAGCTTCTTTCTTAGAACTGCACGCCTGTGGAACTCTGTTCCGTCTGCCTGCTTCCCACCGGACTACAACTTGGATGTGTTCAAGTCCAACGTTAACAAATTCCTAATGAACCGCCCCCTTAAGTAAACACTTCATCAAATCTCCACACTAACGTAATGTACTTGCAATAACCCTTATCCCTGAGTGGCTTCCGGGCCTTGATAAGTAGTGATCACTGTGTAAAAAAAAAAAAAACTGTAACAGACCAACGTAAAATTTTAATTTTAATTTAAGTGGGACAGTCCAACATAATTTTTTTTACAGACAAACACGAAATTATATTTAAAACTTAAGCAGGACAGACGAGATGAAATTCTATTTTAAAAAAAAAAATTGGGATAGACCAACATAAAAATTTTATTTTAACTTATATGGGAAAAACAAACAGGAAATTTTATTTAAAACTTTAGTGAGACAGATCGATGAAAAAGATCGTTTTGAACCTTATGAATAAACGACTCACTAACAGCCAAAGCATCTCATAGAAAAGCATAAATCTATTTAAAACATGGATATTCAGTCTACTGAAATGCTTATAATATAAGCGAAACAAAGCCATATCTATAATATAAAGCTGAACGTCCGTGTGTGTGTCTGGTCACGAATAGGTTCCTATATGGTTGACTATAATAGAAAACTGATCACATATAATGATAGATGTATCGAGACACAGGAATGGGTATGTTTGATCTGGCATAATGATGATTCATTAAAATTGCCGGGTCTGCGTACGCGCCTGGTCCACAAAGTATGGAAATAAAAAATTTAAAAATTTAAAAAAAAAACGTTTACAAGTGTTTTTGATATAGGTGTACATAATAATACTTTGATAAGTATGTTTTAACTTAAATAGGGATTATATAATAAAATTGTAGGGTGTGCGTTCGCGCGTGGCCTCCATAGAATGGAAATAGGCACAAACTTTAATAAAGATTTTTCATATCTATATGCTTCAGTTTGAAGAAATATGGTATAATAAAATTATGGGGTGTTCGTTCGCGCCTAACCTCCATAGAATGGAAATATGTCACAAAGGTTACCAAGGTTTTTTTAATATAGATCCACAGAATATTGTGATAAGTGTTTCAGTGTGAACAGGTATGGTATAATAAATTATGAGGTTTATCTATTTTATTTTTACTTTCATCATATTTTGCTTTGGTTTTGATACCCCCAAATTCGAAGCTATCTCTTTACAACCCTTCCTTTTCATAACCTATCATACTTTCATAAATCAGAATCCATTTTCTGTAGGCTGTTTTTGAACCCAGTCAATGACGGGTACTTTTGCTAGTATATATATATATATATATATATATATATATATATATATATATATATATATATATATATATATATATGTATATATATATATATATATATATATATATATATATATAGTAAATGAATGACAAAAGTCTATATTCCAAAGTTCATGATGTTGACTATCTTATAATTTATTCCTTTAATTCAGTTGACATTTACAATCCTTGTGATAGTATGAACCATTACCTCCCCTTAAAGAACTCTTCAGTAAAGAAGTCTCGGATACACCTTCACTTCCGTTTGACGCGGAACTGGAGTTCAATAAAAAAAATGGAGACCGTATTCCGCTTCTCATAAATGAATCTCATGTTTTGGTATTCTTTTACATAATGTTTCATGGTGGCAAGCGGTGGTGTTTCCCATTTGGGAAAACTTACGAACAGGTCGTCCCTATTATATACACACGACAGTAAAAGAAATATAAATTAAAAAAAAAAAAGTAAATAAATGAATAAAATTGGCCACGTTCAGACCGCATGGGAAAAATTAATACTTGGCGCCAAGCTTCAAACTGTGAGTAAGTATTGTTTTTCGTGTTTCGTGCTTCAAATGCAACGAAAATAAATAAATACACACACACACACACACACACACACACACACACACACACACACACATATATATATATATATATATATATATATATATATACATTCATTAAAAATATATATATATATATATTAGGAAGTATAAGTATAAGACGTTTAAGTTTTCCACGGAAAACACATATACATGTACATTTGTTCCGTCAGTTTATAAAAAAATTTAAAAATAAATAAATAAAATAAATAAATAAACGGAAGACTGAATTCATATCGTCTGGAACTAAACGAAATAAATAAATACAATGGCTACAAACGAACCGTCGATGAATTGGTCGTCCACAGACCTAACCGAAGCATTTCGATTATTTAAGCAACGTTGTAATCTTTACTTCTCAGTTAAAAATAGTTCGTTGGGAAAACAGGTCGACCACATCCTGCTACTGTCCGGAGAAGAAGGCCTTAAAAGATACAACACTTGGTCATTCGAAAACGAGGCCGACAGGAATAATTCAGAAATAATTTGGGAAAAATTCGAGGAAAGACTGCAGCCGCAATTAAACTTCCGAATCGCTCGTTTTTACCTGCGCCAGTATAATCAAAAGGAATCAGAGAATTTCGATGACTTTCTGGCCCGGTGTAAATCGCAGGCATTGAAATACAAGTTCCGGGATATCCAGGAAATGGAGGAACGCCTCATCGAGCAGGTTATATCAGGAACAAAGCACCCAGAACTCCAAAAGCAGCTTCTAGCGAAAGGCGAACAATTGACACTGCCGGAAGCTATAAACTGTGGTAGGACACATGAAGTTTCCATAACCCACATGAGACAGTTGGCTGAACTAGAGCAGAATAAGCATGAAATAGATGCAATCAAGTACAAACAGTGTAACAGATGCGGAGGCTCCCATCCGAGGCAAAAATGTCCAGCATTGGGTACCATATGTTCCGCATGTGGACAACAAAATCATTGGGCTAAGGTCTGCGCAAGCAAAAATAAAAACGCAGCAGGACGTTTTCTGACACGCACAACATGGAAGGATGGATGTAATAAACCAGGACATGGAGAAGCACAAAGGGACCAGTACAAACACTGGAAACACGGCAACCATATGCACTCAGTAAATACCTCTCAGAGGGACAATGAAGGGATTTATAACAAGTTTGAACAAATGTCTTTCGACTCTATTCAAGAACAAGACGACAGTCAAACAGGTTTTCACAGACCTTGTAATAAAGCTTCCCAACCTCCCAGGCACCCATTTTCTGAAAGCTAAGGTTGACACAGGAGCCGAAGGCAACATACTTCCATTACGTACCTTCCGGAAGATGTTCCCCCACCTAATAAGTGCAGCAGGACAGCTACTCACCGGTGCCACAGCCTATAATGGTTCTCATATTACCCAATATGGATCCGTTAAAATAGCTTGTTCACACAAAGGAATATGGAAGACCATCAAATTCTTTGTAGTGACAACAGAAGGGCCTACAATCATAGGACTACCTTCAATCAGAGACCTGAGACTGGTAACGTTACACTGTGCAATCCAGGAAACACCAGTCTTAGTACGTTCAACACAGGATCTGGTAAATATGTACCCAAACCGTTTTGACAATATCGGCAATTTTGAGGGTGAATATCACATTGTTCTGAAACCAGACAACACCCCTGTCATACATGCACAAAGAAAATGTCCTATACATATGAGGGAGAAAATCCAGACCGAATTGGAAAATATGACAAAACAAGGCATCATACGGAAAGTAACCGAGCCTACACCATAGGTCAGCAGCTTGGTTTATGTGCGGAAAGGCAATGGAAAGCTCCGTCTGTGCTTAGATCCAAAAGATTTTTACAAGATCCCAACAATGGAAGAACTTGCACATAAACTCTCTGGTGCCAAATATTTCTCCAAGTTGGATGCCAAGAATGGATATTGGTCCATCAAACTAGAGGCAGCCTCACAACTGTTGACTACCTTCAACTCCCCTTTTGGAAGATTCTGTTTCCAGCGGATGCCTTTTGGTCTGGTGATGTCTCAAGATGTATTTGCCCAGAGGATGGACATGATTCTGGAGAAGTGCTCTGGCATCTTAGGGCTAGTTGACGATGTCATTGTCTTTAGAAAAACCGAAGAGGAGCATGATAGGAACCTCCACAATCTAATGAGAATTGCTCAAAAGGAAGGACTGTGCTTCAACCACGAAAAGTGTGCCATCAATAAGAAACAAATTTGTTTTTTTGGCGCAATCTATGATCAGAATGGTATGCACCCTGATCCCAGCAAGGTAACAGAAATAAAAATGTTACCTAGTCCAGCAAACACTACCGATCTGCAGAGGGTGTTGGGAATAATCACATATATTGCACCTTTCATTCCACACCTGTCCGATCTCACAGCACCTTTGAGAGATCTCCTAAAGAAAGAAGTGGAATACCAGTGGACAGAAAGTCACCAGAGATCCCTCCAGCAAATCAAGGATCTAATTTGCAAAGACATGTTGCTATCATACTTCGACCCTTCCAAGCAAACCGTTATCCAAGTCGATGCATCAAGTAAAGGACTCAGCGCCGCACTCCTGCAAGGAGGTAAACCCATAGCTTTTGTATCCAAGCCCTTAACAGAAACTGAACAACGCTATGCCAACATAGAGCGGGAGCTCCTTGCAGTTGTTTTCGGCTGCGAACGATCTCGGACTTATATCTATGGAAGTGCGTTCCAGGGGAAAAGTGATCATAAACCCTTGGAAATGATCAACTTAAAAAATTTGTTGCAGCTCCACCTTGCCTCCAACGCATACAGCGTTTGCAGGGGTATGATATGACAATTGTATATCGCCCTGGAAAAGATATGGCACTAGTAGATGGATTCTCAAGGTTACCAAATAAAAAAGCTAAAGAAGCTATTGACTTGGATCTGAGGGTGGATTTTGTTCAATTTTCAACCCAAAAGCTAGCTCAGCTAAACCAAGCAACAAGTGAAGATGCCACACTATGTGAATTGAGGGACATTATTCTGAGAGGTTGGCCCGACACTCTCAGAGAAATGGGCAAGAATATGAAACCTTATTGGCCCTATCGAGACAAACTGTCCATTGAAAATGGCATATTATTGAAAGCAAACAGAATAATAATACCTAAAGCGATGCAACAAGAGGTATTACAGAAAATACATTATGGGCACCAAGAGATGGAGAAATGTAAACTCCGAGCCAAAAGTTGCGTTTTTTGGCACAACATTAACAAAGACATCAACAACATAGTACAACAATGTACCATTTGCCAGCAGCACCAAAAAATGCAGAGTGCTGAACCCCTGATGCCCCATGAGATTCCGGTGAGGCCATGGCAGATAGTGGCTACCGACTTGTTTCACATTGAAGGTCTCAACTTTATGCTCACTGCGGACTATTATTCCAAGTTCCCATTTGTGCGAGTGTTGAAGGAGTTCTCCAGGCAGGAAGTTATTAAACTGACAAAGCAAATATTTGGAGAACAAGGAATTCCAGAGAGAGTGATAAGTGACAATGGCCTGTGGGAGTTGAACACTCTCAGCCTAACTCGATTATCGCCCTTTGACCCAGAAGAGCGACCTAGCTACGTCACTTCCTGTTTCTCTTAATTCACTCTCTTTTGCGCTGGACTTTCAAGCAGTCAAGATGTGACAAACACCGGTCCGGTGGCAATGGGCCACCACAATGCTCCTGGCTACCACCAGCCTCTCGCAAGTAACGTTACTCATCTCTCAATGAACTCTTATTCTTCCTATCATTTCTATCACTCTTTCCTGTATATTTATGCAAATAAATTGCATTTGTTTCGTTGATATATAACGGTATATTTTCGTCTTCATTATGCGACCTTTCGCCTTTTCAATTTCTCTACCATTAAATACACCCATTTCACCATTATACACATGGGGACGGGATCGTCTAAAACACGGCAGACCGTCCTGTCCCCAACAGCCCACACTTCAGCTTGATACATTTCAAGCAAGTCGCAAAAGAATGGGGTTTTGAACACCACACATCCTCACCTAAGTTTCCGCAGTCAAATGGCTTTGCTGAACGCTGTATCCAGAGAGTGAAATCTGCATTCAAAAAAGCTGCCTCAAGCGGTCATAACTTGGATATGATACTATTATGCTTGCGTTCGACTCCTTTAGATCATACCCTTCCCTCACCAGGTGAGCTTATATACCAAAGGAAGTTAGCAGGGAACATCCCAATCAAATGCACCAATCAAAACGCTAACAAGGAGAAAATAATGTAACGACTGTATCAGAAGCAAGAAAAACAGAAGATGTACCATGATCAACATAAAAAGAGCTGCCCAGACTGCCCATCAGATAACCTGTGTATGTGTTAAATAAAGAAGCAGGTGAGTGGTCTCCTGCAGTTATCACACAATTGGACCGAGAACCAAGGTCGTACATAGTACAGACCCCCTCCGGAAAAACCTTTCGTCGAAATCGACAGCATCTTAGAGTAATCCCCTCCAGAAGCATAGCACATCCAGAGATGCACTCCACTGAAATTCCTCAGGAACCTACCAGGGACGGTTCATCAAGTATAGAGACGGACAGTACACAATGTCAACAGGCACCTTTCAAACATACACCCCATGAAGTGCCAGACACGGGCACCTATAGCAACCATACGACAGTTCAAACCACCAGATCTGGACGTGTCGTCAGACCCCCCAAAAGATTCAAAGATGAGACAGTTACTAACTGACTTTTTATTTTATTTTTTATCTCATCATTGTAAATAAATTCTGTTTTTTCTCTTTCCATTTCAATTATTGAAAGAAGAGGGATATGATAGTATGAACCATTACCTCCCCTTAAAGAACTCTTCAGTAAAGAAGTCTCGGATATACCTTCACTTCCGTTTGACACGGAACTGGAGTTCAATAAAAAATGGAGACCGTATTCCGCTTCTCATAAATGAATCTTATGTTTTGGTATTCTTTTACATAATGTTTCAATCCTTGGCAGTATCTGTTTCGTAGCATAAAATCAATTACTTAATTATTGTATCAATTAATGAATCTATTTTGCCCTTAACTCACCAGAAGAAATAGCAACAATCAATCCATCAAAAAAAAAAATAAAGTGTGTTTTGACATGATTAAAATCCGAAAATTGGAAAAGAAGCTGTAAGTACCTTATAATATGTTTCTATTATGCCATTTTTAATTTAGAAATAAAGTCACTAACAACCATCTATTTGTACTAACAAGTTCTATTAATTCTGCCAAAAATGTTCTGTTTAATAATTAGTAAATTTATTAATTATAATTAATGTATCCATATTTATTAAAATAACATCAATAATTATAATCTCTTACACATGTTTGCATATACGAAACCTAAAAAACAAAACAAAAAAACAACTGTTCACAATTTACGGTTATATTAAATTATGTATTAATTTGAACGTGAAACTATATATAATCAGGCTCATTTAACTGTTTATTATTACTTCAATTATAATACTTAGTATTAGTCAATTCTAAATCTATAATTACGTTTGGTTGAGATTTCTAATTTCGCTAAATAATCCTCTACTTCAATTGTTTACCTTAAGCGAAAAAAGTTAAAATTAATTTAATCTCTATATAAATAAAATGAACTCATTTTTTCCTGTCTGATTTTGACATTAATAGGATTAAAAATCAAGATATTTCATGCAAATATAATATGCACAACCGGCAGAACAATATCTGAGGTGTGTTATAGGCTTATTATTTCTCAAATTCCTCGATAATCTTAGATTTCTATACTTTTTCTGCTGAGAAGTCACGGCCAAAATCGGTTAAGATCAATGGAAGTGGTAAAATATTTTCTCTCTAATAAATTCCTCCTCCCCCTGCCACCACTTAACACCGTTTGGGGATCGTTCACAAGGAACAGTTGAGAAGAGAACACCGGTTTGGCTTCGTAGTTCTTTCATGCGAAGTTATTTAAAATCACTAAACTAAGCTGCAGTGCTCTGTGGCGTAGTGGTTAGCGTGCTGGACAATTCACATGATATTTTCATGTTCGCGCCGACCTACCGTAGTCGTTTTTTTTTTTTTTTCCTAAACAACTGGAATGGACTTTTCTTGGTGGCCGAACTGTTAACGTTGCAGATGTTTTTTTGTTTTTTTTTTCACACTTTATTTTCCTACTTTTACTCATGACTCCGGGTTTGATCCTTCCTACTTACCTACCATAACATTTTTTAAAACTCCCCCCCCCCTCCCGGAAACAAACACTCGGGCAACGCCGGGTACCCCCGCTAGTTTTAAATATGATAGAGTTATCGCTCTTTGACCAAATCCTTTTTTTTTTATCATTCATTCTTTACACTTTCCATCTTTTAATTCCACTAATAAGTAATATTTATACAGTTCTTATGTCTTTCACTTTATATTATTCTATGATTAATTTAGTGTATGTTATAAATTAATTAACTAATACGTTTAATATTACATGTTAATATTAAAACCATTTCAAACGATAGTCATAGGTCATTAAGTTATAATTAATTTTTGCTTAATATCTAATTATAAATTAATTAGTTCTTACATCTACGTTTATTTTTTATTTATTAATATTTGAAATATAGACTTTTGTCATTTATTCACTATATTGCTCTGTAGTTACATTTAACTTCTTAAATAAGGATGGGTATATATTATACAGAAATAAAGTAGATTTCCACAAATATATATATATATATATATATATATATATATATATATATATATATATATATATCCTCATCATCATCATCTTCTTTTTCTTCTTCTTCATCTTCTTTTTCTTCTTTGGTTTAACCTTTCTTTTGCAGGCTAGAATGTGTTGGACAAGTTTTAGAAATAAACTTTCTTGTGAATTCTTTCTTTATTATTCTTTCTCCCAACTCCATCCTTATCATTTGCTCACTCATTTTCTTTGTCCTTCCCCGTTGAGCTGAACCTGCTAACTCAACTGTTCTACATTTACTAACCTAAGAACTCTCACACATTCTTTCAACATGCAACACAGGTCAATACATTTTTGCTCAAGAAATTCAACATCTTGCCAGACCTCTCCACAGGGTGAGGGGTCATTTGCTTAGTTGGGGCAAGTTTTTTATAGACTGGATCCGTTTCTGACACCAACCCAGTGAGAGAGCTAGTGGAGACCAGTGCTTTTATTGAGTTACCATCTCTAAGTGATTGCTTGAAAGATTTTAAAGATGTCTAATGCAAACGTTCTTGTTGAGCCATACCTTTAAATAATTAAACCCTAACCAAGTTTCATCACTACTGATCATCACTGTTTCTCACTGTCTGACAAACACTCATTAACCCTTATCCTCGAGTGACTTTTAAGCCTTTTAAAGCAATGACCCCAACTCTCCCACCCACACACACTTCCAATAAAAAAAAAAGTAGAGTGTTCAAGTCAGCATATCTAATAGAGGAGCACTCTAACCTAGCAAAAATTACCTGCACAGCCCTGTCCGCATTCCTCAGTAGGGGCGTCTCAGGCAATAAGACTTGGATGTCTTCAAGTCCAACGTTAACAAATTCCTAATGAACCGCCCCCTTAAGTAAACACTTCATCAAATCTCCACACTAACGTAATATACTTGCGATAACCCTTATCCCTGAGTGGCTTCCGGGCCTTGATAAGTGGTGACCACCGTGTAAAAAAAAAAAAAAGGGATGGACTTATTTTTAAAGGATTTTGGCAAGACGAGTGTTTTATATGAAAGTTCGGCAACGGATGGGGATTGTAGATTGGAGGTCAGACGAGCACTTACCATGAAAATAAGGATAGAGTGCCTGAAATAGCAGGATAATGTCTGGTATATGGTAGGATGCTCTATCCCCAGCAAAAACAAAATAATAAGCAAATTGGTAAAAAGAGAAAACAAGTGCGCAGTAGTTCTATTCTCAATCACATGGTGACACGCTCTGAAGAGTGTATGCAAGTGATCTAATTTATTATGTAAATTATCCTGATTGGTTGATTGTTTTTATTTTATGGCATATCAATCCTTTTTGGATTATTCAATGCTGAATCCAATAATTTTTGAAAACATTATGTTTCAAGTTCTTTTTCTATTCAAATATTTATTCATGATGTTTAGTTTGGTTGTTGGTTTTTTTTCCGGCATATCACTGTTTTTCAGGTTATTTAATGCTGACTCTAGTCATTTTGGAAAACAGTTTTTATGCTTCAAATCCTTTTATATCTTCAAATATTTATTTAGAGTGTTTGGTTTGGATGCTTAGTAGGTGGAAATTGTTCCAAACAAAATAGCAATAACAATCCAGAGAAGCTTTTGATTTGTATGAGCTGGCAGACGAAGATGGAGAATAGAATTTCCGATAGTTTTTACAATTCAAGACTTCTACAGATTGGCTAATCTGTAGAAGTCTTGAATTCTAAAAACTTGCAGGCATTTTAAAAAGATTCTGTATATTTTATGGAGTAATTCCGGTTTCTGATTCATTAGTAGCAGAGCAGCATGTTCCATCCAATTGATCAGTTCTTTTCACCTTCCAATTTTTGTAATCATAACATCCACAGGTTTCTTTTTGTTTTTGACTTTGCAGAACCTTATTATGTTTTGCAAAGGGAAAGGAAAAACAACGACATCTCAGTTTGGTGCATTTTTCGCTGGGAAGCCAGTACCTTCAGACATTCTCATCTGGTATCAGTAGTGCAAGAGAAATAAAGACAAAGAAAAAGCAAGAAAAAGGAAAGAGCATAAAAGAAAATTAACTGACTAACTGACTGACCTAGTTTTAGTCATTTAATACTGAGTCCAGTAATTTCAGTAAAAGTTCTTATGCTTCAAGTTCTTCAAATATTTATTCATAGTGTTTGGTTTTAATGTTTTGTAGAAGAAAACTTGTTTTTGATTTGGATTTTGCAGAACATGATTGAGTTTTGCAAAGTTTTGCAAAGGGAAAAAAATAATAATATTAATGTTTAGTGCATTTTTGGTCAAGAAGCCAGTATCTTCAGATAACCTAATCTCGTAGCACCAGATGCCCTCACAAATATTACCACCCTGGGTCAAAGTGGACCTGGGAGCAATGGTAACTAAAAGGCAACTATTTATTCCTTACAGCTCTCAATGTAAAAGAGCATGGATGTGTGTGTGGCAACTATATGCAAATACCAAGCCGTATGCGAAATGAAATCATGTTAAGGAAAAAGAAAAAGATATAAAAAGGAGAGGATCATGTTAGAGACGTGAGTGACGTCACAGCCGTAAAGAAAAGTTATGCATGGTGAGAGAATGAGAAAATAAATTTCCTTTTTATAAAAAAAAAAGGAGTTACGTTAATACTTGTCCTATGTTCCTTGTGACGTACTCTACTACAACGTGTTGGTTCTATGTGTTTCGACGTGTATAACATTACATCAAATCGGGCATCACCGTTTGATGTCTTTTAAGGTCATCCCCAAGACCAAGATTTTCTGGGAAACAATCCAGATGCCAATGGAGATGTATCTTTATGATAATATTGGCTCCAATTTTTCTCTAATCATTGACTATCATGTCCACTAATCTTCTATTATATAAAAGATTAGCAAGGGGTACTCGGCATTGCCCGGGTGTTTGGAGGTGTGTGTGGAAACTCCGGGGGTGGGCGTGGGGGTTAAAAAAAAAAAAGTAAGTATGAGGATCGAACCCGAACCCTTGAGGCAAAGTTGTAAATCAAAGTGTAAAAAAAAAAAACGTGCAACGTTAACCATTGCCCCACCGCGAGATGCTAACGGAAACACGTTTGCATTTATTTAATTACTTGGATTTAGCAGGTGCCCGTTTTAATGAGTTAATGAGGTCAAGTTTGACTGCGGGATTTCATTTACTGCTGAACGCTTCCCCCCCAAGATGTTATAGGAAAAAGACTAACCCACATGTGGCGAGCGACAAATGTTGAATATTTATCTTCCCGAAATCGAGCAAATTAAATAGACAGGCGAGCTTCGTTGTTAACTGTGAGATATTACGATTTATATGTGATATAAAAAGTTTTAAAAAGTTGTGAAGCGAGCGACCGCTTCTCTGAAAAAAGCCTTTTGTAGACACACAGAAAAATCGAACACACATACATACATACATACATACATACATACATATATGCATACATACATTTTCGCTTTTATATTTATAGATAAAATGTGTGTGTATGTCTGCCAAAAACTTTCAACACACGCGACGGATCCTCATGAGATCGGTATCGTTTTGAAGCCCAATCCTTCTAATGATAAATACTGAAAAATTGGCCAAAAACATTCATTCCTTCACCCTCAACTCGGCCGTTTTATACAAGGAGGGGTCGCTTTTTTCGTCAACATTTTCGCAAGTCATCGTCTCTGTTGGATTGACTACCCTTAATTTCAATGCTCTTGACTTCCGCTTGCACCATGGATGCATCAGCTAAGACGTTACATTTTTCCCCCCTTTGTGTCACAGGTTCGAGCCTGCCTACTACCACTTTTTTTAACACCTCTCTCCCCCCCAGACTGCTTATTTTGACCTCCCCCCCCCGCTACTACCACTTTTTTATTTCCCCCTGGGGTTCCTTACTACACCACCTCCACACACCCAGAAAACATTGGGTACACGCGCTAGTCTGTAATATATAAATCTCAAACATCGGTTTGTTTGTGTGTGTGTGTGTGTGTGTGTGTGTGTGTGTGTGTGTGTGTGTGTGTGAATGTATGTATTTTGTATGTCTCGCTAAAACTTTCAACAGACGCAATAAACACTGACAAAATAGGTATCGTTAAAAAGAGTGGCCTCTCGGACGACAAATATCCCAAAATTGGCCCAAAATATTAATTCTATGCTCGTCAAAGTAGCCGTTTTTTTCAAGGAGGGGTCAGTTTTTGCGTCAACATTTTTGCAAAATCATCATATGCCTTGCAATGACTTACCTTATTTTGTACAGCTGTGACATCATAAGTCGGCTGAGCTGTTAACATTTTTTCCCCAATCTTTTCCTCTAAGTGTTACAGGTTTAAGCCTGGCGACCGCAGCTAATTTTTTTTTTTTTTGTGTGTTCTCGCATGGGTACTCGTTGCTATTTCTATTTTTTTAGGGTGTTGGTTAATTTTTTTCCTTTTATCGCTCGCATGGGTATTTTGATTGAAACATTTTTTTTTAGGGATTGTATTGCTGATTATCCTTACTATACCACCTCTCCACATCCAGGCAACGCTGGCTACCGCCGCTAGTCTTTCATAATTGCCGGCTTTTTGGTTTCTGAGAAAATATTTAAAAATGTTTACGAATCATTTCTAAGCAGAAGATCCGTTATCAGTCACTGAGTTTGCGAATGTTGGATATTTGATCAATGTCCTTATCCAAGGCTCATCAAATATCTTAGCTTTAAGTTTCTTACTGCTTCCGCCCGGGAATTTTTTGTCTACATGGTAGAAACAATTTCCATCTTTATCGAATGCCTTGACAAGTATTTAATCAGTGTCAATTTGATTTGATTGTTTTATTTGACAGCATATCAACTCTTTTCGGCTTATTAATGCCAAAGCTGACCACTTTGGTAAAAAGTTTCAAGTTCTTAATACCTTCAAATATTTATTCATGATGTTTGGTTTGGTTGTTTTACAATATACTAACCTTATTCAGGTTATTACTGTTAAAGTCGTCCACTTTGGTAAAAAGTTTTGTGTTTCAAGTTCTTTATGTCTTCAAATATTTATTTGTGATGTTTGGTTTGGTTGTTTTGTTTTATGGTATGTCATCATTTTTTTATGTTATTTAAAGCAGAATCCGTTCATTGTGATAATAGTTTTATGCTTCAAGTTTTTGTTTTATATCTTCAAATGTTTAGACATAATCTTTGGTTTGCTTATTTTGTTTCACGGCATATCAATCCTTTTTATGGTTATTTATGCTGAATCTAGTAATTTTGGAACAAGGTTTTATATCTTTGAATATTAATTCATAATGTTTGGTTTGGTTTTTATTTTTTTATTTATTTATTTTTGTAGAGGATTCTGTTGTTTTCGTTTTTAGATTTGCAGAATGCGATTGAGTTTTGCAACGAGGAAAGGAGAAGAATAGCATTGATATTTGGTGCATTTTATGCCAAAAAACCAGTAAGAAGGGGGGAGAAAGAAAAAGAGAGCGGTGGGAGGGGGATCGTTATTTTTGTTTTCAGCTTTGCAGAACATAATTAAGCTTTGCAAAAAGAGAAAAACAAAAACTTTAATGTACGGTGCATCTGAGTCAGAAAGCCAATATCTTCAGACAGCCTTGCGATTATATGATTTAATTTCTGTATACAAGATGTTATGATGCAGAGATAGGATTTACTATACTAATCAATCAATGAAGTTTATTTTTGATCTATCGATAAGAATGCATTGAATCCGATATACATCTTTCATCCATCCAGCGCAGCCGTAGCCGAGATTGAACTCACTACACAAGTTTTTTAGTGTAATTCAAATATTGTCCATAGCTGTAATACTTGATGCTTTGCTAGGGCTATCAAGGGTATTTTTTTATCATGACGCCATCACTAGATGGGGTGCCTACCATGGTTTAAGAGAGTCCCATCTATCCTCGAGAGGAGGACAGGCTGCACCAGTTTCTCAACCTAGTATTTTACCTTGAGGTACATACAGCACCTTGCCTTCCCAAATGGTCACCCATCTAGTACTGAGCAGGCTCAACGTTATTTAACTTCAGTGATCTGGCAAGAACCGGTGTGTAAACGTGATTGTGCCGACACATTTTCAGATGTGAAAAATACTAGGATCATCTTTATTCCAGCAGAATTAACCATTTGTACAGGGTGGAACGATAAAATTGTCGTCCTAGATAAAAACATGATTTCATTTTCTTTCGTTTGATGAAAACCGGTTTTCTTTTTTTGTTGCAGACCATCTACCAGTTGGCCAATTGTGTACAAATCCCAAGAGTAGTAGGAGCCTTCTATCATGTCTGAAAGCGACACAATGTTCAACGAACAAGATCGGAGATACACCACTGTGCAACTCATGCTCTCTACCGATCAAAGTCATGACAACAGGACCATTGCCAGCACTCTTAAAATGCATTACTGGTTTGCCACGAATAACAAGGACATGGTCAGGATGATGGAAACAAAGTTTCCGAGCACAGTTATAGTCTTTGGTATGGTTTCCAGTGAGGGTCATATCATGCCAGCTAACATCTTCGAAGTCAGCTTGAAAGTCAACACCAAAGTATACCTGGATGTGCTGAAGAGTGTGATAATCCCATGGTACAATCAGGTGGCCGCTGACAGATCCTGGGTGTGACAGCAGGACTCAGCGCCGGCTCACAAATCCAAAGAGACCTAGAAGGAATGCTACGACTTTATACCCTTCTCTGACTGCCTCTCTTACCCCCCCCCGACCTAAACCTGCTGGACTACTTTGTTTGGTCATACATTGAGAATATCACCGACATGACCTCCCACAACACAAAAGCCAGCCTTATCCCCGTCATCAGCTGAATATTCACTAAGCTCCCGACGGCACTTGTGAAAAAGGCTTGCTCTCAATTCCAGGCCTGTATTGAGATGATAATTGAGGCTGAAGGTGGCTACATTGAATAGATGTCAGCTATACTACATAATCAAGTTACCTGAATAGATTTTTTTCAATAAAAGTTTTAAAATAAAGCTGCAGTGTTGTTTTCTTTAGGGCGACACTTTTATCGTTCCACCCTGTAGAGTTTTTTTTAATTATAAAACAATATTACCAAAAGACTCTTCTTTTCATCTTTTTTTTTTCATTTTTCTTAAACTTTTTCTTCTAGGGGATGGGACATCCAACCAGATGTCTGACATTTACCCCTATTTTAGTGAGTCCAACCAAGAGATCTTTTCAGGATTCTAGCCGTCCCTTTCAGTGCAATCGTTTGTATTTCACTTGCACTTGGTTCACCGGGTATGCTTGCTATGTACTTTTTAAAGTTCTTTTTCATAAGCCCAGTTGCTCCTATGATGACTGGTATAATTGAAACGTCTTTTAATTTCCAGTTTCGTTTCATAGTATGAATATAGATGTGCCTTTTGAAATGATAAACCGCGCAGTTGAGTTACCGAAAACACTAAAAGATCAACAGTCTGTATAAGCAAGGTATGTTTAGAAGGAATGATGAAAGTGTGCAGGAAAACAGGTAAGTCATGTGTGTATGTTCCTCGACTTTCAGAGAAATCTGTCAGCTAAACAAACAAGCGAAAGAGCAAAGGGATAGGGGAGAGTTAATAGATGATATATTGATATATCATATTCTGCAATATGTCTAGAAGAAATGGTGGAAGGGTGCAGAAAAAGAGGAAAACCACGTCTTATCCGTAATTAAATGGAAAATTTTAGGACTGTATGGATGCATGAATAAATCAACAGTTGATATATGAGTAAGGTATGTTTAGAAGGAATGGTGGAAGGGTGCATGATGATGAAGTCATAAATAACAAAATACTGCAAATTTTATTATGTGGAAAAATTAGGAGTGAATCATGAGGCTAACATTTATCTACCCCTAATTTGAGGAACACGGTGAGGATTATTTATCCATCTATTTATTGCGAACTGTTATTCTCATCTTCTAGTTGTTGTTTCATGATGTTTCGGCCAAATATTCCTCTGGTCTTCGTCAAGTGATTAACCGCGACGGGATAGAAATGGCGAATCTCCTAACTGCATCCATAGTTGTTGTCATCTCACCACGTTTTGGCCAACAAAGGCTTTGGCTGGCTTTGGGGAGGATTGAAACCGCTATCTTCAGACAATGCTCACCTGGAATCGTACTTATCTAAAAAAAAAAAAGAATTCTAATTAATTAAATAATATACGATGAGGATTGTTGGAAGCCCATGCGAAGGCTGAAACCTGGGTGCCGCCACTGAATATAAGTTTTTTTTTTTTTTTTGTGTTATTGCATTCATTTTTCTTCCAGATTATATCAGCTTAAACTGGAAACTTGTCCAAAACTCCAAAACAGATTGATATCAATAAGACAGCTTCGGAGGCGGCCTCGGCAAAAGAAACAAGGAAGGCTTTAATGCTTCTCAAAAAACGAAGAGACATCAAAACTAGACAAGCGGAACTTTCACTGACGCACATCGTAAAGGCAATTCAAGGCTTTGCTTTCATGGCCGTTTCATGTGAGTCTGGAATCGGAAGGGTTCCTAAAAAGAGAAAACAAATCAGCTAAAGAATATATCGAAGTTATATACAAACTTGGTGGAAACGATATCTGTTATATAGACTGCAGATGCCTGTGTGTACGTGTGTTTGTATGTCCAACTAGAAGTCAAAAACACCCATTTAATCTTCATTTAATCTTTTTTGCATCATTTTTCATTCATTTTCCTTCATCTGTTTTCATTCCATTTTTTTTCTTAATTTTTCTTTCATTCATTTTCATTCATTATTTTCAATCACTTTTTCTTTCATTCTTTTTTTAATAATTTTTCTTTCTTTCACTGATGTTTCTTCATTCAATTGTTTCCATTCATTTATTTCATTTTCTTCATTCTTTTTCATTTATTTTTCTTTCATTTATTTTCATCATTTAATCTTTGTAATTAATTTTCTTATTTATTTTTCTTTCATTTGCTTCCTCTATTTTTTTAATTAGTTTTTCGTTCACTTTTACTATCATTCATTTTACATGCGTTTTCATTCAATCGCTTTCATTCATTTCTCTTTCATTTTTCTTTCATTATTTGCCTTAATTTGTTTTCATTCATTTTTCTTTCATCGATTTTTCTTCATTTAATTTTTCTTTAGTTTCATTCATTTTTCTTTCATTCATTTTCCCTCATTGTTTTCCTTCGTTTTTCTTCATTTATTTTTCTTTCATTTTTCTTTCATTAATTTTCTTGAATTAATCCTTCTTTCATTTGTTTTCGTTCATTCATTTTTCTTTCATCGATTTTTCTTCATTTAATTTTTCTTTAGTTTCATTCATTTTTCTTTCATTCATTTTTCTTTCGTTATTTTCATGGAAAGTGTTCGACTGAGCTTCAATCTATGGTCCCCCCTCGCCAAACTTTCACAAGAAACACTCGTCTAGCTGTAAACACTGTCAATAATTCCCCTCACTCTTTATCTGTGCCTAAACCTAAACGTAGATTCCATGAACAAAGCTTCTTTCTTAGAACTGCACGCCTGTGGAATTGTCTTCCGTTTTCCTGCTTTCTGGCTGACTACAATATGGTTGTCTTCAAGTCTAACGTAAATAAGTTCTTGATGAGCCGTTCCATATAAGTTATCAAATTTACCAAATTTTCATTACTAATGATTACTATATTGTCCAATTTCTACTGTACACTCTTTAACCCTTATCCTTGAGTGGCCTCTTGGCCTTGATAATGTGGTGATGCCTTTGTAATAAAAAAAATAATTTCCCTCATTGTTTTCCTTCGTTTTTCTTCATTTATTTTTCTTTCATTTTTCTTCATTTATTTTTCTTTCATTTTTCTTTCATTAATTTTCTTGCATTAATTTTCTTTCATTTGTTTTCGTTCATTTTCTTACTTCATTTTTTTTCATTTATTTTCTTTAATTTTTTTCTTGCTATTCCTTTAATATTTACTTTTCATTCTCCTCCCTTCTATTTTTCATTCATATGTATTCACTTTTTCATTTATATTATTCATATTATATAATAATGAAAAAACAATATAGTAGTACCACAGTTAATTGGTATATTTTCAATACAATAGACAGAGTAGGTGTGTTTACATGCAGCGTCGCATGCAGTAGGAAGAGAAGGAAACTCCGTATGGTTGGATTTTTAATTGCTCTGGAGGCTAACTTAATCTATTATATAAATCTCACCTGTCTGTTTAAATGTATGTATGTATGTATGTATGTATGTATGTATGTTTGCCGAAAACTTTTGATAGAGGCGACGGATTTTCACGAGATTGGTATCGTTTTGAAGCTCAACCCTTCAGACGACAAATATCGAAAAATTGGCTAAAGACATTAATTCTTTCACCCTCAACTGGACACTTTTCTACAAGGAGGGGGTCGCTTTTTCCACCGAGATTTTTGAAAGTCATCCCCTCTTTTCGATTGACTAGCCTTAATTTAAACCTTCGCTACTTCTGGCTTGGCAATGGAAGCAACGGAAAAGATGTCACTTTTTTGTTTTTTTTCACGGTCTTCTCCTCCTTTGCGGTACGGGTTCGAGTCTGCCTATCTGCCTACTACCACAGTTTTTTGGGTTTTTTTTGCTCAACACACACCTCCGAACGCTCGGGCAACGCCGGGAACCCAGGCTAGTATCCAATAAAACAAACAGATGTGTACAAAAGCGATATATGCTACGTGCGACACTATCTGAGAACATATTTTCATATCTAATAAAACAAATCTGTCTTTTTATTAGGTGTGCCTTGACACTGTGTTTATGTAACAATGTTTCATTCTCTCATGTTTTATTGTCATCGAAATCCGTAAAATGGCCTATTTTTCAATCCTCCTCACAGTTACTTAGTCCACAATATATTGCACTGTAGAGAACCTACTTTGGATTTTATAAAATAATTTTTATATAATGGATTGAATTCAAATTTTAAATGCGAATATCATTTGTGCTATAAACAGAAACATTCATTTCATACGCGTTTGTCATATCAAAGAACCTACTGCTGATTTATATATATATATATATATATATATATATATATATATATATATATATATATATATATATATATATTGTATTAACAAAACCAAGACTTCAAAAAAGGAATTGGTAGCAACAAAAAGTGTGTTTCATTGTAAGTTACAATTGTTTCAAGACCGGTAAGACAATTTCAAGCATTATGGCGTTTGAAAATCTTCACATAACCAGCCTTTCTTCAGACTTCTTAAATAAAAAACACTTAACAATTTAAAGCAATATCTCTTAAAGAAAATGAAGCATGCGAAAACATTTATCCTGGACGCATACTTTGTCAAGAGCTTATTTAATTATTAATATATCACCTAATTTTCGTATCCTTATTTAAAAACCGGTCATAAGAAGTCTCCACAAAAACATGTAGCCATTTAATATCTTTTAATAATATTATTCATTGAATTCCTATATTTCTTTATTTTACATAATTAATTCTTTAAAAAAAAATTCTTTTAAATTTTCATTTAAATTTTAATATAAACATTAAATTTTAATTTTAAATTTTAATATAAATTTATTAAATTTACTGAATTATATGAACTCAGTAAAATATATATATATTAGGTCGGTGCAAAAATAATGTCGTTTTTATCAGATATACATACGTCGAATAAAACATTATTTTTTCACCAACCTAATATATATATATATATTTTCCCCAAACCTCTGGCTTTGATGGAGGGGGAGATTAAAACTTGCCGCTATGATGATCTGAAATAACAGCAAGAGTAGATTTGATTCCAAATATTTCTCATATGTTATATCTCCCCTCTTTTGGAAATAGAGTACCATTATGAATATCTCCAGTATCAAATAATCTTTATGCACTGTGAAATTTACTTTATCTATGAAAATCAAAAAGGGGAGATATAACATGAAACATAACAGCAAGTTTTAGTCTCCCCTTCATCAAGGCCAGATGTTTTAGGGAAATATCAGATATTTTCTAATTCATATGCAAAACTAGGAAAACAAATGAGTATGATCGAAACATTCTATAGATGTAAAAAGTGCCAAAAATAGGCTCTGGATGATGGATGATCCCCTTAATGTGCGACCTTAGGGGCAAATGTCACATAGTTCACTACACAATTTAGGTAATTACCTTTCCAACGAGCCTTAATTTGTTAAATTCTTATCAATAGTAAATATACGCAAACACACACGCGCATATATATATAAAATGAAATAAGAATTACAATTAAGTTTACCAAGATAATCCAAGATGGCAAATCTTAGGTATATTATGAATATTAAAGAGTTAATATTTATAAAGTAATCTCAACCAGATGTAAAAGCTTGATAAAACCAAATAGGAACTAGAGCTTATAATAAGAACAAGTAGTTAATAAAACATGTTAAAAAATACTTTGAAAAAGAGTTACAAAGATATTTAATTTTAAAAAGGAGCACAAAATAAGTAGATAGCCTTTAATCCGTGAAGTTTCGAAGAAATACTTTCCTTCTCATCAGAGGGTAGGGATTAGCAAAATGCGGGATCGGATTTTGCTTGCAAAAGAATTTAATGAAACTACAAGTAAGTCATAGATCTTACTTGGTAAAAAATAGTGAAGCAGAGGGAATAGGGGAAAGAAAAAGGTGATTTCATGAGAATGGATGGTCTGGTGAAGGGTAAAATATCCAATAACAATAAAATCCAAAAAAGTTAATTAAATTTCCATTTCCACAAGTAAAATCCAAAGGAAACGCGTTAATGGAAAATGGTTCAAAGTAATCCAAAAGGCAGAATTCCGTGGAATAATTCACAAATGGGTACAAGGAAAAAAGGAATGAGTTCAAATAATATTATTAAAAGAAAGATAAATTTTACGTAGAAAGAAGAAATAGAGAGATTTTAAAACACGGCTGTCAAGGCTGATTTAAGAATATTTTTTTTTTTTTTTTACACAGTGATCACCACTTATCAAGGCCCGGAAGCCACTCAGGGATAAGGGTTATTGCAAGTACATTACGTTAGTGTGGAGATTTGATGAAGTGTTTACTTAAGGGGGCGGTTCATTAGGAATTTGTTAACGTTGGACTTGAACACATCCAAGTTGTAGTCTGGTGGGAAGCAGGCAGACGGAACAGAGTTCCACAGGCGTGCAGTTCTAAGAAAGAAGCTTTGTTCATGGAATCCGCGTTTTGATTTAGGCACAGATATAGAGTGAGGGAAATTTTTCACAGTGGATTCAGCTAGACGGGTGTTTTTCATGAGAGATTGTTCAGACGAGCACCTGCCATGGAAATAACGATAAAACAAGGATAGGCTCGCAACGTCTCTTCTGTGGGAGAGAGGTTGCAGGGTAGAGAAAAGGGCATCCCCCACTAAGCCACAAAGTCTATTTTGTACTCTGTCAAGGCAGGATAGGCTGTTTTTAGCAGCTCCTGCCCAGATATGGCAACACTATTCCATCCTTGGACGTACTTGGCTTTTATATAGATAGAGAATTGCATCAGTAGTGAGATATCTTCTGGAGTGGTAGAAGGACCCCACCATCTTTCCAGCGACCTTGGCAACAGACTTGATGTACGTGTTCCATTTCAGATCAGGAGTAAAGGTCAAACCCAGAAGCTTGTCAAAACACGGGGCCTCACCCAGACGAGAGCCATCCATCACAATTGATGCCAGATGGGGATCAGAGCATTGATGATGTAAGGATAGGAGTTTGGTTTTGGATGCATTAAAGGTAACCAGCCACATCTTCCCCCACTGAACCACGCGCTCGAGATCAGAGGAGAGAGAATCAGAGAGAACTTTGTCATTTACAGCCTTTGATGTGTTGCCGTAGATGGTCGTGTCATCAGCATAGATGTCAACGAATGATTTAAGTATGTGTTTAGGGAGGTCATTGATGTAGATCAGGAAGGGAGTTGGGCCCAGGATTGACCCCTGAGGGACTCCAGCATTTATATTGCTGGCCTCCGATTTTTGTCCATCTACCACTACTCTTATGAGCCTATCAGAGAGAAATGATTTAATGATTGAGAAAACATTTCGAGTTATACCGTAGCTGGAAATCTTGTGAAGTAGACCCTTATGCCATACCTTGTCGAAGGCCTTTGATATGTCAAGAGCAATTGCCCTAGAAAGGAAGCCTTTGTCAAGAGATTCACTAATCCTGTGGGATATAACCGTCAGCACATCTGCGGTAGATCTTGCAGAGCGGAAACCATATTGTGTGTCACTAAGAATGTTATTCCTGCTTAGGTGGTTGACTATTTCTCTATTTAATATGAATTCCAGCAACTTACTCATAACACACAGGAGACTTATTGGTCTGTACTGAGAGGATATATATATATATACAAGATGTCCAAAAAGTCATTGAAGGGTTGAAAATCTTTGTCATTAATGATTATTTTTCTTCTCTATATTTCAGATATTTTACAGATAATATTTTGGAAATTAGTCATGGATAAGTATAGCATTGAATAACGTACGTAAGTTTTGAAATTGTTTTACCAAAATCAGGCAATGCTTTGGCAACAACATTATCTCTTGCTATGAGAATGTCAAATGGCCACCACATTCCCCAGACTTGACTAGCCCGACTTTTCCTTATGGAGATATGTTGTGGGGCCGGTCGTCCGGGGATAATCGACCCAACAACTAACAAGGTATACACGGGCAAAAAGTAAACAGTAAAAAAGGTAAAGAAGAATGCCAGGTTGTTCAGTTTAAGACGAGGTTTCGCCTATTATTTGCGAAAAAAAATTGTATGATCTGGATGCTGGTTGTCCGGAAGGTCGCACGTCACTGGAGGCTAAGGTCTGGAGGGCTGGAACAGGTACTCTAGACGTAGTGTGCTTTAAGGTTGCTCACTGGGTCTGGACGATCGGCTGGCCGTCAGGGTGATCTGGAACGAACGGTGGACACTGAGAACGCAACGTCAGTGTTAAGGAACAGACGACACTGAGAACGTAGGGTCAGTGTTAAGGAACAGATGACACTGAAAACGTAGGAGTCAGTGTTAAGGAACGGACGGCAAGCAGTTGTGAATCACATTAATAGAAAAACTTATTAGCCCTGATAAGGGCTGTTTGAACTGCTGCTGAGACGGTTGCTGCTGCTGATGGGAATCTTTCGGCTAGTGGATTCGGTCGACGTGACTGGTAGCGTCAGTCTTAACTTCGGGAGCCTCCTCCTACTCCCCAGGCCGGACAACTGGCTGAGCTCCTTTGACTGGGCCGAAACGGGCTGTATTGATTTGGGAGGAGTGATATTAGTAGTGTCGCTCCCCATAAGACAAACAAACGACTCTAATTAATTCCAGAATGAAATTTATGCAATCAAAAGTAACTTGGTAGTTTGTTGATTCCATTTAAATTAGTTTCGTCTAAAAGTAAAAAGTCAATTGTTCGAATTATTGACATTTTTGGATTCCGATGTGCGTAGAGAAGTCGATGACAGAAAAAAAGGGAAGGTGAATGTAGTCACTGAACCTGGATATGTGCATATGTTTAGCTGGCGTTAGCCTATTACGTCCTTTGTTTAAGGAAAGGTGAGGCGAAAAGAAACAGCGTGGGTGAAGAAAGAAAAAAAATGGAGGCGATTTTGAAACCGCAACAGATATCTTAAAGAAAGAGTCTATGTTAACAAACCCCAAACCCTGCAAGAATTGAAGGTAAACATCAAGAACGAAATAATGGAGTAAAATCGCAATCCGGAGATTCTGCAATCTGTCATGAATAATGTTTTGGAAAGAGTACAAATATACAAAGCTGAAAATGGGCAATATTTAAAAGACACTATTTTTCATAAATAAAGATTGTTTGAATTTTGCATTTTTGTTGTGATTTTCCAATGTGTTAGTCAGATTGTGTTAAAAATAAAGGCTCTATTTAAGTTCAAAATCCGTCAGTGACTTTTTGGACACGCTGTATATATATATATATATATATATATATATATATATATATATATATATATATATATATATATATATATATATATATATATGTTTACAGAAAGTTTTAAGATGAGACAAGTCATTAGTACCGTCGGTTTCAAACTCGATAATTAGGACCGTTTTAGATAACCATATCAAGCTCTCGTCAGCCAATATTCATCTGGCTGAGTATTGCCTGATGAGAGTTTGATATGGATACCTACAACGGTTCTAATTATCGGGTTTGAAACCGACGGTACCAATGGCTTGTCTCATCTAAACACTTTCTGTAAAAAAAAAAGTATATATATATATATATATATATATATATATATATATATATATATACGCTCTTATTTTCGGAATTTGCTTATAATTGAGCACTCTGCTGGGTTTCTTTTTCACAAAAAACTAATTAAATATATATGTGTGTGTGTGTGTGTGTGTGTGTGTGTGTGTGTGTGTGTGTGTGTGTGCGTGCGTGTGTGTGATCTGTAACTGTTTAAAGTTAAAAATTCTTTTCTTTCCTTTCTTTATTAAATTTGAAATGATATTTTGATCATGTTAAGAGATCCCCTAAAAGGCATCATCAAAAATAAATGTTTTTCTACAAAAAACAAACAAACAAAAAAAAAAAACGAAAAGAAAACATTGTTATATTTTATAATAGATTTTCTTTTTATCTTCATCTTTTACTAATCTCATTTCGCCTAAAAAAAATGTTTTATTCAGGTTAATGGGTGGAGTGGCACCGCTTCCTTTTGAACATTTCATACAAGTTTGGCATCAAACGACAGCGTTGTCTTTAAAGTTTGGCTCCGAGACACCACTTAGTCGCGACTCAAGTTCGGCACTTGCCCATACTTAAATGGATATTTAATCGAGATCTTCGTGCGTGTGTGCCCCCTTTTGATAGTGAATGTAATCAGAACGTGTTACTTCTAACAGTGTGTGTGTGTGTGTGTGGAAAGTGGGGAGCGGTTGCAAGTCGCATTAAGCTTACTGAAGTGAACTGGGATCAGCATGCGGGGTTCGAATTCACTTGCATGCAATGGCGACCGGTATCAACTTTTAATCCACTTAGTACATTAATGTAGCCTACAAAAGGGTGGATATGCTCGAAACAATATATATATATATATATATATATATATATATATATATATATATATATATATATATATATATATATATATATATATATATGTATTTAATTATTATAAGTAAAAAAATAATTATGACAGCCCCTTTAAGAAATTCGTTTCTTATCGTTGAGCACTTCCAGTTGAATTAAAAGTCGGTCAATTTAGCTCTTATGCGTAGATCATCGTATAACGATTTGATCACTGTCTGTCTGACGTAATGAACATTTAAATTAAAATGTTTAAAATTCAACGCTATTTCACACGGTTAATGGTAGCCGAATGGATACGGCCTCCGCTAATCGAGCCAGAGATGTCTCGTGTCGCGGGGTTCGAATCGTTCGACTGGTAGTAATCGTGACACCCTGCACTGAAGAATCCCGAAAGGATGAAACACTAGTGTCTGTAGGTATTTAATTATTATAAGTAAAAAATAATTATATATATATATATATATATATATAGTAATTTATAAAATATATATATATATATATATATATATATATATATATATAAAATATATATAGCGATTAAGCTACACTGAATATTCCGCGTTTCATCCACTCTAGGACTCCTAAGGCTTATGCGCATAAGCCTGAGGAGTCATAGAGTGGATGAAACGCGGAATATTTAGTGTAGCTTAATCGCCATATATATTTTATAAATTACTAACTAGCTCTACCTACGTATTGAGCACTTTTGAAGTAAGTACTTAAAGTTTACACATAAAACTATACTTTCGTATATTAATTTTATGTGAGTAAATTAGGTAGTTATATATATATATATATATATATATATATATATATATATATATTTGCTAGACTACCCGTGACCTGTTGAGTCAGTATGCTATATTAGCTATGAAATTAATGTATGAACGTGACACTTGTGACATAAAGAAAATAGTTTTTTTGTGACATAACAGAAACATTTCTATGAAAGTATATTAAAATGAAAAAAGAATATAGATAGATTTCTATGAGTCGTTCTGTTTATAATTGTTTATTTTTGAAAAACAAAAACTTACAGCCATTGAATTATAAGTGGTTCGCCATACTTATAGGTAAATATACCATAATACTTAAAGTTAAAATTAAATTTTGATATATCTTTTAATTTAGACGTGAAAAAAAAACCCAAAAAACAATTGAGATGCTGAAAACGTACACAGTAAAACGATACGTTCTATTGTTGCGTTGATTATTTATTTGTAACGCAAATAAAAAAAACATATTTTCAGGTTTATTTATTTATGTTGGTAGTGTAGAAGAAAATGTATTCATGTTTTTTAAGAAAGGTGTATTAAAAATGGAGAATAAATTATAAAAAGATATGACACTATTGGTGTCATGAATGCATGCAGCGAGGTGCATATTGCAGTGAGGGGGGGTGTTACCGGACGGGATAGAGAAAGAGAGGGCAGAAGAGGGGGTGTTGATGTCTGATTGGGACAAAACAGAAATGTCTATGGGATTTTGTCAGAAAGAGAAAAAAACAAATATTAATTGTTTTTATCTCATTGTCGTTATATATCTGTTAACATGAAAGGTTGTTTTTAAAACCTCTGTTGAGAGGTTTGAAGAGATCCAGAGATTCTTGGCTGATTAAGGCTGACAGCTTAGAATGGAGCTTAAGGAGGTAGGGGTCGCCGCCAGGCATTGTTCGACCTTGAATGACTAATCACTCCTAATTTGATAATACGTAAAAACCTCAGTGCAGGTGGGGGTTGAGGTTTGGTAGAGATAAGCTCTAAGAGGAAGAAAGAAAGGCTGTTTGTAACCACTCTCTGAAGGAGAGGTGGAGAAAAGGGGTTGGATTTAGAAAAAGGAATTCTAAAAAGAGAGAAGAGTCGTAGCCAGAAAACTGAATGGCTGGGCTGGTCAAGCGCTCCCGATTTGGGAGCCCTCAGGGCCTGATGTTATGATGTTAACTAGCCTATGTTAATGGGAAATCTGTGACTTTACTGGTCTGGTCTTACATCGTTTCATTGCTATAGTCAGTCACCTCAATTTAGACAGTAGCTGTTATGAAGTAATGAAATTAATAAATAGTTTGTTATTGTTATAAACCGGAGTTCTGTTTGTTTGTGGTGAGGGCTCTTCCTTTTGCAGTAAGCCGCAAGGACCAGCGGAGTGATTGATGTACCCGGAGACTACCTACACAGGGTAGGAGACGATTCGATCGAGAGGCAAAGCGCCCCACCATGAAAACACAGTGGGTGAAGACGATCAACAGGCCAACTTGTGACGGGACAATGTACGATCGAAAGAACACCTGTCACATCGGGTGGAATCCGACAAGGTTAAGGACACCCGGTGTGGTTAGTGCGGTATGTGTCTGCGTTATAAAAAAAGGAAGGCGGTGTGTAATTCGCCACTGTAAAATGCTCTTATGTTTGTCAACAGGTTAAAGTAGATTTATTTGTAAGAAAATTGCGTTAAAATAACTTAAACGTAATACGGAAATGAACGATGTAAAAAAATGCAGAAAGTATTAACAATTGTTTATTTGGATAATTTAAACGTGAAAAAAAATAATTGGGACGCTGAAAACGTACACAGTAAAACAATACATTTTATTGTCGCGTTGATTATTTGTTTATGTACGCATATGTAACCGGAAGTCGTAAACCGGATTTGAGGTTTCATTTGAGGTTTATAATTATATAAATATATATATCGTGTAACCCGGATATAAGAAACTCCGAATATAAGAAAACGGATATAAGTGAGATTTTCTCTTGTCCCAAATTAGAGCCTGTGTTAATATACAGTGTAATCCCAGATATAATAACCTCGGATATAAGGGTAACCCAGATATAAGAACCCTGGATGTAAGTGTAACCCGGATATGCAGAAGTCTCTTATATCAGGGTTACACTGTATATACTAGCAGGCCGCTCAGCTAAAACCCGGTCATAAAATATGCTTTAATATGATATTTTCATTAATGCAGATTTCGTATTCATTATTATATTATATTGGACTCAATATATAGTAATGATTTAAAAAAAACTTTTATGTAATGACTTGTGCACCACCACTGAGAATCGAAACAAAAACGTTTAGCTTACGATTTACTTTTTCCTTTGACGTTAAAGACTGTACTATGAAGACATGTTTACTGCAAAGCTAAAAATTAAAACATGAACCAATAGCTATGATGTCACGCGTGCATATTCGTAATGCGATCGTTCGACTTCACCTGGCAAATTTCATTTTTTTTATTTTCACACATTCACACCGATTTTCCCTGGCTAAAACCCAAATATAAAGTTTTGCATGGGTTCAAATGTATATGAAGTTTCATGTCTGTAGACCAACAACTGACAGAGGAGTTTGGTAGGAAATTTTTTTTAATAAATAAATTTATGCATACATAAGTATACATATAGAAAGCCGTTTGTGTTTACTATAAGCTTTTTATGCAAATATTATGCAAGTATAAATCATGTAGAATATCTGTATGAATATAATTATACGTAGTAGTTAACCAAAGACGATCATCCCATAAGAAAACCGAAAAAACTAACAGGAAATTAATTAAAATGAATGTTTAAAAGAATATGCAACTTCAATAGATCTTTTACAGATGAATGCAATTCCACAACACATATATAACAAAGTTGGATTTTCTTTTTAAATAAATACAAAAAAGGTTCGCCTTTTTTCTTCTGGGCCTTCAGGCCAAGATCTTTTATTTGTTGTTATTGGCCTTCAGACCAGGGCCAAATCAAAGTGTAGCATCTGTTCTGCAGATGTTGCAATCAAAGACCATATGTGGGGGTAACTCCACATATCTGTGGCGTGACCACCTCCGGGAGCAGTAGAGCTCCCCATTGGGGGGAGATTAAGACCTCCGAAACACTGAGTAAAGCCAGGTAACTATGCTGGTATTAACTGTTAAGCATTATTGGGTGCCCGGGCAGCAGTGGGTAACCTGGCTGAAAGGAAGAGTTAAGTTATGAATTTATTATGTTTTTTAAAGTGGACATATACTTTTTATTGTTAGGGAAAAATAACAAATTCGATGGCGTTTTGAAATCATCACGAATATGATTTCGGTTCTGGGGCCAGACGAGAGGTCAAAGGGTTGACCTCTCTGTTTGTGGGAACTGAAATCTGCGAGCAGTCGTAGATTCACCAGCCAACATGCATTGGATCAAGAGTTCTCCGGAATGACGCGCTGATTGGTGATTGGGTCTAGGGAATAACTTACCTTACCTATCACCCAGCTATATAAGCGAATGCCGGGGCCAAAATCAGGGAGTTGAGCTGGATCTCGAGAGAATTTAACACTAATCAAAGAGTTGCCGTCGCACTCCCACTTCCTAAACTGTTGCCACCGCAAAACATGGAGAGTAAGATTCAATAGTGTGTTTTGTAAGAAAATTAACATTGGACATTTGTATACAAGTTATATTATATTCTGTAAATTAAAGTGAATTAATTTGTAGAATAGAGACATCTAAGTTTAACTTTCTTTTGTGTGCATGAAAATCTCTCACTTTCAGGTGAAATCGATGCTGAAACCAACCCACCAGATCCCGCCAGTGCTTGTGGAAAAGGCATGCTCCCAGTTCCGAACCCTTATCGAGGTGGTGATCGAGGCTGAAGGCGGCTACATTGAATAGATATCAGCTCTACGACAAAATCAAGTTACCTAAATAGATTTTTTCAATAAAAGTTTTAAAATAAATCTGTAGTTTTGTTTTCTTTAGGGCATCTAATTTATTGTTCCACCCTGTAATATTTTTACACTTTTGAGATATCATTTAGAATTTAAGATATTACATGTAATTTAAGAAAGTTATTAATTGCCTTAAAAGGCCTTAGAGGCACTGCTGAAATAATCCATTCTAGGCCCTTCCCTCCCCAGCAAACTTGGCCCTATTCTTAGTTTATCTGGAAGTGGAGGGAATAAGTAGTGGCTGCTGTGTTCAAGAAAAGAACAATTATACAAGGTGTCTTCAATAAGTTTCCAGACTTTTATCGTATGGGTACATTTATTGATAGTACACATATGAAACTTCAATCCCCTTTGAAGTAATCTCCTCCGGCTGCAATGCACTTCTTGTACCCTTCCAACAACTTCAGTAAGGCCCTATGAGAGTTCTCTTGTGTAAGCATGTCAATGATCCTCATCACAGCCTCTTTCATCTCCTTAATTGTCTCATAATGACAGCCTCTAAGATTTTCCTTAAGCTTAGGGAATAACCAAAAGTCACAGGGAGCAAGGTCTGGACTATAGGGAGGGTGAGGAACTGTATTGATACCCATCTTGGTTTAATAAATAGTCAGTGATCTTCTCTGAGCACCCTAAGGACAAACATTGAGCGAATCTTCCACATCTTCAGTTCCTCGAGAATAATTGTGTATACAGTTTCCACACTATCATCAAACTGTGCACTTATTGTTTCTATAGACACACCACAGTCCTTATTCATGAAATTCTTTATTTGGCCAATCAACTCTGGTATTCTGACTTCCTTACTCCTCCCATATCTCTCATCATCCCTCAAAGACTCTCTGCCTTTCTTGAATCTCTTATGCCACTCAAATACTGACGTTCGATTCATGCAAGATGGTTCGAAAGTAGTTTGAAGCATTCCAGACGTTTCTGTAGATTTTTTTCAAGTTTAAAACAGAATTTTATTGCATATCGTTCTTCTAAAGTGCCCTCACGTCCAGATTGCATTTTTGAAATTCATCAAGTGTGACAGTCAGGCTTTAGTAGGGTGTATTCCAATTCCTGCTGTAGCTGTTCATTTGAACATGCAATCATAAAAATTAGTCTGTCATCTCATAAGATGTATAGCAATGACATATTGAATTTTCAAGAGTTTACAACAATTTTAAATGTATGTACAAAAAAGTCTGGAAACTTATTGCAGTTTTTGGCATCAGTAAATACAAAGTCTGATTTTCATAAATAGACCATTATAGGGACAAGGCTTATTGTTTAGAAAAAATGGGAAAAAATTTGCAAAGTGATATGTTTTACGAAAGGGATATATTTATCTGAAATAGATGAATGGTCTTGGTTACAGTAATTATTGGAATCAGAATTGGGAATCAGAAAAATCGGAATAATCTGTGATATCAGAATCAGTATTGAAATCAGAAAAATTGGTGAATTTTCAATTTACTCCTTTAATCTAGCACTTCTTGGCAGACAGTGCTTTTCCCCCCTGTTTCTTTCGAATAGTCTCATTTTTACATACGGCTTTGCTGACTTCTTTACTTGGTGAAGAACCACAGCATGTTGAAATTACCATGAGTTTGTTTCTCACAACAATAATCATATATTATAATGATATTCGAAAACAAAGCAACACCAAAGAGAGACCACTTACATGCTCTTATCCAGGGTTTTCAGATTGGCCTTTTTAAAGCCAAATTTCGTGAATTTGGCCTTTTTTTAAAAAGCAGTTTGGCCTTCAAAAATTGTATTTGACTTTTTTTTTTCAAGCGTAATATATGGACTAAGGACAAGCAGAGTATTGTATGAATAGTGTTTGAAAAGAGAGAGCGCAAGATCAGGTGAAAAAGCGGCCTTTAATGGCTTTTAAGAGGTAATAACTTCTGCCCGACAGCTGGCAACGATCTCAAGGGGTTCATGTTGGCAATTCTGGCTCGAGGAAGAAGCTTTTTTGTTGTTGTTTTTGTTGTTAATGTACTGTTATCTATAGGTTCGCGCAGAATCCGAATCAATTTTCTCTTCCAAGTTTACAATTTGAGAAGCATGTCAATCATCCGTTTCCCCGCTTTAATAACATTCTAATTGAAAAACTTTTCCCAATGTTCTTGAACGTCACACACACACACACACACACATACACACACACACACACACACACAGAGGAAGGTAATGGTAGCTCAGTGGTTAATGATGCGAGCTAACAACCCGTGTGTGCCAAGTTCGTTCCACAGAAACACTTTTAGTTCAGAACATTGGTAACCTTTACATGGGAACTCCTACCCTTCTAGAAAGAATTCCAAGTAAAATGATATTGGGAAAACTAATGCCAACAAAAATTCATCATGAATGATGCCAAACAACCCCCCCCCGTACACAATATTTTCTTACTATTTTATGTATATTTTTTTTTTTTTTTACATGAAGGTCACCACTTATCAAGGCCCAGAAGCCACTCAGGGATAAGGGTTATTGTGTGTATCAATGGGATAGTATCGTAGTAATCGTTAGCATTGGAGATTTGATAAAGGGTATTACTTAAGGGAGCGGTTCATCAGGAATTTGTTTATGTTGGACTTGAAGACATCCAAGTTGTAGTCAGGTGGGAAACAGGCAAACGGAACAGAGTTCCACAGGCGTGCACTTCTAAGAAAGAAGCTTTGTTCATGGAATCTACGTTTTGATTTAGGCACAGATAAAGAGTGGGGAAAATTACTGACAGTGGTTTCAGCTAGATGGGTGTTTTTCGAACTGGCAGATAAACCCAACACTGCCCGGGACTGAATGATGATTAACAAATGTTTCACGCTCGTATAAATTTATTATCATCAAAATCGATGTAATCGCCCATTTTTCAATAAAATCGATTGATTGCTTTCTCTAGCTGGAGACCCATCGCAGTACACCTTTGTCATATCAAAGAACCTATGGTTGATTTTATATGCTGGGCCTTTTGGCTTGTGGTAATAAAACTTCTCAAATGCACTTGTGATGTTAGGCTGTATAAGGTGTTAACTTTGATCCAAATCGCCTGTTCCTTCTTTCATTGGATTTTTTTCGATTATCGATACTTATCAAAGATATTCCAATACAAACCCTATCTAAGAACACTGCCAGGCACATAAAGTACATTTGGGTGAAATTTCATAAAGATGGTTCTGTACACACACACACACACACACACACACACACACACACACACACACACCAAGCTGTAACGAAATATAAATAGCTGCCATAAAGGGAACAGCGTCTATTCTTAAAAGAGCCCTCGGATATAAATTTGAATCATAATGGAATCAAGTGTTCCCTCCAGGAGGGATTAGCCCTTGATCTCTGAAGACTAACTGGAGTAAAATAAAATTTAAAAAAACAAAGTTTCTTTTATATAATAGCAGATAGATAGATAGATAGATAGATAGATAGATAGATAGATAGATAAGGAGATACATTCTCTAATTTTAAACTTTTCTCCTGAAAAATATCATTGCCTCTTTAACAGGCGACAATAATTATGAGGTAATAATTTTGGTGAATAGTGTGGATGAGGCAAAGTCTCGTAGCCCAATTCGTTCAGCTTTTGCAGGGTCAGTTGAACAACATGCATTGTCATGGAGAAGAGTTGGTCCCTTCATATTGACCAATCTCGGGCACATACGTTGGAGCTTCTGGTGCAGTTTGTCAATTTGTTGGCAGTACTTCTCTGCTGTAATCGTTTCACCCAGATTCAAGAAGTTGTGATGGATGAGACTGACCACAGACCACCCAACCTTTTTTTGGTGCAATTTCCGCTTCGGGAAGTGTTGTGGAGCTTCTCCGGCATTCAACCACTGTGTCGAACGTCGTCAGTTGTGTTAGAGGATCTGCTTCTCATCACACGTCGCAATCCGCTCGAGAAATGGATCGTTTTTGTTGCGCAGAAGGCGCATACAGGACACCTTAAAATGACGATTTTTAAAATTATCGTTCAATTCATTCGGCACCCATTTATCCAACTTTTTTGGCTTTCTTATTTACTTTAAATGGCGAATGACTGTTAAGTGGTCGACCTTGAGTTCATCAGCAACTTCTCATATGTTTTTGTGAGGAATGGCTTCAATTAAGACTTTCAAATGTTCGTTATCCACCACAGTCGGCCGGCTGCGACTATCTTCATGTTCGAGGCTCTCATCACCATTGCAAAATTTCTTGAACCAGCATTTTGTGCCATACGCTCGATAGTGGTTCCTGGGCCAAACGCATCAATGATATCACGAGCTGTCTTGCCAGCTTTTTGGCCTAGTTTGAACTGGAACAAGAAAATCGTGTGGATTTGAATTTTTTCCATGCTGTCAAAAAGCCTGCAAGAAAAATGGATGAAGAGATTGTGAACGGTAACGAATAACACGATTCGATAGTGAAAAACGCGCTTTAATGGCTATATATACTAATGAATTAATTCAGAAATCATATAAAAGTAACATATGTGAGAAAACGACATTGTTTTTGCACCAACCTAATATGTGTGTGTGTGTGTGTGTGTGTGTGTGTGTGTGTGTGTTTGGGACTCTTATGATGTACGTACTAATTCCAATATTTTCCTGATTCCGATACAAGTACCGATTCCGATTCTTTATAAATCACTAAATATTTAACTATAAAGTTGCTATTTTCCTCGATTACATAAAAAAGAAGAAGAAGAAGAAGAAGAAGAAAAAAAGAAACACGTTAAATGTACAAATGTAAAAGCGCACTTGTACCGGGAATGATCTATAAATTTTAGCTTTACTGAAAGTGTAAAAATCAATAAATATTTATTATTTGGTAATCATGAAGAAAGAGAGAGCCTGTTTCCTCCGTTTGCCTATAGGTGGCGTTAATGTCTGTCCACCCAGTTACGGAAGCACAAAATGTATATAATGGCACCGTTGAAATAAAAATAAATGTTTTAATTTTAAACATGTTTTTTTTTGTTTTTTGTTTTTTTTTGCAAACATATTTAAGTTTTATTTTGTTTTGTTTTCGCAAACATATTTAAGTTTTATTTTCCAAACATTTACGTTTTGTTGCTGGTTTATTTTCAAACATTTACGTTATTTTTGTTTTAATTTTAATATTTTTTTTTTTTTGCAAGCATAAATTAAATGTTTTTGCTATATTTTTCTTTTAAACATATTTATGGGTACAACCGTTTTTCCGCGAGTATTTTTTACGTTCTTATGATAAAAAAAGTCAACGTTTTTTCTTTTATCTTTTTTTTTATTGACCCCCCCCTCTTTTTTCTTAATTTTTCTGGACTTATTTTACTTTTTCCGCGAGTATTTATATATATATATGTTTGAAAAGGGATATTGTAAAACCTGAATATTACTTGAAACTACTATAAAAAAAATAAAAAAAAAAAATAGCGCGGTACAATAAGTGCATAAGCAAACTTTTCTAAAAGAAAAATATTTCAAAAATATTTAGTTTATGCCTGCAAAAAAAAACAACAAAAAAAACGTAAAAACAAAAAAAAAACGTAAATGTTTGAAAATAAACTAGCAACAAAACGTAAATGTTTGGAAAAATAAAACTTAAATATGTTTGCAAAAACAACAACAAAAAAACAAGCGTAAATATGTTTGAAAAAACAAAACAAAAACAAACTTAAATATGTTTGCAAAAAACAAACAAACAAAAAAAAACATGTTTAAAATTAAACATTTATTTTTATTTCAACGGTGCCATTATATACATTTTGTGCTTCCGTAACTGGGTGGACAGACATTAACGCCACCTATAGTCAAACGGAGGAAACAGGCTCTCTCTTTCTTCACGATTACCTATTATTTTGTTATTACTACCAGCAGTGGAAAAAAACAAAACAAAAGATAGTAAAAAGAAAATTTTCTGATTCCGATACCGATATCGATTCCGACCCCAAAAAGTTCCGATTTTTTCGATTCTGAATAATCGTCCCAACACTAGTACATGCCCATCAAGTAGTTATTATTATTTTTTAAACTACGCTAACCAAATTTTATGAGGAAGCGATTATTCGCCATGTTTTATAAATAATGGGAAGACAACTCAATTCGAACTATTGCGATCAAAATAAGCCCTATGATAGTTACAATTTCCTATTAAAATCGCTAAAAATGACTATGGGATCTTCGTTCTGTGACGGTACGTCAATGATAAAGATTTTTCTGCAATGCAATAGGTTTAATTCTAAATAAGCACCTAAATTTTATAACCTAAATTCACATATGATGTAGGTTTATATATGTGCGTATTATAAGGTTATCTCAGACAAAAAAGGAGAAGAAGATAAACAAACATGACATTCGGAACAGCTTTCTTTCTTTTTTTTTTTTTTCAGGTCGTTGGCGTATCATCCGAGGTTCGCCATAACATTATTCCGTTAACTTTAAGAGATATCTTATACTATACTCCCCCCCTTTTTTTCTTTGTCTGGATGAGGTATGGCTAAGTTCGGTGCAACCTCCTAGGCATTACCTCCTCCTTCGGGGTGCAGTAGTGTTTTATTGTCAGAGTGCCAACGCAACGGATCTGTTCCCAGTTATACGTGTACCCTTCCAGAGTGTATACTTATGGGAGAAGCTGGTTATTTTGTCAAACGTTAAAATAAGTTCAAATCTAACCGTGCAGCAGCATCCAAATGCAGTTGCAAGTAACTCTGGCACCGAAACGAAACCGGCGTCAAACAAACCGATTCAAACCTTATTTACGTATGTTAATCTTTCTCTCTTTTTTTTTTTTTGTTCTTTTTTTTACTACAGCCACATATATGAAGGAATTCATTTTTTTTTTCTTTCTGTATAATAAACATTTAGAGAATGTATTTTTTTAAATAAATATTTTCAACATCAATAATAATATTTTTTTTTTCGTTATGAAAAGAATTTCGTTTTCCATCTATCGGGAAATTCGTTCCAGCTTTTCATTCAACTCTGATGGCGGTAGAAAAAAGGTTTGAAATTTTCACTTTTTTTTTTATAAAAAAATCTTATAACCTCACATTATTTTTTTTTTTTGCATCTTTTTCTATCATTTTTTTTTTTTTTTACTTAAAAGAAAATAATTCAGAGATATTATTTAAGCCTTTGAATTATTTTCTTGTATACATCTAAATTTTAAGGACAATAAAACCATTTATTGTCCGTAAATTGTTTGTTTTGGTAAAAAAAAACAACACGATTTTTGTTTATTTTTTACATTTAAAAAATTATTTTCTCGTAAACAAAAATGATATTTTAAAAGTCCATTTTTAAATGTTTAAACTCATTCAAAATGTTATTTGAAAATAATAGTCGATATTATATATTTTAAGATTTAGTATTTTATTTTGAAAGATTTTGTGACAATGTTTTTAACAATGCATTGTTTTTTTTTTCTCTCAAAAAGTAATTGAATATATATATATGTTTTTGTTTTTAATTAGATGTTGTAATTTAAAATAGAGAGAAAAAAATATTAGATCATATAATGAATATTATTTTGGTTATCTTCAAGTTTTGTCACCCCGTGTTTACAAAGATTTCGTTCAGACTTGTCATCTGCAAAATAAAGGTTCACGTGTACGAGCGCCCCCCCCCCCATATATTTTTGTTTTCGTCTTTTACAAATTTTTTTTTTTTTTTTTTTTTTACAATTTTTTTCTACGGATTATTATTGAATGGACATTCTACCAGATTCTCAAAAAAAAAAAAAAAAAAATCAATATTTAAATATTTTTAAGGAGTGCTCATTTTCTAGTGCAACGTTCTAACAAATCGATCACTCATTTTAGAACCACTCGACGTTTTTAGGCCAAATTTCGCGAATTTAGCTTCTTTTTTTTTTTTTTTTTTTTTTTTTTATTTGAAGCGGTTTGGCAATTTTGGGGTGAATTGGACTATAAATTTTCTCTTTTCCGATTATATAAATAGTCATGGTTATCTTCAAGTTTTAACATCCGTCACAGTTTTAAAACTAATAGAAAGCTTAACTGATCACCCCTATTGGAAACACTCGACGAGAACACTCAAAGATTTTCCAAGGGCAATATTTAATGTTCAATATGCGCTCCGCTAGAGTACCAACTAAAAACTTACCTTTAAAAAGTTGACTTTTAGGGATATTCGGTTCTACTTTGAAGGAATATGACATTCAAAATTGTCGCCGACAAGTAACGTTCATAATATTAAGGCCTTTATCCAATGTATTCAGTATTGTTTTCACTGGTCGCCATGTTTGTTTTCAGAAAATTTTTGAAAATTGAATGCGCATGCGCAAAAATTGAATGCGCGTACAAAAACAAATTTTCTAGTTAAATTCAATTTTTACATTTTTTGTTTATTAAATTGTTAAGTGCAAGTACAGAATCGTTACAGACACCCCCTCATATTAAGAATGGCTTTCTACATAATAACGGTGTAATTTTTGCGCGGTAACATAGATGCATAAGTATCTTTATTTCTTACAATTTATGAAAAGTCGCCTGCTTAGATTCGTATTATTAGCCAAAAGCCGATAGCGCGTTTATTCCTAACATTGAAGAAAAATAGAAAAGAAACTATGGCACTTAACTCAAGGAGTATTTAACCAGCTTCCTATGAAGGAGGAAGTTTCATAGGAGTATGATAGGTGTCTCCAACGCAAGGTACAGATTTACTCCCCCCCCCCTGCTATATGTAACACAATGTAACTGTAATTTAATATTATCATCATAAAATTTAAGCACGGGCATCTAATTAACTATATAATCATCAGGAAATGGGACAGGAAGGATATATGTATCACTAGGGCTATGTGTGGAGGCGAGTGCTGGACAGACCACCACCTTGTAGTGGCTAAGCTCAATCTGCCTATCCAACCAAAGAGAAGACTCCCAAAGAAAGACAGCTCTAAAACAACTGAATGTCAACAACTTGAAAATAAAAACTGTCCAAAAATCTTTCTCTGAAACTCGGAACGTCTTGAACCTGCTAAAATAGCATCTTCGTTGGTATGTCACATAAAAGTAAATACTATTTTGGTGGTCTGTCACATAAATTTGAAATAGCATCTTTGTTGGTTTGCCACATATAAATTTGAAATAGCATCTTTGTTGGTTTGCCACATATAAATTTGAAATAGCATCTTCGTTGGTCTGTCACGTATAAATTTGAAATAGTATCTTCATTAGTGTGCCACTTAAAAGTTTGAAAGATCACTTTTGTGGTCTGTCACATATACATTTGAAATAGCATCTCTGTTGGTCTGTCACATAAAAGTTTGAAATAGTATCTTCGTTGGTCTGTCACATAAAAGTTTAAAATACCACTTTGGTGGTCTGTCACATATAAATTTTAAATAGCATCTTCGTTGGTCTGTCACATAAAAGTTTGAAATATCACTTTGGTGGTCTGTTACATATAAATTTGAAATAGCATCTTCATTGATCTGTCACGTTTTTCAGTTTGAAATAGCATTTTAATCGCTAAATGTGTAAATTGAATGGACGTACTCTGAGAATATATTATCGTTTTATTTTTTCTATTGATAAAAAAGTTTGGCGATAAATATTTTTAAATTTAAGCTGCGTTGGAACCATATTATATTCTTTTTAATACGTTTTCCTCTTGAATGATGCCAGTTTGCAATTTTAATCTCGGCTTCTCTTCACAATTGAAAACATTTCCGAAGTTGGTGCTACCAAAGCAACCAAGCGTGAACATTTTTCTTTACAAGTTCATTGCGGCGTATTACCTGTATTTGCACACAATAAGATACCTGAAAAAAATTGAGTTAAAGATAATTAGATGTAGGGTATAAAGTTGGAAGCATTTTTTCTTTTCAAAATATTTATTTTTTTAAATTGATACATATATATATGTATGCATACATACACACCCTTGAGACAGCTTTTAAGAACACTTCGGAAGGTATTATCCATCAAATGGAGGATTATTTTACTAGCAACGGTTCAAGGCCAAAACCAGGACTTCTCTGCAGACTGTTCTTGGTCTCCTTTATGCTGATGACTGTGCTCTTGTCTCCTTTAGTCTTGATGACGTGCAGAACATCCTCAATAGCTTCTCTGATGCATGTAAGGCCTTCAGTCTTACAACAAAGACTGAACTTATTCACCAGAGGAAACCAAACGCTACGCCTTCTTCACAACCAGTGGTATATGTTGATGGTAAAGCTTTGAAAACAGTATCTTCTTTTACATACCTCGGATCTGTTGTGTTTGATTATGCTTAATTTAAAAAGACATCCAAAGTAGAATTAATAAAGCTAGTGAGGCATTTGGTAAGTTGCGGCACAGACTCTGGAACAGCCACGATGTGTCTCTAAAAGTGAAGGTGGCAGTCTACAAATTTGTTGTTCTGCCTACTCTTCTATATGGTGCCGAAATGTGGACCCTGTACCACAAGCATATAAATCCACTTGATTCCGTCCACCTGAGATGTCTGCATTCTATTTGCAATGTTAGATTCTCAATGGTGAATTACTGGAGAGGTTTGAAATCACTGGTATTGAATTATTTTTTATACAAATGCGGTGGTCAGAGCTGCAAGGAAGGTTGGCTCCCTCTACCGTGCTAGAAAACTACTTACGCCTGACAGTATCCTGTACCTCTATAAGGCCACCATTCGCCCATGTGTGTAGTACTGTACTGTTGTCACATCTGGGCTGGTGCATCTGCTGCTTGTCTCTTGCTCCTGGACAGGGTTCAAAAGAGAGTCGCCAACCTGATAAGTCCTGGACTGTCATCTAGGCTTCAGCCTCTGTCCCATCGACGAGATGTTGCATCCCTCTGGCTGTTCTACAAATACTTTAATGGTGAATGCCCTGACGAACTGCAAACACTTATACCTCTCCGACGTAACTACCCTCGACAAACCCGACAAGCTAGTAAATCTCATCCTTTTACAGTAGAGATCCCTTGGTGTAAGAAAGCCTTTTACTCCAATAGTTTCTTCCCCAGAACTGCAGGTCTTTGGAACTCCCTTCCGGGATTCTGCTTTCCCAACTGTACTGATATGCAGAAGTTCAAGTGTAATGTGAACAAGCATCTTTCTACTCATCTCCCTTCATAATGCCCCTGCTAATCAAGTCCCTGATAGTAGCCCCCTGCTTCAAAGTGGCACTGTGCCTTGTTTGGGGTGAAAATTGAATTAAAAAAAAATAAATAAAAAAAACATTTTGTGATAATGGATTACTCAAGAGTTCCTTAGCAATTTTTTTTAGCAATAGGGCGTCCCCTGCTTCATTGCAAAGATTAACTAAAAGACAACCTGAAGCGTTGTGAAATTTCTCTGAGCTCCTGGGAGAGTGCAGCACAGGATCGCAGCAAATGGAGGACGATGTGTTTTCTAGAGACCAGAGAATTTGAACATAACCGCCCTCATCATAGGGACGCTCTTTGTGCAAATATTGAAGGCAAAGTACCAGAAAAATCCCTGCAAAAATTAATATGTATGCCACTGTGGCTTCAAAGCATGAAGCAAAGCAGGCTTATCTGTTCATTCAAGAAGGCATCTTTGATTGATGAGCATATGCAAGTTCATCATCCGCAGAAGAGTGTGTCGGACGTCTGCAGGATTGTAGTTATATATGCGGTGTCATAGAGCTTAGGAGCTGCTGAAGATTGCAAACTGAACCCTTATTCATTAGCTCTGATGAGAGAATCCATCATATATATATATATATATATATATATATATATATATATATATATGGTACTTGTCTACATTTGGGCCTATAAAAAATTTTTTTGGAAGAAAAATCTTTATGATGTATGTACTTGTCACCATACGAAGATGTCATATTCCAAAAATTATGTAAATCGATCAAGTACTTTTTTTTTTAATTTCAATTTTACAAAAAATAAGAAACAAGGGAGAAAGACTTCATACCAAAGTTAGCAGATGTAAAAAAACGACTTGGAAAATTTGAGTAGGACAGCTCTTGGAGTAAATGCAGTATTATGGTGGTTGATGATTTTTAGCTAAGAGTAGGATAGACATTTTTTTTAGCTATAATGACAAAGGATGACCAGCAACACCCATTTCCCACTCTTTTGAATGGCCTTGTGCCTAATTTGTTTAAAACGTAAATATTTTTTCATATTCTTTGCAAATAAATAATTCAAAGTGAGCAGACGTTTTGCCTTTTGCTCCATCCAGCAGGGCTTAAGAAGTTGACTGCATCTTTAAGACGGGAGTGCATCAAGAGGATTTTCAATACATTGTAACAAGACATTTTTGTTATGATTCTTCCTTTTTACTGCCAAAACCTTTCGCATTTTGTAGTACTTACCAACAAAATAAACGCCCACGTGTTTGTGCCTTGTATAGGCATGCGCAACAACAAAACTTGGGTTTTTATAAGCGGAAGCCTCGAGGTTGTCAGGAATCTACAGGCGCATGCGCAAGAGAAGGGATTGAGATAGTGGTATAAAAGGCAGGTCGAGTGAGAAGGTTGTTGTTGTCATTGGACGTTACAGTGACGCGTGCGTTAGCAGGTGATTAAGAGGCTGTTTTTTTTGTGTGTCAAGTCACGCACCTCGGTGAAGATCAGATAAGTCGTGCACCTCGGTGAAGGTGAAGGTCATAAGCTATTTCGGCTATTTCGTTTTGTCTTTTTTCCTGGACAACTATGGCTGGGGCAAAGTTTGATTTAAAACTGATACCTGAATTCGACGGATCCACTTCTGTTGTCAACTGGGTCGAAAGGGTTGAGCTGACCTGCAACCTCTGTGAAGTAAAGGGGGTGCATACCGTGATTCCCCTGAGATTGGCTGGAGGCGCCCTAAGTGTATATCAGCAACTTAGTGCCATGGAGAAGGCTGATGTTACCTGTATAAAAAATGCTTTATACAAGGCATTTGCCATGGATCCCTGCACGGCCTACGAAACATTTGCCTCTAGGAAGCTCATGCCAGGAGAAACCGTGGACGTATTCTTCGCGGAGCTGAAAAAACTTGCAGTTCTATTTGGCAATGGAGTGTCAGAGCAAACACTGGCGTATGCGTTTGTGGCCGGCCTTCCCACCCATGTTAAGCAACTGTAGAGGGCTTCCACCAGCGTATCTGTAACGCCCATTGAACATTTGTTAGAACGCGCTCGAGCCATTATCAGAGATGAGGAGGACCTGAGGGACCGGTTGTAATGATGGCGCAGGCAGCCGAGACTAATGCTGAAAAGAGTCCCAGTTTGAGACCCACGACCAATGGGAGATGTTTCTGCTGCAGCCAGCGAGGCCATTTCGCAAGAAATTGTACTAACAAGGGGCGGGGGCGCCCGCGCTGTTTCCAATGTGGTAGTTATGGACATTTATCCCAAAATTGTGCGGGAAATGCATCAGGGGGCAGGACGTCAGCGCCGCCCTGTTCCCCCGGACAAGATTTAATTGGGGCGCAACCGACAATAAATGTGTACGTGGACCAAGTGCCTTGTTCAGCTCTTCTCGACTCCGGGTGCTCACACACAATCATGAGTGCCAAGTTGTGTCGAAACTGGACAAAGCAGAACATCAAAGTAACCACAATAGGTGGCAATACGCAAGCTTGCTGTGGTGCCGGAACTGTCAAAGTCCACACAGACTCTGGTGTGGCTGCAGACATTAATGTGCTGGTGATGCGAGGGGATTTGCTGGGATTCGATGTACTGTTGGGATATGATGCTATTAAGGCATTGGGGGGAGTGGTTATCGGAAGAGATGGGACTGTGCGATTTTTGGAAACCCCAGTGTGTGCTGCAGTTCACATTGATCGGCCTGATTTTAAGGTGGACTACGACCCTCACCAAAAAGCATGGACTGCATCGTGGAAGTGGACAGAAGGAAGGGCGCCAACCGAACTCAAGAATAGCATTGCAGAGTACTCGATACCCGACAAGGCCCATAATGAATACGAGAAGGAACTTGAGGCATGGATCCAGGATGGATGGCTGATCCCCTACCCCAACAAGCTGGGACCACCCAAGGGTCTGATTCCCTTAATGGCGGTAGTCCAGCATAACAAATCTAAAGTTCGTCCGGTGCTGAACTATCGTGAACTCAATAGATACATTGAGACGTACACTGCTGATGCTGTCGTGTGCGCCAGCAAGCTGAGAGAATGGCGCCAGAAGGGCTCCAATGTGTCTATAGTAGACTTGCGGAAGGCTTATTTGCAGGTGTGAGTGGATGAGACATTGTGGCCGTTCCAGACAGTGTGGTTCCGGGGTCAGAGATACTGCCTTACTCGACTTGGCTTTGGGCTGAATGTGGCACCGCAAATCATGAAGACCATCGTAAATGCAGTGTTGTCCCAGGAAAAGACCACTGAGGACGCAACATCGGCCTATATTGACGATGTGTACGTCAATGAAGACGTACAATCTGCGTCGCACGTCAGAGAAAAGTTAGCTCAATTCGGGTTGGAGTGCAAGGATCCTGAACGTCTGAGGGATGGAGCACGGGTATTAGGATTGGACGTTTGCGGGGAAGATGGTACCTTACGATGGAGGCGTGGCAGTGAGATTCCAAACATCCCTGATGTTATTACGCGACGGACTATTTTTTCCTTGTGTGGGAAACATATTGGTCACTTACCAGCGTGTGGCTGGCTCCGAGCAGCTGTGGGCGTCATCAAACGCAAGGCAAGTTTAGTAACTACAGGTTGGGATGATGTATCTGATGATGCTCTTCTAACTCTGATGACGACAGAAACCCTAGAGAGTTAACAAGGAGGACCCTGCCCGTGGAGAATGGTGTGTCGATGGGGACACTGTGAATGTGTGGGTTGATGCTAGTTCTTTGGCATTGGGAGTGTTATTGGAGCAACGTGGAAATGTAATTGAAGACGCGTGCTGGCTGCGACCCATGAATGATGCTCAACACATCAACCTGGCGGAACTGGATGCTGTTGTGAAGGGTTTAAATCTGGCACTGGGTGTCCGATACTCTTTCGGGACGAACGAGAGTCCGCACTAAGGCAGCCAGTGAGATGTTAATCCGGCGGAGGCTAAACACCCTGAAGAGTCTGGTATCAGAGTATGACCTGTCAGTGAGTGTAACGCTCGTGGCATCACACTGTAATCGTGCAGACCAACTAACCCGTGTGCCTCACAAATGGTATGGAGCTGTGAAGACAGGCGTGGAGTTTGCTGCTCGATCTTGCGCTGTTGGCGCGATTAGTTCATGCCAAATACAAAGAATTCATGTGCAGAGTGGACATCCAGGTATCAAAAGAACTTTGTATTTTGCGAGGCGTGTGGACCCGGCAGTGACAAGGGCGGATGTCAGGCAGATCATCAAGCACTGTGAGGCATGCCAGTCTATTGATCCTGCACCTGAGCAATGGCAGAAGGGGCGATTGGAAGTTGAGCATGTGTGGCAACCATTAGCGATGGATATTACCCATTACAGTGGTAAGCCCTTTCTAACCCTTATCGACTGTGGACCCACTCGTTTTGCGGTGTGGCGGCAAATGACCAGGCAGGACTCAACGAATGTTGTCCGCCAACTGTCATCTATCTTTTCTGAGCGAGGTGCGCCGGAAGAGATATTGACGGACAACGATGCTGCTTTTTGCAGCCACCAAGTTCGGCAGTTGTTGAATGAGTGGGGCGTCCGACTATGACTACGATGTGCTCATGTGCCATCAGGGAATGGCATTGCTGAGAGGAGCCATCGCAGCATCAAGAGAATTGCTGCCAGAAAGCAATGCACCATTATGGAGGCCACGTATTGGTATAACATCACACCAAAGGATGGGAAGACACTAACAACAGCACCGGCCAATGCCATACACAAATACCGTGTTAGGATAAAGGGCATTGACACTGTCCAACCAATTGACGAGGAGAGTCATGACAAATACAAGGTAGGGGATCCAGTTTGGGTTAGACCCCCTGGAAACCGGTGCACCACCAAGTTCAAGCGAGGACGAATATCTGGAGTGGTCAGCCAGCAGTCGGTCCTTGTTGATGGAACCCCACGCCATGTGCGCGATCTTCGCCCGGCTAGTGAAGTACATCCCATAACTACAGAGAGCGACGAATCATCAGATGATGAGCTGCTGATGAGTGAGGTCACCGAGCAAGAGAGTGGTAGTTGTAGTTCGTCTGATCAGGCAGGATCAGAACCAGAACCAGAACCACGCCCAGAACCAGAACCAGAACCTGAATCTGAGATTGTAAATACCACCCTTTGCAGAAGCCAACGAACTAAGAGGCCACCCCCGGAATGCACTCTATGTGATCATCAGATCAGGGGGGAGTGTAGTACTTACCAACAAAACAAACGCCCACGTGTTTGTGCCTTGTATAGGCATGCGCGACAACAAAACTTGGGTTTTTATAAGCGGAAGTCTCGAGGTTGTCAGAAATCTATAGGCGCATGCGCAAGAGAAGGGATTGAGATAGTGGTATAAAAGGCAGGTCGAGTGAGAAGGTTGTTGTTGTTGTTGTCATTGGACGTTACAGTGACGCGTGCGTTAGCAGGTGATAAAGAGGCTGTTTTTTTTGTGTGTCAAGTCGCGCACATCGGTGAAGATCAGATAAGTAATGCGCCTCGGTGAAGGTGAAGGTCATACATTTTGGGACCAGTAAACAACTTACTGCATTTACATAAATACTCTGACTAACCCCATCTGCTCTAGGTTCCCTCTTGCCAAACACAGTAACTTTGTAAATAAATATTACTTTCTTCTTTGGAAGACAAGGACGTATGACACAGGTAAGGAAGACACTTTTTTTGATAACATGAATATGTTAGTTTAATTAATCTGGAACAAAAAAACTAGATCCAATATTCGGAACATTTTTGTTCTTGTGTTTAAGGGAGGTGGTGTTTGATCAACACTGCTGGGGAGCCATGATTTAATACACTATTTTGTCTTTAAATCCCCAAAACAGTGTTTCATGGTAAACAACTGATGATTATTGAAATATCATTAGGACTATTGTGAATTCATGAAAGCAAATAGATTCCACGATTGAAGGAACCTAATTGACTTACTGGCAAAATATTTTTTTTCAATGATAGATTTTTAAAAAAAATTTAATTTTTTTATATAGTTTTAAAAGTCCAAAAACTTCCAAGATATAGATTTGTTTTTCTCAATTATATTTCATCTTTAATTTACACCAAATCTTTAATTTAAGAAGTGTGATGTAACTACAGAACATATTACAAATAAATGACAAAAATCTATATACCAAATTTCAAGATGTTGACCATCTTATCATTTATTTCCTTAAGTATGTTAAGGAAATAAACAGTAAGATGTTCAACATCTTGAAATTTGGAATATAGACTTTTGTCATATATATATATATATATAGAGAGAGAGAGAGAGAGAGAAGAGTATAAGAAGGCTATAGCAATGTAGGGAACCAGCTTTTGTCTTGGCATGACATATGAGCAAAAAAGGCTATAGCTATCACGCCAATACAACAGCCAGTTTCCTGCATTGCTATAGCCTTTTTATACGCCATATCTATTTTCCAGCAATGCTTCAAGCAAACTACCTTCCTCTATTATAGTATAAACAAACATTGTTACAGACAACAGAGAGCTTTTTGATACCGTTTTTTATTTGTTTCAATTTTTCTGATGATGTTTTTTTGTGTATAAATCAAAGGTATTAATAAATGTCCCATAGTTAGATTTGTCTTTTTGAAACGTGTCGTAATTTTGTTGCTTTTCATCTTTCATCAAGACATAAGACTTTGTTGTGCTGACAGGACGAATGGTATTAGTAGTAGTAGTCGGTGGAGGGGATGTCTAGTTTTGAGGTGAAGGCAGGGTCAGAGAGAAAGGGAGTTAAGATAGGCATTTTAAAATGTTTTGACTAGTTTGAAAAGTAACCATATTTAGGACAGGTTTCTGAGTTCTTCTATATACCACGTCCAAAAGTTTTAATCTTTTAGCGTTGGTGCTTTCATGGCATATTATTTGTGTGTTGTTGACTAAAATTTTTCTAAGTTTAGAGGGGGGGGGTATGTTTTTTTCTGTAAATGTCTTTAACAATGTTTGTTTAAATGAAAAATGCTGCCTAAATATACACGATCTGATCCGTGTCTTGACGTTTTTTGAGTCTTTGGTATAACTTGGCTGACGATTGAAACACATTCTCCCGGTTTGAATGGAGGGGAATCGGATCACCGTCTTTTATCCCTTTCCTGTTCACAATGGCCACAATTGCTGTCGTCACTAGCACAGATAAATGAAGTTGTTACCACGATTGCACATCCTAGACTATTGCCATTGCAGCCATCATTCTCATATAATCGTGAAAATATATAAGAAGAGTAGAAAGTGAACCATAGGTTTACTTTCGACCGCCTTGTAACTCCCACTTGCCTTATTTTGTCCTTTAGTCCTCACATTCGATAAGTGATGTTTTTTAACAAAGAGGGAAAAATTGCTGATTTCTAGGTTGGAATCTTTGCATCTAATGCTTATTGCTAGCTACGCTTTGACCTTGAAGTAGTACTTTTTTTTAGGCTCCTTACATCAAGTGGTTTCATGCCTTGTCTGAAGTGATTTCCATAAAATTAAACAAAACAACAACAACAAAAAAAATCAATTAACTGTAGTCAATTGCAACCTGAAGGATTTCTTTTTGGTTGGCTATTACACGAAGATGTAGGGGAGGGCACTTCTCTTTTCTCCTAGATTGCTTCACTTACGATGATCTTCACCTTATAATGTTAAATGTTTAGTAAGGAGGCATCAAATATCATTTTTTGAGTCCTTGATACGGTTAACCACCTGATGAAGACCAGAGGAATAGCGGGCTGAAACGTGGTGAAACAACAACAACAACTCAGAAGATGGGGATAACAGTCCACAAATAAAATAAATGTAATTTTGTATCCTTTATTTTCATAACTGGCGTCTTCCATTTTTAAATGAAGAGTTGAAGTTCTTTCCTACTTTTTGTTTTCTTTTACGACTGAGGCTACAACGTGTTGGTTCCCGGACAACATTACAGCTGTACTGACCTTACATTACCGAGTATGTCGTGAAGTCAGTTTAGTTTTTAATTCTTATTTGCTTGCACATTTTTCAACTTAGGGTAGACAACTCCGAGTATTTTCTTAAATTTATAATTAGTTATTTGCCTTGCTGATTTTTATTTTTAGGTGATTATTTGGGTTTGTATTACTGTACACATAGATTCGAAAAAGTTGTCAAAAAACAAATATCTAACAAATAAATGTCATCAAAGGCAAGATAAGTTACTTTTCTACATAACTGGATATGTTTTCAGTGTTTTTATTTAATGTAACATGTTTTTTCAGCTGGAAAAACATACTGTGTTTACCGATGTATTGGAAAATTCAAAATGGCGCCCGACTCTCTCTTTAACACGGTAAGTTTGGGAAAAGGTGCTATAAATATAAAACTAGACAAAATACTGTTAGAAACTCGCTCAATATATATTACCATGACATAGGTTGACATATATTCGGTGGTTCTTTAACAGTATTTTGTCTAGTTTATTATTTATAACACCTTTTTCCGAACTTACTGTGTTAAAGAGAGAGTCGGGCGCCATTTTGAATTTTCCAATACTTCGGTAAACAATGTATGTTTTTCGAGCTGAATAAACACGTTACATGGAATAAAAACACAAAAAATATATCCAGTTTGGTAGAAAAGTAACTTATCTTGCTTTTGATAACATTTATTTGTTATATATTTGTTTTTTGACAACTTTTTTGAATCTGTGTGTACAGTAATACAAATCCGATTATTTAAGAATGTTTCATATTAGCAGTCGATTCAGTCAAACTAAGTAAATCGCACTTCCATTGTAGGGCTTCTACAAAATAAAGAATCTAGCCATTCCTAAATTAAAGAACTAAATGTATTTTATTGTCTATTTTATTTATGACTAGCCTAGGTGCCCGGCGTTGCCCGGGTGTTTGGAGGTGTGTGTTGAGCAAAAAGAAAAAAGTGGTAGTAGGCAGGCAGGCTTGAACCCATATCGCAAAGGAAGAAAAGAATGTGAAAAAAAAAAAAAAACGTGATGTCTTTGCTGCTGCACCCATCATCAAACTGAAAGTGACAAATGTTTAAATTAAGGCTAGTCAATCGAAAAGAGGGGATGAATTTTGAAAATATTGTTGAAAAAAGCGACCCCTCCATGTAGAAAAGTGTCCAGTTGAGGGTAAAGGAATTAATGTTTTTAGCCAATTTTTCGATATTTGTCATCTGAAGGGTCAAGCATCAAAATGATACTGATCTCGTGAAAATTCGTCGCCTCTGTCAAAAATTTTTGTGAGACATACATACATACATTTAAACAGACAGGTGACGTTTATATTATAGAAGATGTTTAATACATGATATGTCAATTAAAAATAACATATATTCTAACACTCTCCACTGTTCTCCACCATCCTTTTTCCTTTGTCCCACAAAGACAGTTTATATTTTCTATTGATATGTGATCAGCAATACCTGACTTTTTACCCAGTTATGGCTGATGAAATGAGAACAAGGTACCCTTATGAGTTAACTAAAAGGTTCAAGATTCCATATAGGTACCTGCATTTGACATAAAGATTACCAAGTTCGAATAGATGCACCTGAAGAAGGCTGAAGGTTATATCAGCCAAAACGTTGTGTATATAACAACTAAAAGGAAAATAGTCGTCCGTATAATATAAATAAGATTTATAATAATCATATCTACAACTATCTGTAGTTACCTGCTGTTCTCCAGGATGCAGTGAAGTTATTTTAGTTTTTATTTTTACCCTTAAGATAGACAACTATTGAATCGTTCAATTTCAAATAATTTGTCTCTTCTGCTGATTCTTATTTTTAGGTGATTATTTGAAAATGTTTCATGTTAGCAATTGCTTGGGCTACTAAGTAATTTAAAAAATAAATTGAAACTGAGTATCTTATTATATTGCCAATAACATGGTACAACAATAACAAATGATACATCTGGTCTATATCTTCTAACACAACAACTCCATATTCTTCCAACGTGACCAAACCAATAAAGTCTCCTATTCTGCACACATCTCCCTATATTATCCAGATTTAATTTTACTCTCACTTGACTTTACAATTTAAGCCTGTCTTATTACATTCACATAACTGTCGCGTCACATGGCAGGTGCTCGACTTAACTTCACTCTATGGTTCCCTGCTCATGTAAAACATTCAACACAAACATTTGCCTAGCTACAAACACTTACTCTCTATCTGTGCCTAAAACTAAACGAAAATTCCATGAGCAGAGTTTCTTTCCTAGAAGTACCCATCTGTGGAACGCAATACTGTGAGACTGCTTTCTAACTGACTATAACATGGTTGTTTTCAAGTCCAATGTAAACAAGTTCTTGTTAAACTGCCCTCTTAAATAATCAGATTCTGTCTGATTTTCACCATTACCAATCATCACAGCGTTGTCTCACTGGCCACCTGATACTCAGTGATTCTTATCCTCGCGTGGCCTTTGGGCCTTGATAAGTGGTGATTCCCTAGTAAAAAAACAAAAAAAAAAAACACACACATACACATCCATCATATCATTCTCTTATAAATAAGGAAATTACTTATATTTTTCTTGAACAACATGAGTATTACATCTATATGCCAGAAACGTTTCGATTTACAGCTTTATAGTTTTAACGATTGAACTACACCGACTCTCTAACCCAAGGTAAGGAAATAAGCTTAGAAAACTTATATAAGTAGAATATTTATTTACGAGTTATTGTTAAAAAAAAAAAGTCGTTATTTCTTGAAATACAGCATCAAAGATTGCAAAAAAAAAAATAAATAAATAAAAAAATAAAAGAAGTCTAAGGGGATGGAGCTCAAATTCAGTGAACTGCATGAGTCATTCTTCTCTTCTTCCTGAAACCTGTTGTCTTGTTTTGTGATCTTTCTGAATTTCGTTTTCCTTCCTGTAGAGTTTGGTCAACCTCTTTTTTTTTTTTTTGCTCTGGCACTTCTTTTAAAGTTTTGTCTCAGACATTCATAACACTATTCTATTACCGTTCTTCTTCACACCCTCGTTCCCAGCTGGCAGCAGGTGTATTCTTAACACACATGTATATATTCACATAATTATATACCTATTTATGTACATATATATGCATGTGTATCTATGTGTGTGTAATATATACATACATGCATGTGTATGCAATATGTGTGTAATATATATATATGCATGTGTATCTGTGTGTGTGTGTAATATATATATATGTACGTATATATGTAATGTATGTGTAATATCTGCATGTGTATCTGTGTGTGTATAATATATATATTATATATAATATATATATATGTACATGCATGTGTAGCTATGTGTGTGTAATATATTTATGTATATGCATGTGTATCTCTGTAATGTGTGTGTGTGTAATATATATATATGTGTGTGTGTGTAATATATATATGTGTGTGTGTAATATATATATATGTGTGTGTGTAATATATATATATGTGTGTGTGTAATATATATATATGTGTGTGTGTAATATATATATATATATGTGTGTATGTAATATATATATATATATATGTGTATGTAATATATATATATGTGTATGTAATATACATCTATCTCTGTGTGTGCATGCATATATATATATATATATATATATATATATATATATATATATATTCGATGTACTGTTTGCTTTTTATTACATCCTTTCTGTTTTGATCTTTTACACATCAGCAGCAAGAATGGCTCCTATGCGTTCTCCAAGCATGGCTGACATCTGCCGCATATAACTAAGTGCTTGGTCTGCTAAAGAGCAAAAACTCTTTGAGAAAATGTTTATGCATTCTTTTATTTCGTCTTTTTAAATAGCAACTTTATTTTCAGTAAATGTTTTTGTTGTTTTCGTTCTTCTACCTGTCATAGTCGTTTTATTAAAGAAAGTTTTTTTTTTCTTCAGCCTCACCCTGAGTTTTTTTTTTTTTTTTTTTTTTTTTTTTTTTTTTTTTTGAGAGCCCCAGTTGCCTCATTGTCTGCGCACATAATGAACAAACCCGTGAATCCAGTCAACATGCATTTCGCCCATTTTGTTATGTTGCAACAACAGGTCACTGATCTGATCCACTTTATGGCTTAATCTTCTAGCCACTTTGATCAGACTGCTTTTAAAATAATTTATTATAGACTAGCCTGGGTACCCGGCGTTGCCCGGGTGTTTGTAGGTGTGTGTTGAGCACAGAACAAAAAATGTGGAAGTAGGCAGGCAGGCTCGAACGTGTGACACGAAGGCGGAAAAGAAAATGAAAGAAAATCTGACGTCTTACCGATATGCCATGACGCGACCAAAAGTGTGAAGCATTAGAATTTAACGTAGTCAGTCTAAAAGCAAAAGATGACTTGCAAAAAAGTGTTGCGTTTAAACCTCCCATGAAAGCAAATTAGACACAAGGTTGCTTTCTATGTGGGGGTAAAACCAGCTCCCCCCAAAAGAGGGCACTCTGGCAGTATCCAAATAAATAGTAATTGTCTCAGTATGAAGGGTTTCCCCTACATTGACCAAGGACCAATTACAGAACAGATACTACCCATCCAGGAGGCCAGGTGGTTGCATTCCAATAGTTTTGCTTTATTTATATGAAAAAGACAAATAAACAGCAGAGTCAACCACACAGTGGAAATTTTGTTTAACTCAATCAAAAAAAAGATAGAGATGATGTCCGTTCGCGAATTTGAGATATTACGATCTGGGAAGTATGCGAAAACTTCTAATCAACGCAAGAACCCCCACCCAAAAAGCCTTTCGTGGACATACACAAACGCTTGTGCCCATTTTGCCCTTTATATAATGGATTAAGCTTTTTGAGTGTTAAGTCATTCTTGATTAAAAAAAAAAAAAATTGGAATAAAAATCCAGTTTCCAGACAAGGAATTAATCCAGTCATGATCAGCAGAAACCTTGTGGTTTTCACATGTTCGAACTGGAAGAATTCAACAAGATTCAGTCTATTTTATAAAGCCGTTCTGACATCTGTTTGGTTTGTTCTTATCACACTTTGCTATAAATCGAATAATCCAAATCTTTGTGGTCATAACCTTCCATTATTTTTAATGTTGCAGGGTTGGTCTCCTTGCTTCTTCAGTTGCTTGGAGACCTAGGGAGAAAGTACCAGTTAAGAATCCATTCTTGATAATCAGTCCAACAGATGATGGGCCAGGAACTGGACCAGTATCTGTCAGACTGGGTATGCCGCCTGAGTATTATCTAGAAGATCCACCCTCCCAGTTCTTGCCACCCAGCTTTTGGGTGGGGTAAGTTTATTGCTTGTTTCCTGTGATGTCCCTACTGAGATTGCCGGCTGGGATGCCCAGGCAATTTTTGCTAGGCCAGGAATGCCCCTCCTTTAGGAGCACTGGCTTGATATCCCCACCTGTCTTTGTGTCACATCTTGCTCTTATCTCCGTCAGCTATGACTGGGTAGAGGTCCTAAGTAGGGATGTACCAATTATCAAATTAGCTGATTAGAGATTAATCGGCTTTGATAATCGGACAATTAATAGGTTTTCTAATGATGATTTATCAGAAAATTTTGTTGCGATAAATGATACTAACATTAATTAAATTATATTCTAAATGAAGACAAGTTAACTCCCTTTTTTTGCTTACCAGTGAAGATTTATCGAAGAGACATGCATTGTCTACATTATTATTATAAAATAACAAGCATGGCGTGCTGTTAACATATAGATTTTTACGACCACACTGAATTTGAGGCAAATAGACCTAAGCATATGGAAAATATTCCTCCTTTCTTTTCCTAGTGAGTTAACATTATTATTTTGTACTTGAAATCAGTCAAAGAAAATTATTACTTCATCTTTCAGCTTTCATGTTGAAGAATTGTACAGTAAATTGAGATGATGTACGAACCAAAAATAAAGCCTTCTTGATACTCGTGTTCCTCATTTTGGACTCGTGCTACCATTTTTTATGATTTTATTTTTATGGTTTAGATAATGTATATTTTATTGAGATGAATAACTACTTAGATATCAGACATAAGTAATTTGAATACATAAAAAAATTAATCGAATATTAACAACTTTCAACCCTTATGGCAACTAGTTTCTGCTGTATTTTGATGTCAATCCCAAGAATAATAATACAGCTGTTTGTAAGTTATGTCAAACCACAATGTCAAGTGGTGCAAATCAGCAAAGATTTTTACGACTAATATGCTAAAGCATCTTAGAAATTTTCATCCAGGAGAAGCAAACGTTGCAGATGAGAAAAGGAAACACAATGAATGATCTGTAACAGACATTCCAGGAACAAGTGGTAGCAAATATGAGCCTCCAGCAAAGCACCAAACTACTATAGAATTAAATATTGGTCGAGAATAAAATTTGATATTCATTATCTGATAGGAGAAATGATTGCTGTTGATATTCAACCACATTCTGTAACATCTGACATTAGATTTAATACGCCTATCGCAAAACTTTGTCCGAATTACAATATTCCATCCAAAAAGTACTTCACTGACAAAATAAATTTTGATATATTTACAAAAGTAAAAACAAGAATTCAATCATTTCTTGATGAAATTAGCAGCATTTCTTTGATTACAGACATAATGCTCCCTTTCTGAGTTTGACAGGTAATTGGCTTTCAAATGACTTTAACAGTGCAGGTGAACACAGTGGTTCAAGAATAAGTCAAGAATTACACAATGTTCTGGATGAGTATTTAAAATCTTCAATAAAGTTTTTTTAGTCTTGCAGGATTTAAGAGCAACTATGGTTGCTTGTGGCAGGTAATGTGAATTAGAAACAATATCATGCTTCATACATACATTGCATCTTTCAATAAATGACATTATTTTCCCAACAGGCTGTTAAGACAATCATTAAAACTAACAGAAATATTGTCTCTCACTTTAATCATTCTCCACCAGCAATTAGCAAATTAACTGAAATACAGGATCCGCTTAATTTGGAAAAACATAAAATCATTCAAGATGTGGCCACATGGTGAAATTCAGTATATTACGTGCTAAAAAGATACTTAGATCAACTAAAAGTTCTGTAATGTACGCTATTGGTAATAAGACTCCTACTTTAACAACTTGCCAGTAGGGACTTGTTTAATAAGATGTCCAGTTACTGAGTCCATTTGAAGAAATTACCAAAGAAGAAAGTCACAGAACTTCAACTATATTAAAAATAAATAAAAAAAAAAGAAGTTTAATCCCAAATTCTTCGTTGGAAAACTATTTTGCTTGTAAGTTAACCACTGTATTAGTTTGCTTCCAAGAATTCACACTAGTTCTAATATTATTTTAGGGATCATCAGTTGTTTACCAGGAAATACTGTTTTTGGAGATTTAAAAACAAAAGTTTCCGTTCTGCAAGATCTACCGCAGATGTGCTAACGGTAATATCTCATAGGATTAGTGAATCTCTTGACAAAGGCTTCCTTTCCAGGGCAATTGCTCTTGATATATCAAAGGCCTTCAACAAGGTATGGCATAAAGGTCTACTTCACAAGATCTCCAGCTACGGTATAACTGGAAATATTCTCTCTATCATTAAATCATTTCTCTCTGATAGGCTCATAAGAGTAGTGGTTGATGGACAAAAATCAGAGGCCTGCAGTATTAATGCTGGAGTCCCTCAAGGGTCCATCCTGGGCCCAACTTTCTGCCTGATCTACATCAATGATCTCCCTAAACACATACTTAAATCATTCGTTGACATCTATGCTGATGACACAACCATCTACAGCAACACATCAAAGGCTGTAAATGACAAAGCTCTCTCTAATTCCGATCTCGATGAGTGGTTCAGTGGGGGAAGACGTGGCTGGTTACCTTTAATGCATCTAAAACCAAACTCCTATCTTTACATCATCAACGCTCTGATCCCCATCTGGCATCAATTGAAATGGATGGCTCTTGTCTAGGAGAAGCTCCATGTTTTGACAAGCTTCTGGGCTTGACCTTTACTCCTGATCTGAAATGGAACACGTACATCAAGTCTGTTGCCAAGGTCGCTGGAAAGATGGTGGGATCCTTCTACCGCTCCAGAAGATATCTCACTACTGATGTAATTCTCTATCTATATAAAAGCCAAGTACGTCCAAGGATGGAATACTGTTGCCATATCTGGGCAGGAGCTGCTAAAAACAGCCTATCCTGCCTTGACAGAGTACAAAATAGACTTTGTGGCTTAGTGGGGGATGCCCTTTTCTCTTCCTTGCAACCTCTCTCCCACAGAAGAGACGTTGCAAGCCTATCTTTGTTTATCGTTATTTCCATGGCAGGTGCTCGTCTGAACTCCAATCACTGGTCCCCCCTCGCCAATTTTTTACAAAAAACACCCGTCTAGACGAATCCACTGTCAAAAACTTTCCCCACTCTTTATCTATGCCTAAATCAAAACGTAGATTCCATGAACAAAGCTTCTTTCTTAGAACTGCATGCCTGTGGAACTCTGTTCCGTCTGCCTGCTTCCCTCCTGACTACAACTTGGATGTCTTCAAGTCCAACGTAAACAAATTCCTAATGAACCGCCCCCTTAAGTAGACACTCTAAAATATCCACACTAACGTACTGTACTTGTACTTACAATAACCCTTATCCATGAGTGGCTTCCGGGCTTTGATAAGTGGTGACCACCTTGTAAAAAAAACAAAAACACACAAAAAAAACAAAAACAGTTTATTAAACCATGGCTCTCTAGCAGTGTTGATTAAACACCACTTCTCTTAAAAAAACAATAACAAAAACATTTCGAATATCGGATCTTAAAAAGAAATTTAGATCAACTAAAAGTTCTGTAATGTACGCTGTTGATAATAAGACTTCTACTTTAACAACTTGTCAGTGGGGACTTGTTCGAAAAATTGTCCAGTTACTGAGTCCATTTGAAGAAATTACCAAAGAAGCAAGTCACAGAATTTCAACTATATTACCCCCCCCCCCCCAAAAAAAAACGTTTAATTCCAAATTCTTCGTTGGAAAACTATTTTGCTTGTAAGTTAACCACTGTATTAGTTTGCTTCCAAGAATTCACACTAGTTCTAATATTATTTTAGGGATCATCAGTTGTTTACTAGGAAACACTGTTTTTGGAGATTTAAAAACAAAACAGTTTATTAAACCATGGCTCTCTAGCAGTGTTGATCAAAAAAACAATAGCAAAAACATTTCGAATATCAGATCTAGTTTCTTGCTCCAGATTAATTTGGCTAACCTATTCATGTTATTAAAAAAAAATACCTTTCTTACCATGTGACATTCATCTTTGCCTCTTTAAAATACTATTTATAGATTTTACCTGAGGACAGACATGCAAACACATCTTCGCTTTTATATATTAGATGATTTATTAGAAACAGAAACGGTTTATTTGTAGATTAAGTTTTGTACTTGTAAAGCCGTCTTTGTTTTATCTTGATTCCTCGTCCGTCTTTGCTATATTTGTGCAAATGTTTTTCCTCTCGTTTTGGCACTGTTTTTATCTTGTCATGTCGTTGGCATCTCAGCCAGAGCTTTCACTTTCCCTAGCCAAACAGCCACATTCTGGCACTCCCTGATGTCTTGGCCGCAAAAATAAAACTGTCCACCAAACCTTTGATCGGTTGAAGAAGTTTTCTCGTCTTATTTTTCCTGTAGACTTCTGATCTTCACTTGTTCCTCTTTTGATACCACTCGGCTTTTCCTGAACCAGTTTGGTTGTCTTGTGGCATATCAATTCTTTTTGAAAATCTTTCTAATGCCAAATTCATTCATGTAAACTTGTGTAAATATATATATATATATATATATATATATATGTCTCAAATTTTAGTCATTCAACAAATTAAAAAATTTATGATGTGAAATATTTAAATTTCATATCAAAAGATTTTTATTATTCTACGTAAGACAAAGAATACATTTGAAATGTTATAACTCCTTATCCTGTAGGATTTCGATGTCCACCATCTCTTCAGAGGAGAAAATATTAGCAAATAATTATAATTGTTTACGCCTTATTTGCTTTGCTCTATCTTGTATATTGAGCAATTTTTATTTAGGTGGGATAGTACTTATAGAATATTACTGCCAATAATATTTTGTAAAACTTATAATCACAGGTTTCTATACCAGTTGATTGTTAGATAATTTTATTCTGAAGTATATATATATATATATATATATATATATATATATATACTAGCAAAAGTACCCGTCGTTGACTGGGTTAAAAAACAGCCTACAGAAAATGGAATCTGATTTATGAAAGTATGATAGGGTTGTAGGAAGGGTTGTAAATTTGGATTGAATTTGGGGGTATCAAAACCAAAGCAAAATATGATGAAAGTAAAAATAAAATAGATAAACCTCAAAATTTATTATACCATACCTGTTCACACTGAAACACTTATCACAATGTTCTGTGGATCTATATTAAAAAACCTTGTTAAACTTTGTGACATATTACCATTCTATGGAGGTCAGGTGCAAACGAACACCCCATAATTTTATTATACCATATTTCTTCAAACTGAAACATAATTATCAAAGTATACTTACGCATATAGATATGAAAAGTCTTTATTAAAGTTTGTGCCTATTTCCATTCTATGGAGACCAGGTGCGAATGCAGACCCCACAATTTTATTATACCATCCCTATTTAAGTTAAAACATACTTATCAAAGTATTCTTATGTACATCTATATCAAAAACACTTGTAAACGTTTTTTTTTTTTTTTAATTTTTTTATTTCCATACTTTGTGGACCAGGCACGAATGCAGACCCCCACAGTTTTAATGAACCACCGTTCTGCCAGATCAAATATACCCATTCCTGTGTCTCGATACATCTTCTATCATTATATGAAATCAGTTTTTTAAAATAGTCAACCATATAGGAGCCTATTTGTGACCAGACACACACGCACACACACACACACATTCAGCTTAATATTATACATACATATATATCCTTAAAGGTTGAAGAATTCTCTGAAAAGCAACTTGAAGATACTTGAAATGGATATACATAACTGGGAAGGAAAAGGCAATGATCGATCACGGTGGAGAAAAATGATCAGAGAAAGCTGTAAGATTTTTGAAGAGCAGCGTGTAGATCTTGCTGTCATAAAATGTGTGCTTTCGAGCTTGGGGGTTGTTTATTCCGAAGGCATTGTTAACATGGGGAGGTTGGGGTGTTTATAATACGCTGGGGCATGTCGTAAAAATTTACCGAACGTGTTTTAAGAAAGCAGGACGAAAATATAATGTCGGAGAAATTACAACAGGAACTGAAGTGCATTGTATGTGGCAGATACCTTTTGTCAGAAGCTGGTTTTGTAAATCATCTGAAATCCCACAATCAAAGACAGGAACGACAGTCTTATGAGGAGGCTTTTGCAGCATATCCAGCAATACTAAGTTGTCATGTTTGTGCAAATCTAAAAGTGGCCTGACACAACATTCAAGGATTCACAATATTATCATGTGATCACCTTTACAAGAAGGAAAGTGTACTTTCATATAGAACTAAAGCTGGTTTAAAAAGTCACCTACATGCACACAGGCACACAATGCTTCATTGAAGTGATGGCAAACTTCCGTCAAGAAGTAGCAATCATCATATATAGATATATATATATATATATAAATTGATAGGTAGATATATAGATATAGATATATATTGATATATATATTGATAGGTAGATATATAGATATATATATTGATATATATATTGATAGGTAGATATATAGATATATATATTGATATATATATTGATAGGTAGATATATATATATATATATATATATATAGATATATATATATATATATATATATTGATAGGTAGATATATAGATATATATATATATATATATATTGATAGGTAGATATATAGATATATATATATATATATATATTGATAGGTAGATATATAGATATATATATATATATATATATTGATAGGTAGATATATATATATATATATATATATATATATTGATAGGTAGATATATATATATATATATATATATATATATATATATTGATAGGTAGATATATAGATATATATATATATATATATATATATTGATAGGTAGATATATAGATATAGATATATATATATATTGATAGGTAGATATATATATATATATATATATATAGATATAGATATATATAGATATCTATATTGATAGGTAGATATACTAACAGGTCACTCACCACTTCCTGTTTTATGGCATATCAACCCTTTTTGAAAATCTTTTTAATGCCAAATTCATTCATGTTAAGATTAACCTCGTTAGTTTTTTTTTTTTTTTTTTACATGGGGTCACCACTTAGCCTGAAGGCCACTCAGGGATAAGGGTTATTGCGTGTACAGTAATCAATGAGATAGTATTGTAGTAATCATTAGTATTGGGGGTTTTGATAGTGTCTTACTTAAGGGAGCGGTTTTTCAGGAGTTTGTTTATGTTGGACTTGAAGACGTCCAAGTTGTAGTCAGGTGGGAAACAGGCAAGCGGCAGAGAGTTTGCTAGTGAAGCTTATTTCTAATCTTGTTTTTGAGAGAGATCTGTACAGATATACTAGCAGGCCACTCGGCATTGCCTAGTCATAATATACACATAAATATTTTAATATATGCATATTTATTACTAATTATTATAGAGCCAATTCTATTGATTATTATCTAATATATATAGTAATAATTTCAAGTGTTGTAAAATAAATATGACTTGGGTATCATCCGCTAGAATCGAAACCAGGATGTTTAGCACTCCAGCCTTGGTCGTTATTTATCTCTCCAGTGTCGGTACCGTCTGAACTACCGACAAATGGATACGAAAGGTTAAAAATTAAGCAACATTAAGCTATAAATGTTTAATTTTGCAGTTCTTATGTTTTATTTGACATACTCTGCCAAGTTCAACTGTTTTGCTTCTAATTTTGACTCCATCGCAGCAACTTTTGCCGGCTAAAATATACAATTGAAAGCTTGCTACAGGTCCAAATACCCTATATATGAAATTTCAACTCTGCAGACCAACTATTCAGAGAGGAGTTTTGTAGAGAACTTTCACACACCCACACACACCAACAAGGTCACTTTTATTATATATATATATATATATATATATATAATGCTCCCTATCTTGGGTTGAACATATCGGGAAGTGATATACAAACTGCCATTAGCATATTAAGCGATGCTCTTTGTGTAAACAAATCGAGCGGAGGCATTTGGACGATGTCAAAACATCGTTAATTCATTACCCACACAGCATCAGCCATATAGCGCAATGGTGAGAAACCTTGACTGTCATTTCGGCGGTCGGGTTTCGATCCTGGCTTGAGACAGTTGCCTGTCTAGCCGCACTGATGAACTGTGAAACAGCAAAGCAGTACTGTATGTGGATGACTATATATATATATATATATATATATATATATATATATATTACACTTTTGAAGAACACCGAACGTAGTGTCATAATTAATTGCTGAGAGTTTTTTTCCTCTTTCATATTTCATTAAAAAGAAACTTTCGAATATATATATATATATATATATATATATAAATATAAATATAAAAATATTTTTGTGTGCTATAACGTTTTCATCTTAAATTCTACACAATTATGAAGAAACTATGTATAAACAAGAATAAAAAAGCATTGGAAATGCAAAAGGATACAGGGATGGTATGCCAAAAAGTATACAAACAAGATAGCTATGAATGGCTAGGCACATAGAAATAGAATTGCATCCAAAGTATAGCCCTATAGCTTTTCTCCAATCTTCATTCCGTGCCATCATTACGGTTGTAAAAAGCTATAGGGCTATACTTTGGATGCAATTCTATTTCCATGTGCCTAGCCATTCATAGCTATCTTGTTTGTATACTTTTTGGCATACCATCCCTATATCCTTTTGCATTTCCAATGCTTTTTTATTCTTGTTAATTAGTATTTTTACTTACAGTCTTATTTTTAAACTTACATTCATGATAGTATTGTCTTTTTTAGGAGGCGGCTCATTGCCGCCTCCATTAGTAGAAGGTCGCTTCCTGCTGGGTTTTAGGTCTTTGGGTTTTGGGCCTTAGGAGTTGCCTCTTGGTCCTCCATCGGTTCTATATTACATAGAGAGTGCTACCGCCTCTCTGATAAAACAGTTAGAGTATTATAAAGTTTTAAAATGTTCATACCTTCACGATTAAATTTTTCTTGGTTCATTCTTTGGCGTTTTGGCAAAGATTTGGCAGTTTTTGATATTTATATTTATAATAGTTTGTGCATGAGGCAGCTTTTTTCCCCTTGGGATCCCTGTTATACCGTGCTTTTGAGTCAGCACGTGAGGCAGCCTTCTTTTTTTCTGGTGCTTTGTTATAAAGAGCACGTGAGGCAGCTTTTTTTCCCTCGGAATCCCTGTTATACCGTGCTTTTGAGTCAGCACGTGAGGCAGCCTTCTTTTTTTCTGGTTCTTTGTTATAAAGAGCACGTGAGGCAGTTTTTTCTCCTCAGAATCCCTGTTATACCGTGCTTTTGAGTCAGCACGTGAGGCAGCTTTCTTTTTTTCTGGTTCTTTGTTATAAAGAGCACGTGAGGCAGTTTTTTTCCCCTCGGGATCCCTGTTATACCGTGCTTTTGAGTCAGCACGTGAGGCAGCCTTCTTTGCCTCAGGATTTGCATGATACTTAATTTTTATTATTTCAGCATTTTCCTGATAGTATTCTTTTTGCTCAGATAATACCTTGACTTTGTTTTTTTCATAGTCTATATTTCTCTGAGCTTTTTTACTACGTGCTGACTTTGGCATTTTTTATTAAATGTAAACATATAACACTTATGTGTATCTTACTATAATATCACTTATCTTATAGCAAGACAACTCTCGTAGAATTGAGATACTGCCCCGTCACCAATAGTTAAAGTGTGGAACGGTATATACACCAATAGTGTAGTTGTTATCTTTATATGAAGTCCTAATCAGTGACAGTGTGAGGTTACTTGGTTAATTTATTGTAGTTTATTTTAGAAAACTTACTTGTTTTTATTAGTAGATTGTGTATAGTAGCCACAATATCTAGTTATTTTTGTGGCTAGGGCTTGGATTTTGATTCTTTTTGGTCAGCTTCCAGTGAGTTCTTAGAAGATGACTTTCTTGCAGTTTCTTTTGCGGTTAATTTAACTTATTTCCTTTGGCGTTTGGTGAGTTCTTAGAAGAACTGGTCTGATCTACTTTTCTTAGCGAGCGAAGAGATTCAGCTGCATTTAACAATGGTTGCTATAGTGTATTTTTGCGCATGCGTGAGAATTTCAAGTTTCCTCCTTATTTTTCAATAGTTTGACAGTAGTCATGTGTCTTTCTGCCAAGAGCGACAGACGTCAGTGTTAGCTGTGATCGTCTAGAGGTTAGGACCCTACGTTGTGGCCGTGCTAACCTAGGTTCGAATCCTGGTCACAGCATTGACATTTTGTACATATTTTACAGTCCAAAATCTGAAGAATTATTTGTTTTTATAACATTGTTTTTTGACGTCGTACTTGCTGATAGGTTACTCTTATAACAATTTTGATCAACTGAGATAAAGATTTCGTGGTTTCATTAACGCTGGTGGGTTACTGTTTAAAGAAAAAACCTTAACGTTCACCTCAAATATTCAGCGTCCAAGAAATATAGGCCACTGGCAAACTGGAACGTCTGTGAGCATCCGGTGTATTATTTGGAGCTGTCCCTTTTGAGAGAAGTTCCATGTTCGAAGTGGTCTGTCTACATTGGGTGTATAGTGTTTAAAACTTATTACACGTAATCTTATTTAATTATGGAGTTAGCTAAAAAGCGATGGGTCACTGCACTTCTCCGTGTAAAGAGCAGTCGATTGATGCTTGAACTGTTGTCAGAGACTGTTCGTACACCGAGATACATCGTCTCAAAAGAAAGAAGAAAGCAAAAGAAGAAAGAAGAAAGAAGAACAATTGGCCATTTTTGTACCCTTTTTTTTTTTTGCTCTCTTTTGACATTTTAACCGACGTTCTGACACTCGCTGGATTCGTAAGACGCTTCTCTGTAAGAATATGTGCTTTTTGAAACTTATAAGTTGATTTTAGTTGAGATTTGGATAGTTTTGTTTTGTAGGCGTATATAGGCGTGTACGGGCCATCCCTATATAGAGAGTGCTACCGCCTCTCTGATAGAATTCAGCATAATAGTGAAATGAAACTAATCATCTAATAAGAAGCCATAAAAAAATGAATAAGTAATTAATGAACGCTCGTTTTTCAAAGAAATATGCAAATTAGTTAACCTTCATGTAACCTTCATGCCTGCATATCCATGACTGAGTATATTAAAAAGTTTGTTTTAATAATTTTTCAGTATTAGGTTGAGAAGAAAGTTCTTGCAGAATTTAAAATTTTTATTTTAAATGATGTATATTCAAATAAGTTTTCATTATAATACCTTTATTTTATATATAATTTTAAAGAGCATTTTTCGCTCCATCTAATTGTTTAAAATTAGAATCGTTTTAAAACAGTTGTCTTCATTTCAAAAAACGCTGTTATGAAGTGTCATCTTCCTTTCTTTTACGCAACAAGAACGGCCTGTTTCTCGACCGAGTTGTGACTTGCGATGAAAAGTGGGTTCTTTACAATAACCAGTGATGCTCAGTTTGCTGGTTAGACACTGATAAAGCTCCACAACATTTCCCGAAGCCAGAGTTGCACCAAAAGGAGGACGTTCTGACTGTTTGATGGTCTGCGACCAGTCTCATCCATTAGTTTTTATTTAATGCAGGCGAAACTATTACGGCAGCAAAGTACTGCCAACAAATGGATAAAATGCATCAGAAACTTCGACAAGAGCACCCAGCATTAATCAACAGAAAAGGCCCAATTCTCCTCCACGACAATGCCCAAGGCATGTTGCTAAACTGACCCTGAAGAAGTTAAACGAATTGGGCAACGGAACTTTGCCTCATCCGCAATAATCTCCAAACCTCTCACCTACTGACTACCACTTTTTCAAGCATCTTGACAACTTTCTAGGTGAGAAATGCTTCAAAAACCTAAACGATATCAAAAACAACTTCAGTGACTTCATCGCCACCAGAACACAAGATTTTTACATTACTAGCATAAATAAGCATGTTTTGCTTGGCAAAAGTTTGTTGATTCTGCTAGTGCTTATTTTGATCAATAAATTTTTGTTTGTGCCGAGATATGTTCATCTTAATTTAAAAATTAAAACCACAAGAACATTCTTGTCAACCTGATAGCAAAAGTAGACTTTTAATCTCAATGTCGGAGCGAGAAAAAAATCTCAACTTTATATGTATATAGAATAATGTTGGGACAATTAATCAGAATTAGAAAAATCTGAACTTTTGAAGGTGCCAGAATCATAAAATTTTAGATTAATTTCCGATTCCCCAAACGATTCTTTTAATTTGTTTTGTTTGTGTAAAACTTAATTTTCTATTGCTTGTGCTAATAATGAAATAATAAATATTTAATGATTTAAAGCTAAATCATGATAACAAATTTATTTAATGATTAAAGTTAAATTCTGTAAATCAAAATATAAACACATATATTTAAGTTAAGAATTTATTATTTGAAACAAGGAATATATAGAGAAATTATGTTTATTTTCTTAATCCATGGATTTTCAATAATGGCTAATATCATCAGAGGAAATGAAATGCAGTAAGCAAAATGTTCAGCTATGAATAAAGAAGTATTTTGCGTTTCAGCACATATTGAAAATGTTATCTCACGTATGATAACAAATTTAGATAAAAATTACATTTTTTTATTTTTACATGGAAGTCACCCTTATCCCCAAGTGGCTTCCGGGCCTTGATATGTATCAAGGCCCGGAAGCCACTCGGGGATAAGGGTTATTGTGTGCACAGTCATCAATGGGATAGTATCGTAGTAATCATTAGTATTGGAGATTTGATAAAGTGTCTTAAGGAATTTGTTTATGTTGGACTTGAAGACATCCAAGTTGTAATCAGGTGGGAAACAGGCAGGAATCTACATTTTGGTTTTGGCACAGTTAAAGAGTGGGGAAAATTTTTTATAGTGGTTTCAGCTAGACAGGTGTTTATCGTGAAAGATTGGCGAGGGAGGACCAGAGATTGGAGCTCAGACGAGCACTTGCCATGGAAGTAACGATAAAACAAAGACAGGCTTGCAACGTCTCTTCTGTAGGGAAGAGAAAAGGCATCCCCCACGAAGCCATAAAGTCTATTTTGTACTTTATCAAGGCAGGATAGGCTGTTTTTAGCAGCTCCTGCCCAAATGTGGCAGCAGTACTCCATCCTTGGACGTACTTGGCTTTTATATAGATAGAAAATTGCATCAGCAGTGAGATATCTTCTGGAGTGGTAGAAGGATCCTACCATTTTTCCAGTGACCTTGGCAACAGACTTGATGTACGTGTTCCATTTCAGGTCAGGAGTAAAGATCAATCCCAAAAGCTTATCAAAACATGGAGCCTCCCCTAGACGAGAGCCATCCATTTCAATTGATGCCAGTTGGGGATCAGAGCGTTGATGATGTAAAGATAGGAGCTTGGTTTTAGATGCATTAAAGGTAACCAGCCACTTCTTCCCCCACTGTACCGTGCGCTTAAGATTAGAGGAGAGAGAATCAGAGAGAACTTTGTCATTTATGGCCTTAGGTGTGTTGCCATAGATGGTCGTGTCATCAGCATACATGTCAACGAATGATTTATGTATGTGTTTTGGGAGATCATTGATGTAGATCAGGAAGAGAGTTAGGCTCAGGATGGACCCCTGAGGGACTCCAGCATTAATACTGAGGGCCTCTGATTTCTGCCCATCAACCACTACTCTTATCAGAGAGAAATGATTTAATGATTGAGAAAACATTTCCAGTTATACCATAGCTGGAAATCTTGTGTAGTAGGTACTTATACTATACCTTATCGAAAGCCTTTCATATGTCAAGAGCAATTGCCCTAGAAAGGAAGCCTTTGTTGAGAGATTCACTAATCCTATGAGATATAACCATTAGCACATCTGCTGTAGATCTAGCAGAATGGAAACCATATTGCATGTTGCTAAGAAAGTTATTTCTGCTGAGGTGGTTGACTACTTCTCTATTTAATATAGATTCCACCAGCTTACTCATGACACACAGGAGACTTCTTGGTCTGTACTGAGAGGGAGATGACTTATCACGGGAATTCTTAAATACAGGGTGTTAAGTGTCTGTTTTCGAGAAGCATTTTTGAACTTCATAATATTGCTGGAGTCATTATTGTCCAAGAGCATCCAATTAGTCTCTTCGTAACTGCGCAATGCCACTTTAAATTCACTGAAATTTATGGGTTTGTCTTTGTGCGTTATAACAGTTGTAAATGGTTTAAAATCGGCTGGAAGTCCCTTGAGGGTCATTGATATCAACAAGCTATTGCTTATTATTTCACCTTAGAGTTTTAAGGCATTGGCGGTTGTTTCTGCCCTTATGATGTAGTCGGTAATAGTTACATTACGTTTCAGAGACATTAGTTCTGTATATAGTGATATAATTTGCGATTTCCCTTTTGATAAATAATGTTCTCTTAAAATGTTCAACGCTTTCCGTCCACCATCTAAGTCGTCTCTTATAATCAGAGGAAGACTTCTGTCGTCTAAGCCTTGAATCAGTACTACAAAAACAGTTGCATTCTTTTTGAGAAATTCGGGGTCGTTAGGCTTCTCTGTTGGAGATTGTATCACGTTCTGTAGTTTTCGAACCCATAGATACTCCAGAAATTTTACCTGCCACAATTCGAATTTAGATTCCGAACCGTCAAAGAAAAGATGATGGCTGGGCACATAACCTGTTAAGTGTTGAGACATTATGTTGAACAAAGATGGCGGTCAAGAATCAGTGCAGTCCCAATTATGAGTGTAAAGTAATTGCCATTAAGAAAGATGGCAGCCAAGAATCAGTGCAGTCCCGATATTGAGTGTGAAGTAATTGTCAGTAACAAAGATGGTGGCGCAGAATCAAATGTGGTTTGTGACATAGCCAACGGTGAACTGACTGAATCCAAAATTCGACAATTTTTTAAGTAACTTTGGAAGATTTTCATTGGTTGATTACCACAACCAGTGGTTATAAAAATGATCGTCAAAATCATTGGTGTCATACCACCGTTAGGAGTCAAAAACATTTAACACAGGGCATACTGATGAGGTTTTCCAGGGTGTTGGGAAACACTTCTCCTTAAGGCAACGCTTAAACAGTTTTGTAAGTATGGGGGCAAGTTCTGGTTGAAGCTTTTTCAACACTATAATTGGAATGCCGTCAGGGCCAGTTGCTTTACTGGAATCAAGGTTTTTGATTCGCTTGGCGACCTCACGTACAGATATTTGTATGTTGCATAGCATGTTGTCTGTTATAGGAGGAAATACGGGGAGTTGATGGCCTTCGTCGCATATGGTAGAATTAGCTGCAAAGTTCTTGGCAAATAATTTGGCCTTGTCTGATGCTGATGAGATGACCTCGAGTCCATTGACGATGGTTGGGGTAGAACGCACGCTTCTGTTCAGGATTGTTTGCTATTTGCCAAAACTGGTGGGAACCAAGCCGCTGAAAGCAGTTTTAGTTTCTGAGCATCTATTACATTGGTAGCTATGGGAAAAGTGATTTCTGCGCTGGCTGTTAGGTTTTTGTTGGAATTTTTTGGAGGGTATGAATCGATCTATGCCTACAATTAACTGTTCGGTCAGGTCTGTAGAGGACACATCCTTTTTAAACATGGAATGCAGAAAAAGATCAGATATAACTGTACGGAAGCTATCCCAGTCAATCATATAGTATCAGTATACTGTACGGTGGTGAGGTACGTCTGAAGACTTATTACATTTCATTTTTATTTTAACTGATACAACGGAGTGGTCGAATATCCCAGAGGAGACAGAACAGAACATGAACATAGCTCAGGGGAAGTTGTGAGAAAAAGGTCTAGAAGGCTTGTCTACTGACCGGAAATATCAGGCACACGGAAAGTTTGTGAACAATCTGGGTGAGGTCATAGGCAATGACAAAATCATGACAGAACCTCCCCTCATCATCTGTCTTATTTGAGTGGGTCAGCCATTCCACATTGTTAACATTGAAGTCACCGCAAATGTGAATGTTAACCGCTTAGGAAGAATATGTCCGGTTTTGTCTCCTGTAATTGGGTTTCAACCTCTGGAAGGTTGGAACATAGACCTCTGATGTGGGAGGAGATATGATAGTAGGGGTCTACGTTGGAGGATGCGGTTCTAGGTTTATTCGCATTTTTTTTTAGATATTTTATGTTGAGGTTTTTGGGATTTGTGGAACAGGCCGACAGACTTGGCTAGAGCAGGACAGAGAGGGACAGTAAGAGAGAAAAAGACAGGAAAATTTTTTTCGTAGCACATGATAAGGTAAAGACGTAACACTTACCCACTAGTATGGCATCGAGAGGCCCCCCACCAGAAACTACTGCATGGTCGACAATCCATTCACCAAATGGCAATACAGCAGCCCCAGTACTTTGCATCTGCTGATAGGACAGCATCCTTAGTGGTTAATCCAAGGTTTGGGTCCCTGACTATCAGGCAGATAACGTCAGCTCAGATGAAACGTTTACCTCCAGCACCCTTACTAGTGACATGGCCACAAGGATAGACATAGAAACAGAGAATTTCCGACATCAGGCTACTGTTCATGAAGTACTGCCGACTTGGAAAGCAGCTTTTTCTTCACCCTTTGTCAGAAAAATCACTCATTGGAAATGAGTACTGAGAGACAAATAAGGAGAAGCGAGAGTAACGAGACCTGCTGATAATGCATCCACAATGCGTTGTCTACTCTTCAAAAAAAAGTATGTAAAGGACTTATTAATATCTACTTAGTATAAGTTGGTAGTTCTAATTCGAAATTAAAGATATTTGAAGATAAATTCCCCTCCCATATTTACACATGAGATGAAAATGGAATACGTTACTGGATTGCTGTTTAAACGTATTAAACTTTTTTCTTCTTAACCAAGAGACACCTCAAACGCATTGAAGGCTTTCCATTTCATCTACACTTGCTTGCTTTCGGGATTGTCGGTGCTGATGGCTTATGCTTTTTAGTAGGGAGACGGAGGGGGTCGTGGTGGGAGGAAGGATTTCCTTTATATTTATAGAGAAAATAGAGCAGTAATCCTAAGTCAAATTTCTTTTTCTTTCTTTCTTTTTCTTGGGTGGGGGGAATATTCTAGATTCTTTTGCATTTAACGACTGACTGAAATAAACTATTATATTAGACAAAATTTAAGTCAAATAGAGAATTTTAATAAGGAGAATTGTAACAAAAAATGGTGTGTGTTCCTATATAAAGAGAGGGTGTTCTTTTTTAGCCATATTTATCAGGGTCGTGACTGTCTAGTTAATGTGTCTTAGTGTGTGTGTGTCAATTACATATAACATGAATACATACAATAATACATGACGCGAAGACATACCTGGCTCTTCTTAGCTGGGGAGGACTCTTCATCAATTATCTTGGAAGTTGATTTTGCCAACCGAAGACAAACGCATGCCAAATGAACACAAAATGATGATTGTTGTTTTATATATATTTTATTTCACTCCACAGGTACTATCTTAGCAGACTGGAGTGGACCGGTGATCTTGGCATACGGGCAAACCGTTGCCCCCTTTTTGAGGAAACTTTGATTCTTACATTTTATCTCTTTCGTGTCTAGTGGTCATCTCGATTAAAATTAACTAAATTTCTCAAAACTGAAACTCCTGATACATCAGATCCGGTACCTCATCTATCTAGCTTCGGTGCAGCTGACCGGTCATTGAGTTTGACATATGTCACAACATTGACCCTTTAACCCTTCTGCACCTGCAGTGCTAGCTGAACTATCGTTTCCCATGATTCAACTTTGTCATTCTGTCAGCTAGAGAAAAATAAATATTAAACAGATAGATAGATAGATAGATAACTCGATTCTGAATTTCTAACCGGTGTTGCTTGGCGATCACATAACAACATGAGTGTCTGAATCTATCTTCTATATATCTATAAAATTGAAAGTGTCTGTCTGTGTGTCCTAGTACATTTTCCTACACAATATCTCTGTCAATTCTCAGTCTACAGACTCGAAATTTGATATACAGGATACTGAGATTTGGGAAAATCTTTGTAATCGGTTTTCGGCCAGAAATTTGGCTGTTAAGGGGTCAAAGTTCAACGATTTGACCTTTGAGAACTCTACCAAACTCCCCCGACAATTTTGGGTCTAAACACTTGAAATTTTAGATATAGGTTCCTTGGACATGGATCTAACTTAATAACTTGATTTGTACCCAAAACAATAAATGTTAAGGGGTAATAATAGGGGTCAAAGTTAAAATAAAAATTGACCACTGCGGTCTCTACCAAATTACTCAGACAATTTCTGGTCTAAACATTTGAAATTTTACATAAAGGGTATTCAGAGATAGGGCAAGCTTTTTCATCGGTTTGGGTCGAAAATTTGAGCTACCAATATATAAATGTATGTATGTATGTTTGCATGTCTGCCTAAAACTTGCGATGAATTTCCATAAGATCAGTATCGTTTTGAAGCTCGGCCTTTCAGACGACAAATACCAAACAATTGGCTAAAAACATTAATTTCCTCACCCTCAACTAGGCACTTTTCTACAGGGAGGGTTAGTGTTTTTCACCAATATTTTTGAAAGTCATCTCCTCTTTTTGATTGTCTAGCCTTAATTTAAACCTATATCACTTCCGGTTTGCCGGTGGGCGTAACAGCAAAGACATCAGTTTTTTTTCCCGTTCTTTTCCTCCTTCGCGGTACGGGTTCAAGCCTGCCTTCCTACTACCACTTCTTTTTTTTTTGTTCAACATACACACCCAAACACACGGGCAACGCCTGGCTGAAATGCTATACTCCTATAAATTCGTTTTTCTTTTGTGTATTGATATTCATATTAAAAACCCTCTTTTCTACTTATTTAAAAAGAAAATACAATTTCCTTATATATGGATTGTGGAAATGCATTCACTAGCAAAAGATCTAGCTAATTTGCATATTCTTTTAAACATTCATTTTAATTAATTCACTATTAGTTTTTTGGTTTTCTTATGGGATGATCGTCTAGAGATAACTATTACGTGTAATTATATTAATGCAGATATTCTACATTATTTATATTTGCATAATATTTGTGTAAAATCTTTACAGTAAACAAAAAATTGTTTCCACATATATTTATGTATACGTATATATTTTTGTTTAATCTATTAGTCTATCTATCTATATATCTATAAAAGTGTCTGTGTGTCTGTGTACATTTCCCTATGCAATAACTCTGTCAATTTTAAGTCTACAGACTCAAAATTTGATATACAGGGTACTGAGATTTGGGAAAATCTTTGTGGTCGGTTTTCAGCCGGAAATTTGGCTGTTAAGACACTTTATCAAATCTCCAATACTAATGATTACTACGATACTGTCCCATTGATTACTGTACACGCAATATCCCTTATCCCCGAGTGGCTTCCGAGCCTTGATAAGTGGTAACTTTCATGTAAAAAAAAAATATATTTTAAAATATCAGAAAGTTAAAGCATAATTGTCAAAATGATTGGATTTAGCATTACATAACCTGAAAAGAGTTGATACAAAACAATCACACCAAAAGACTATTTTTTCTCATTCTTTTCAACTTTGTTCTTTTATTATTATACTAGCGGGGGGTACCTGGCGTTGCCCGAGTGTTTGGAGGTGTGTGTGTTAAAAATAGTTGTAAAAGAAAAAGAAAAGTTTTGGTTGGAAGGTCGGATTGAACCCCGAAGCCTGGACGCGAAGGTGAAAACGAAAGGGGGAAAAAGCCAGTCACCTAATCATCTAAGCCACGAGGGAATGGAACTGATAAGGGCGTTATATGAATGTTTTATGAAGTGAAATGAACAGGTGCGAGGAAGTCTGACCTATTTTTGCGCTGCAAGGCAAATCATTCGCGGACATACACAAGAAGTGAACACACACACACACATTTTCGCTTTTATGTTTATAGATGCCCCTCCCCCTCCTGGTTTAGCTAATATATGACGGGAGTAAATGTTCTGTAAATGCAAACAACGGACTTTATTTTGTAAACGAAATGAACCGGTAATGATTTATGTTGAATCTGTTTTGTTAGTGTCCAATCTGCCGAAGAAATGAAACTTTATTTGACCCCCCACCCACCCACCCACCTTGGCAAGCAAATGGACCCAAATATGTTATTTTTATCTGTCTGTTTTATGCACATAAAAGTGAAAGAATGGCAAAAAATGGGGGGAAAAAAATGTAAGAAAGGATGTTAAAAAATCATTTGTAGGTGTTTAGGGCCCAAGAAAAAGTGGAAAAAAAAAAAAAGAAAAAGAAAAAAATGAAGGTAGTCCTGCATAATTTGACCCGAATTCTTGTGAATTCTTATCGAGCATTGATCGGGCGAGACCAGCAATCATCGATGTCAGCCGCAGACTACTGGAAAAAAACAAAACAAAAACCAAACAAACAAACAAAACGAACTGGAAAGAATACAACTTGAAAAAAAAAAAGAAAACTCCCAGAAAACTTACCGTGTAAATATGTTTATTTTATTTTATTTTATTTTTATTGTTGGTTTGTTTTCTGCAATAAAATCAAAGAAACAAAACAAACAGAAAGAAAAAAAAAAAAAATAAAACCAGAAAGCTGATCGTGTATAATGAAAATATGTTTATTAGATTTTAGTCCTAATGTTTTTTTATTGTTGGTTTGTTTTCTGCAAAAAAAGTATATTTTAACCTTATAATATGGTTGTCTTCAAGTCTAATGTAAACAAGTTCTTGATAAGCCGTTCCCGTTAAGTTAACAAATTTATTGAATTTACATTACTGACAACTACTATATTGTCCAAGTGACTACTGTACACTATTTAACCCTTATCCTCGAGTGGCCCCTGGCCTTGATAAGTGGTGATGCCTATGTAAAAAAAAAAAAAAAGAAAAAAGCCAGACAAACAGTCAAACCGATACGATCAAACCTGTCACACAAATGTAGGCCAGTTGGAATACAGGGTGTAGCAGATGCTAGTGTGATTGCAAGAGCTAGAGGTGGATGGAGTAAGTTCATGAAATTTGTGTCATTATTGACCAGCAAGGCATTACCACTGTTGACTAGAGGAAGAGTTTATAAGGGATGTGTAGGCAGTGTGATGATGTATGGAACTGAGTGAGGCTTGAGGACATGCATTGCATGAAGAGAAATTATATGAGAATGATACGATAGATGTGTAATGTGAGTATTAAAGACAGGCTTAGATCTAATGACCTCAAATGAAGATTAAATCTGGACAATATACGGATATGTATGCAGAACATGAGACTTTGATGGTATGGTCACATTGAAAGAATAGATGAGAGTTCTTGGGTTGACAGCTGTAGAACAGTTAAAGTAGAAGGTTCAGTTTACAAGCAAATGTCAAAGAAAACATGGAAGAAAGTGATAAAGAAAAAAGGACAAATACAGACCTGGCCAGAGATATGTTTGCAAGTCAATTAAAGCTGCCCAATGCATGTTAAACCGAATGTGATGATGATGATGATTCTGGTAATATATTACCATTTATTGAAAAAATATTGCTCGTGCAATAGGATGACAGTGGTAGTACATCTGAATGAGTGAGTGAAAATCCCTCCAACTTTCTTTAGTATGACCAAGTTTTAAAATAAATTCTCTCCTATTGTAATCGTAAAAACTTTTTTAAGTGCAGAATCATGCTTACTCTACTGTCACATGTACTGCCTTATTTTGGTATCTCGAAGTGATTGCAAATGCAAAACAACAACTATTATAAATTATTAGTATAAAGAAAATTGATTTCTATCGGTAAAAGTTGGTGAATATTTAGATCACAAGTAGAACTATCCCCCCCCCCGAAACAATCATTGATATAACTTTCTAAATGGTCATAACCGTTAACAGTGTTTGTTTTTGTCCTTTTTCAAAAAAAAACAAAACAAAAAAAAAAAAAAATAGGTAGAATCTTTACATTGTATAGAACCTTTCGAGCGTTAAAATTTTAAATTGCAGCTTTTGGATTGAAATCTGTTTTATCTCGTACATAATTTCACACTTGGTTGAACGTATTCATCAGCTCGTTCAATACTTAAATCACCAAAAATGGTTTATTGTCATTCTAAATGTGATGCCAATTGTTCGTTTGCTTTGTATATATGACACAAAATGTTTGCTTCGTATTGTTTCGATAATATTGTTCTTGATTCTATGTTAAGAATTTCTCTTAAATCGAAGTTTTTAGTCGTCTTAAACTATAAAGAATTTTATTTTAAATTGAACTTTCTTTGTTCTAGATTAAACAACAAAACAAAGTGTTTGGCAAATCGATGCCATAGCTTCGGAATTATGTTTTCTATGTTAAGGGGCCTCTTTATATGGAAGTTGCTTTTGTGAGTGTTATTTAAAGCAATAGAGACGAAAATGAAAACTTACCATGTTTCTGAATTTTTGAGATGAGGGTTGATAATTTGGTTTATTCGGACTATTGTTCTCATCTTGAGTGTTATTCTCACAACGAAATGTAACCTCTGACGATTCTCGCAACAAAATGTGACCGTCCGACTTACTTTAGGTGTATGTTATCGAACTTGGGAATCTTTCTGTTAAACGTGGGGAATCTGCACGGAATTTCAAATGGAAGCCTTTATTTAACCCATGGGGGGTAGCATGCTCTCTTTCTGTTCTTTTGGGTGTTATTTTGGATGGCATTGTTCAGATGGAGACATATTGGCTGGTGAGGGCTTCATCAGCAGCAGCATCATCATTATCAGCAGCAGCAGTACCACTACCACCACCATTCTCAAGTTTGACAAGACACACCCCAAGAAACTTGAAGATTAGATCAGCTGAAATATAAAAATAACATTTAAATGTTGTATTTTGTTTCTGAATTTTGTAGATGAGGATTGATTATTTGGATTATTCAGACTACTGTTCTCATCTTGAGTGTTATCCTCATGTTTCAGGCGATGTAACCTCTGACCTTCTTCAAGTGTATCTTGTCGAACTTAGGAATCATTTTGCCAAACTCTGGGAATCTGCATGGAATTTCAAATGGAAGTTCATGAGGGTGACATGCTCTCGTTCTGTCAGCCATGACTCGTTTTAGGTAATAAAGAAAAAGCATGACGAAAAAAAAACTGAAACCTTGTTGTTGGTTTTTAGTTTAATAAGAAGTTTTAGATTATCATTTTGAAAAGTTAGTTTCTATTTTGTGTAATAAAAAATGAAATACTTGAAATTTTTTTTAATTATGGAATATTTTCATATTATTTGAATTATTCGGACTATTGTTCTTATTTGGCTTTACCTTCTTTTCGACAAGGGTTAGTTAATTGCTAATCGCCTGAGGCGCCCCTATCGAAGAATGCTGACGGGGCTGCTCTAGTTTTTTTCTATAGGCTAGAGTAAATATATTTTAAATGCACACATAGATAAGTCTTTATTGGGCTTAAAATTCATTCCCACAAACAACACACAGTTATATATTTACTAAACTACTCGTGGCGATTAGGTCAGTATATTTTATAGCTAGCTGTGGAATAGTGAGTATATTAATTATATATCCTGGTAACTCCGGGTAGGGACAGTTAGTCTTGTTTGTTATCTCTACAATTATATGAATGCAACTTTGTCTGTGTGTGTGTGTGTGTGTGTGTGTGCGTGTGTGTGTGTGTGTGCGTGTGTGTGAGTTCATTCCTTATAGACTCCGAAACAGCTGAACAAATTTTCTTTAAAATTTACAGAACTTTAGTGATAAGTCTGGGAGTGAGCTTAGTTAAGTTTTCTCTCAGAATACCCCCGATAATTACCAATAATCGATAATCAAAACTGTTATTTTAATTTATCTATCATCAGTAAAACTATTTTTTTAATGTCGTCACTTAGCAACCATGATAGAACAACGGGCCATGAAAATTTTTCTCTGGGTAAGTTGATAGCGTGTTTTTTGGGGGGGGTCTTTTTGCATGACTTGGTCTGTAGTTTCAAACTCTGTACGTAAATTTGTTCATTTTTTTTCATTAACTGCAAAGAATTTTATAAGACTTGAAAATTCACATGTTTTTTTTTTTCTTGCATAACGTGGTATGTAGGTTCAAACTTCACACATAAATTTCTTAATGTTTCTTTTTTGTTAACTGGAAATAAAATTATATAAAATAATTTTATAAAAGAAATAGTAAATTCTCTACAGTGCAATGTAGAATAACGTATATTTTGGACTAAGTTACTGCATGGAGGCATGTGAAGCTTCCTCCCGGGCGATTTCACGGATTTCAATGACAATAAAAATATGGGAGTGTAAAATATTCGTTGATCATCATTCAATCCTGGGCAACGTCGAGTCGCCCTGCTAGTTGTGACATAAAGCTACATGCTCAGCTGTTAGTTTTTCTAATCAAAGTTTTTCGTTATTGGATTGGTTCTTTGCAAGTTGTAGCATTATTGTCAGCTTCAAGTGGAAAAGATTAAAGTTAAGAAGAACCTCTTCAATTACGTACAGCACTTGATGCCTCTTGGTTACAGCTCTACACATGTGCATAAAAGTTAATTGCCTTTTCGAAAGTTTTTTTTTTTTTTGTGCCGATTCACTTTCACTTAGACTACTGCCATTAAAGCTATGGACTTTAAATCTCTTACGAATGATCCCCATATGTGGATTCTTGCTTTGTTGTTTCTGATAAAGTGCTCCCTAAGGAAATATGAAACTCACAAACTAAAAATGTTGATCTCAGATTTTAATGAGTTTTAAAAACTTTACGTAAATTATTTTTTAAATCTATTCAAAACAAGAGGCTAAAGAGCAGAGTATATTTTCTTCCTTATGAAACAGATTTTTAATTTTAATTTTAAATTATCAATCATCTTACTCAATTTATATATATATATATATATATATATATATATATATATATAATGTATGTATGTATATAAAATAAAAATTAAATTTCCTTGGATTTTACTTGTGCAAATGGAAATTCAATTAATTTTCTTGAAGTTTTATATATTTGGATTTTACCGTCACTGGATTATTTATCTTCCACCAGACTATCCATTCATGTGTAATCACCCTTTTCTTCACCATATTCCCTCTGCTTCACATTTTTTGTTATCAAGTAAGATCTTTGACTTACTTGTTGTTTCATCAAATACTTTTGCATGCAAAATCCGATCCCGCATTTTGCTAATTCCTACCCTCTGATGAGAAGGAAAGTATTTCTTCGAAACTCTGCGGATTAAGGACTATCCACTTATCTAGTGTTTTCTTTTCAGATTAAATATGTTTTTAACTCATTTCAAAGTGTTTTTTAACATGTTTTATTAACTGTTTGCTCGTATATATATATATATATATATATATATATATATATATATATATATATATATCGAGTTCGAATCTATGAACTGGTGTTAATCGTGACACCCTGCACTGAAGATTCCCGAAAGGATGAAACACTAGTGTCTGTAGGTATATAGTTATTATAGTAAAAAATAATTATGTCAGCCCCTTTAAGAAACTCATTTCTTATCGTTGAGCACTTTCAGTTGAATTAAAGTCGATCAATTTAGCTCTTATGCATAGATCATCTTATAACGATTAGATCACGTTGACTGACATTAAAAACATTTAAAAATAAACTGTCTAAATTCAATGTTATTTCTCATGGTTAATGGCAGCCGATTGGATACGGTCTTCGCTAATCGAGCCAGAGATGACTCGTGTTGCTGGGTTTGAATCTATCGATTGGTGTTAATTGTGATACCCTGCACGAAAGATTCTCGAAAGGATGAAACACTAGTGTCTGCCAGTATTTAATTATTATTAGTAAAAAATAATTATATACATATACGGTAGAACCCCGGAATACGATGGCCCCGTGATACGTTTTTCAGGTTACGATGTAGAATACAATGTTTTCCCAGTCCCTGATTATGTTATTTGCCCTGCCTTACAGTGTTATTTATAATGTTATTTGATAATATGCATGTGTATTATATACTGTATTTTATTACTAATTTTTAGTATGTACTGCATAAAATGTTGCTTAGGCTCACACCATATGGCGATTCCAACTTATGATCCCAACCTCGGAATGGATTAATGCCATATCCTGGGGTTTTACTGTATATATATATGTATACATACATTAATAATTAATCAATCAGGGTTTTATCACTCAATGAGGAATCCCTCCCTGGTCTTTAGCCATTGTCTCTGTCCCAAGCTATCCGCTGCTATGTGGGACCCATGTGTTGTAGCAGGTCGTCCCTGCATATATATATATATATATATATATATATATATATTAATTTTAAGTTCTAAAACTGTATATTCTAATGAAGTTACACAGAGTTTTCCGCACTTTGTCCTCATGATGATTCATCAGACTATTAGACAAATAGCCTGATGAATCCTCATGGGGATGGAACACAGAAAATTCTGTGTAGCTTAATTGCCATATATATTTTTAAAACTTACGAATTACATATCGAGCACTGTCAAAGTGAATACTAAAAATAGATACATAAAATTATATGTAAATACATAAAATAGTAATAAAAAAAAAAATATATATATATATATATATATATAGTTATCCACATACAGTACTGTTTCGTTGTATCGCAACTCATCATTGTGGCTAGACCAGCATCTTTCCCTAGCCAGGGATTGAATCTACAATCATCGCATTGATAGTTAGCAGTTCTAACCTCTATATATTTTTTGTGTGCAGTTTGTTCCTTGCTAATGGAGTCAGAGATAGCTTTGTGGCTGGGTTCAAATCTCCTGACCAGCTGTAATCATAACTTCCCACACTGATGATTCCCAAAAGGATGAAACATTAGTACCTGTAGGTATGAAAAATAATTATAGTAATAATTATATTAGACGATTCCCTCTAGAGATGAAATGCAAAAGATTCTGTGTAACTTAATTGCCATACATTTTAATAAATTACTACCTAGCTGTACTCAGGTATTGAGTACACTTAAAGTATATATATATATATATATATATATATATATATATGTACTAGAAGAATACTCATTTCAGGATGGGTAAAATTGATTTCCTGAGAAAACAGTTTTGTAGTATTATGTTCTCTTATAAAGATTAAAATTAAATGTAATGATAACAAACTTTGTTTAGAATCTTTATTCCAATATTGATTAAGATCCATTACATGATTCTGGTTTTAGAAAATGTCTAAGAATTAAAAAAAAAAAATTGAAATTTTAGCTATCTTGCTAAATTGGTGTCTTATGAATACGGATCAAATTAAATGCAAATCTGAAAAAAGTTGAACCCTCTAAAAACACTTTATTATAATCAACACAGAAACTGAATTTTGGGTAATATTTATTAATGTCTAATAGCAGTTGTTAAAATTTCATGTATATTTTGCATGAAATAAATTTAATTAAATATATCCCATATTACCCACCCTTATGGCTATCAGCTTTATTCAAAAATTGATAATGATGGGTTCATCAGTTTAGGAGTTTATCCTGTACAACAACAAGTACATATATATGTGTGTGTTTGTGTGTATACAACTTTATGTACATACACCTTTTAAATGTTAAAGTTCACAAAAATAATGTGCGTTTGTTACTCACTGTGTTGCCTTGTATTAAAAATTCATGATAATCTGTTCACTAGTTTAGAAAATTATCTTATATATATATGTATATTATGAAAATCGCTCCAGACAAAGGATGAAACCACTTAAAATATAATACTTTGAGGTTAAAAACTAGCTAACTATAAGTCTTATATGGGTAGATTCTGACCCAGAAAACAGCAATTCTACCCCACTTTTCAAAATCCTCAGTTATGGAATGTGAGGACTAAAAGACAAAATAAGGGAAGCGAGAGTTACAAGGCTGCCGAAAGTAAGTATACTTATCGCCTGTGTCTAAACGAAAACCTTGAGATGATTTACATTTAGTGAGAAAAATAAAGTTCTTAATAAAAACATAGAACTTTGATTAGGCGTAGTAAGTCACACCTTGTTAACAACCTACATTTATCATCTTGAATCTATAATATTCATACTTAAACTAGTTGTAACAGAGCGTGTATGAGAAAATATCAGCAGCAGCTGTAAGATAGCTGACCTATGAGGATATTATTAGCAGCAGCCAAAAATAGATATGCAAATTAGAAAGTGTGCATAAGCTGGTGTGACAAGTAAAAAAAAAAAAAAAAAAGACTCCACGTGGTTGGGAGAGAAGAAAAAGTGCGGCTGAAAAAGACGGACATGAAAAGTCAAAGGCAAGAAATGGCTGTCTATGGCCTGCGTGTAGTGAGGCAGAAAAAAAAAAAACGCGGCCAGGGTAGATGGACATGTGGTTTTGCAGTGGCAGAGAGAAAGAGAGACTTTAAGCTGATATCGAGACCGGGGGGGGGGAGGAGAAAAACTGTAATAAACAACAACAGAAAATGTGAACTGCAATTATTAAATAGAAAACAGGGGGGGGGGGTCATCAGCTTCTTTCCATGTAGCTGTTCCGGAGATTTAAAAACATGACAGCTGTAAAATACATGGCTCTCCAGTGGAAAGTGCAACTTCCCCAAAACCAAAATGTTAATATTTATACTCATAAAAAGAAAGCGAAGCCAAGTCTGATTTATTTATTTTTATTTGTTTGTTCCTTTTCAACGGTGGTCCTGGATATGACCAGTGGTGAGGCCCCAGCTTGCGGGCTTTGGGGAGTGTGGAGCCACCCTTTAAATACCATTGCTCCCAAGTCCACTCTGACCCAGAGTGGTAGTACCTGTTAGGGTCCCAACTATGGGTTAAATAGAAACCGACTTGAAAAAAAAAATATATATATATTCTATTAAAAAATTTTTCTTCAAAATCTTTGGATTTGCCATTAAATAACCCGAAAAGGGTTGATATGCCGTAAAACAAAAACAACCAACATCCTTTTCAAGTACGTCCAAGGATGGAATATTGCTGCCACATCTGGGCAGACTTGACAGAGTACAAAATAGACTTTGTGGTTTAGCGGGGGATGCCCTTTTCTCTTCCCTGCAACCTCTCTCCCACAGAAGAGACGTTGCAAGCCTGTCCTTGTTTTATCGTTATTTCCATAGCAGGTGCTCGTCTGAGCTCCAATCCCTCATCCCCCCCCCCTCACCAATCTTTCACAAGAAACACTCGTCTGGCTGAAACTACCGTCAATAATTTTCCCCACTCTTTATCTGTGCCTAAATCCAAACGTAGATTCCATGAGCAAAGTTTCTTTCTTAGAACTGCACGCCAGTGGAACTCTCTGCTGCTTGCCTGTTTCCCACCTGACTACAACTTGGACGTCTTCAAGTCCAACATAGACAAACTCCTGACAAACCGTCCCCTTAAGTAAGACACTCTATCAAAACCCCCAATACTAATGATTACTACAATACTATCTCATTGATTACTGTACACGCAATAACCCTTATCCCTGAGTGGCCTTTGGGCCTTGATAAGTGGTGACCCCCATGTAAAAAAAAAAAAAAGTGGCGGGTGGTGTGGAGGATCCGAGGGAGGTTTGAATGGTTCAAGCGTAACGACCATGTTACATAGTTACAGATAAGTATAAACTCTAATCTAGAAATCTATAATCTCTAACTTCTCACATATGACTCCTTCCTCTCACATATTCTATTCAATTGTCTTTGGTATAAAACCTTATTTATTTATGTGTTCTATTACACTGGTATCAAATTGACTGGTCTTTATAACCCACTCATATTATGTGTACCTGGTTTTAGTGGATTCTCTTGTCTTTATTGCATACTAGTATTTTGGCCCGGCGTTGCCCGGGTGTTTGGAGGTGTATGCTGAGCAAAAAAGAAAAAGTCAATTTTTTTAACTTTGACCCCTATTATGACCCCTTAACATTTATTGTTTTGGGCTCAAATTGAGTTATTAAGTTAGATCCATGTCCAAAGAACCTATATCTAAAATTTCAAGTGTTTAGACCCAAAATTGTTGGAGGAGTTTGGTAGAGTTCTCAAAGGTCAAATCGTTGAGCTTTGACCCCTTAACAGCCAAATTTCTAGCCAAAAACCGATTAAAAAGATTTTCCCAAATCTCAATACCACTTAGGTCAAATCTCGAGTCTGTAGACTGAAAATTGACAGAGTAATTTTGGTAGGGAAATGTACACACACAGACACGAACACACAGACAATTTCACTTTTATAGATATATAGATATATGTGCATTCAATGTGTCCAGACGAAAACCGATCACATAGATGTTCCCAAATATTAGTACCCTTCATATGAAATTTCGAGTCTGTAGACTGAAAATGAACAGACTTATTGCAAAGGAAAATGTACACAGACGCTCAGACAGACACACACACAGACACTTTCACTTTTGTAGATATATAGATACCCTATGAAATTTAGTACCTGTATATCTTTACATACATGTGTGGTAAGCAATTCTGATCCACTGATATTGGCATTGCTACATTTAGTAGCATACTAGTTGTACATACCCAGCGTTGCCTGGTTGAAACATTGCCGGGTGAAGAGATGCGTCACATACTATTTAGGATACCCCAAATATCCTAATGTTACGAAAAGTGACGACATGTTGGATTTAGAGAAGCATAAAAACACATGCATCCTGGTCTATGAAAATTCAAAGCGAAGTAGTCATAGCTTAAATAAAGAAGCTTAAACGCAACTATTGTCAGCTATTAATTCCATATATTTCGGCGTATAAGAGGATCATCAGATTAGACGAGGTACAAAATTAGAGCAAATTTTAATAAATTTAATTATACATCGGTTGTATAAGACGACATGCTAAATCACGAAACCATGTTTGTTTAGCCTAGGCTAGAGATTGCAACACCCGGTATCTTATGAAATATTGGTTTTTAAAGATGATTTTTTTAAGGGTCGTCTTATATGCCGAAATAATTGAAATTAAATTGTATATCTTTATATATGAATGTGTGAATGTTAAGCGATTCTGATGCACCGATATTGGCATTGCTACATTTAGTGACATATTGTACAGTGTTTTGAATTTGTGTGAGTGGTTCGATTACCTTAGCACTTTGAATTATTTGTATTTTGCTTGAAAGATTTGAAATGCATGCTTAAGTGTAGGAATATATACGTCCTAAACAAAGTTTGTATGAGTTCTACTCTCTATCCTTTCCCACATTTAAGTTAATATGCAACAATAACCATAGGCCCTTGGGCCAAGATCACAGTATAGTACCTTTTCTGATGCTACACTTTATCTTTTCGGTCCTTGGTCCATAGAGGAAAAATCCTTCATGACTGAGATAATTTTTATTTTTGTTCCTACCCAAAGTGCCCCTTTTTTGGGAAGCTGGATTTTCCCTACATTAAAAACTGACCTTTTGTCTAACTCTGCCCTTGTGGGGAGGCAAATAAATAGGAACAATAACCACAGCCCTTTAAAAGCCGGAATTATATTTGCATTGCTTATTTTCCATTTTATTTACCTACTAGCAAGAAGACCCGATATTGTCCGATATTGAATAAAGATCAACAAATGTTTCACCTTCCTATACTTTTATTGTCATTGAAATTTGTGAAATTGCCCATTTTTTAATCAAATCAATTGATTGCTTGCTCTAGTTAGGTCCTTGCCCCTGCAGTGTACCAGAAGGAAGCTTCATATACCTCCCCACAGTGACCTAGTCCAAAATACATTGTAGTCTATATTGCACTGTAGAGAATCGTTGATTTTATGAAATTATCTGTAAATAATGGTTTCACTTAAAGTTTAAAATGCAAAAGTCAAGTATCATGGTTAAATTTTGTTCTAAAAAGAAACATTCATTTCGAATGCACTCCTGTCTTATAAAATAATCTACAGTTGATTTTATATGCCAGACCTTACTGCTTTTGTGGTGATAAAACTTCTTGAATGCACTTGTACTTCCTTCTTTAATCGGATTTTTTTGATTATCGATTTTCGATGCTTATAATGCATAACCTACATGAGAACACTCCCAGACACATCAAGCACCTTCATGTGAAATTTTAAAAATCGGCCCAATGGTTTTCCAGTCCATAGGGAAGGAACTCACACACAAAGGTTTGTTTTGTATGGTAATAGATAGTATTTTAAAAGTGTCAAATCTTATTCTAGATTTTATTTTTAAAACTGATCTTATCAAATTTAAATCTTTAAAAAAATTATTTAGGATAGTGTTTTTTTTATTCTTTGCAATTCAACTGATTAAATGTATTATATATTATTGGAAAGTAACATAGCATTTTTTATAAAACATGATAATATTGAATTATTTCCATTTTTTATTTACAAATTCAAGTTAAGTAAAAAAAAAAAAATGATGTTTATACATAAAATATATTTACAATTTTTTAAAAAACTCTTCAGCTTTATAAAATGTTGAAGTTTGAATCAATTTTAATGTATTTTGTTCGAATTTTATAAAATGAAATATGAGGGAGTTATGTAAAACTTAAGTGTGATAGGCCAAAGAAAATAATATTTCAAATGTGTGACATACCAAAGAAAATATTATTTCAAATGTGTGACATACCAAAGAAAATACTATTTCAAATGTGTGACATACCAAAGAAAATACTATTTCAAATGTGTGACATACCAAAGAAAATACTATTTCAAATGTGTGACATACCAAAGAAAATACTATTTCAAATGTGTGACATACCAAAGAAAATACTATTTCAAATGTGTGACATACCAAAGAAAATACTATTTCAAATGTGTGACATACCAAAGAAAATACTATTTCAAATGTGTGACATACCAAAGAAAATACTATTTCAAATGTGTGACATACCAAAGAAAATATTATTTCAAATGTGTGACATACCAAAGAAAATATTATTTCAAATGTGTGACATACCAAAGAAAATATTATTTCAAATGTGTGACATACCAAAGAAAATACTATTTCAAATGTGTGACATACCAAAGAAAATACTATTTCAAATGTGTGACATACCAAAGAAAATACTATTTCAAATGTGTGACATACCAAAGAAAATATTATTTCAAATGTGTGACATACCAAAGAAAATACTATTTCAAATGTGTGACATACCAAAGAAAATACTATTTCAAATGTGTGACATACCAAAGAAAATACTATTTCAAATGTGTGACATACCAAAGAAAATACTATTTCAAATGTGTGACATACCAAAGAAAATACTATTTCAAATGTGTGACATACCAAAGAAAATACTATTTCAAATGTGTGACATACCAAAGAAAATACTATTTCAAATGTGTGACATACCAAAGAAAATACTATTTCAAATGTGTGACATACCAAAGAAAATACTATTTCAAATGTGTGACATACCAAAGAAAATACTATTTCAAATGTGTGACATACCAAAGAAAATACTATTTCAGATGTGTGACATACCAAAGAAAATACTATTTCAAATATAAATTTAACAAACCAAGGAAAATATTTTTTCGAATGTAAGTGATCAAAAAAATACTGTTAAAAATGTAAATGTGACAGACAAAAAAATATACTATTTCAAATGTAAGTGTAACAGACCAAAGGAAATACTATTTCAACTATAAGTGACGGATAACGGATAAAAAATACTATTTAAAAATGTGACAGACAAAAAAAAAGTACTATTTCCAATGTAAGTGTAACTGGCCAAAGAAAATACTGTTTCGAATGTAAATGTGACAGACTAAGGAAAATACTGTTTCAAATGTAAGTGTGACAGACCAAGGAAAATAATAGTTCAAAGGTAAGTGTAACAAGCTAAAAAAAATACTATTTCAAATGTAAGTATGACAAACCCTCCCCACAAAAAATAATATTTTAAATGCAAGATTGACAAACCAGAGGAAATACTATTTCAAATGTGTGTATGAAAGACCAAAGAAAATATTATTTCAAATGTGTGACAGACCAAAGAAAATATTTAAAATCTAAGTGTCACAAGCCTAAGAAAACACTATTTAGAACTTAAGTTCGTCAGGCCAATAAAAATCGTGTGTCAAACCTAAGGATGACAAACTGACAAACTACTAATTCAAACTTAATCATGACAGACCTATCGAGAGACAGAAGTTAAAAAAGAGATGCTTCAACATCATCTGCTTCAAGGTGTGTTTAGGGATGAAAATGATGGACAAAACTGAAGCGTTATAGATCAACCGTTTTGTAGACATGTGAGGTGACATCTATCTATATTCCTATAAATTCGTTTTTCAAGCGTGTGTATAGATTTTTTTTTTTTTTTTACATAGGCATCACCGCTTATCAAGGCCAAGAGGCCACTCGAGGATAAGGGTTAAAGAGTGTACAGTAGAATTTGGACAATATAGTAACCGTTAGTAATGGAGATTGGGTAAATTTGTTAACTTATATGGAACGGCTCATCAAAAACTTGTTTACGTTAGACTTGAAGACAACCATATTGTAGTCAACTGGAAAGCAGAAAAGCGGAACACAGTTCCATAGGCGTGCAGTTCTAAGGAAAAAGCTTTGTTCATGGAATCTACGTTTAGGTTTAGGCACAAATAAAGAGTGGGGGGAAATTAGTGATAGTGTTTTCTGCTAGACGGGTGTTTCTTGTGAAAGTTTGGCGAGGGGGGGGGGGCCATAGAATGGAGCCGAGCACCTGCCATGAAAATAACGATAAAGCAGAGACAAACTCACAACATTTCTTCTGTGAGAAAGAGATTGCAGAGAAGAGAAAAGGACCCCCCCCCCACAAGGCTACGAAGTCTATTTTGAACTCTATCAAGGCAGGACAAGTCCTTTCTAGCAGCTCCTACCCAGATGTGGCAACAGTACTCCATCCTTGGACGTACCTGGCTCTTATATAGATAGAGAATTGCATCAGCAGTGAGATATCTACTGGATCAATAGAAGGATCCCACCATTTTTCCAGCGGCCTTGGCAACGGATTTAATGTATGTGTTCCATTTAAGATCAGCAGTAAAGGTCAAGCCCAGAAGCTTGTCAAAACATGAAGCCTCCCCAAGACGAGAGCCATTCCATTTCAATTGATGTCAGATGGGGATACTCATTAAAATTCCTTTCTCTATTTATTTAAAAAGAAAATACAATTTTGTTATGTATGGGGCGTGGAATTACATTCACCTTCAAAAGATCTAGATAATTTGCATATTCTTTTAAACATTCATTTTAATTAATTCCCTATTAGTTGCTTCGGTTTTCTTATGGGATGATCATCTCTAGTTAACTATTACGTGTAATTATATTAATGCAGATGATCTACATGATTTATACTTGCATAATATTTGTGTAAAAAGTTCACAGTAAACACAAAATTGTTTCCATATATATTTACGTATTCGTATATATTTTTGTTGAAAGAATTTTGCCTACCAAACTCCTCCTAGAGTTTTTGGTCTACAGACATGAAACTTCATATATAAGGTATTTGGATCCATGCAAAACTTTATATTTCGGTTTTAGCCCAGAAAAATCGGTGCAAATGTGTGAAAATTAAAAAATAAATAAATTTGCCAGGCGAACGTCAAACGTCGCCATTACGAATGCATTACGTAGTAGCTATTGGTTCATGTTTTAATTTTTAGCCTTGCAGTAAATATGTCTTCATGGCCCAGTCATTGGCGGCAGAGGCAAAAATAAGTTGTGAGATGAGGTTTTGGTTTCGTTTCTCGGTGGTGGCACATGAGTCTTTTTTTTTTTAAACCATTACTATATATTGCGTCTAATATAATCTATAATATAAATCTCACCTGTTTGTTTAAATGTATGTATATATGTGTGTATGTTATGCGACGGACTTTCACGAGATCGGTAACGTTGTGAAGCCGACCCTTCGAACGACACATACGGAAAAATTGGCTAAAAACATTAATTACTTCACCCTAAACTGGGCACTTTTTCGCCGATGTTTTTGAAAGCCATCTTCTATTTTCGAATGACTAGCCTTAATTTAAACCTACATCACTTCTGGTTTGGCGATGGGCGAAACAGTAAAGACGTCATGTTATTTTTCATGTTCTTTTCCTCCTTTGCGGTACGTGTTCGAGCCTGCCTGCCTACAACCATTTTTTTTTTTTTTTGCTCAACACACATCCAAACACCCGGGCAACGCCGGTCACCCAGGATAGTATATCTATAAAAGTGAACGTGTCTGTGTGTGTGTGTGTGTCTGTGTACATTTTCCTACGCAATAACTCTGGCAATTTTTAGTCTACAGACTCGAAATTTGATATGCAGGGTACTGAGATTTTGGAAAATCTTTGTGATTGGTTTTCGGCCCGGAATTTAGCTGTTAAGGGGTCATGGTTCAACGATTTGACCTTTGAGAACTCTACCAAACTCCTCCGCCAATTTTGGGTATAAACAATTGAAATTTCAGATATAGGTTCCTTGGACATGGATCTAACTTAATAACTTGATTTGAACCCAAAACAATAAATGTTAAGGGGTCATAATAGGGGTCAAAGTTTTAAAAAATTGACCGCTTTTTTTTTCTCAACATACACCTCCAAACACCGGGCAACGCCGGGCTGAAATGCTAGTTTACATATAAAGACATCATTATAAAAACAAATGATTTTTTTTTATAAGTTTTCTTGTAAAATCTATAAAAAAATAAATCCCTCAATGTTTCCTGGATGCTTTACTGTAGCGTGCATACTGTTATTATGCATTCTCCGTGTGATATATTATTGAACCAAATGACCTCGGCCTCACAGGTGTGCGTGTTGAAAACGAATACAGTAAAGTAATTGGTTTCTGAATCGAAAGCCGGTTTCTTTCTTTCTTTTTTCTTCAACATATTTACAAACAACCTATCAGTAATCAATCATTCAACTGACACAAAAAAGCCTGGGTGTCAACTGGAAAGGAATCCATTGCGAAATGATGTAAAGAACGATTTCTTTAGGAATCAGAAAGAAAAGCTGAATTTAATTTTGGAAAAATCTATTCCCCCCCCCCCAAAAAAAAAAAACGTTGAGGGGTGGTGACCACGGAATGGTCGACTTCATATTCAGTTCCTGCAAATTGAATTAAATCTTGTCTCTTTTGATGTTTTCTGCAGCTAAGAATATATTGGTGGGAAAGTAAAGAATGTAGCTGAATTGATAGCAAGAATTATTGGCAAAAAATATAGATAGGTATGTAAGTAGAGCAAGAGGGGATATATATATATATATATATATATATATATATATATATATATATATATATATATATAGAACGCTAGCATGGACAGTCAAGGTTGGCTTTGTTGACTGTTTTAGTCCTGTAACCCATAATAATTATCACTTCCTGCACTGATGATTGCATAAGTATGAAACACTAGTGTCTGTAAATATATTTTCAATAAATAATATCTTTTATATTTTTTCAATAAATATTAATACACACACACACACACACACAGACACACACATATATATATTAAATTAAAATGTTTGATCCATGTCCAAGTAACCTACATCTAAAATTTCAAGCGTTTCGACCCAAAATTGACAGAAGAGTTTGGTAAAGTTTTCAAAGGTTAAATCATTGAACTTTGACTCCTTGACAGCCAAATTTCTAGCCGAAAACTAATTAAAAAGATTTTCCCAAATCTCAATATCCCTTATGTCAAATCTTGAATATGTAGACTAAAAATTGACAGAATATTTTGGTACGGAAATGTACACACACAGACAATTTCACTTTTATATATATATCTATAAATATAAAAGCGAAAATGCGTGTATGTATGTATGTCCACTTTTTGTGTATGTCTGAGAAAGGTTTCTTTCTGAGAAGCTATCGGTCGACTCACTTCTTCTTAAAACTTTTTATATCACGTCTAAATGATAATATCTATGAGTTAACACCAAGGCTCGCCTGTCTATTTAATTTGCTCGACTTTGAAAAGATAAATATTCAACATTTTTCGCTCGCCGCATGTGGATTAGGCTTTTTCGTATGATAAAAGCGGAACTAATTCTGATGTTATTTTTCCGGTCAGTCGCGATCGCCAAAAATGTCCAAAAGCATCAGCTTTGATTAATGTGGAGTTTCTCCTTATATCAGACAATTGCTATTCAATTTGGACTATCCCCTTGTTATGGGGGAGTTGGTTTCCCCCCCCCCCCTAACATCTTGGGGAAACAAAAAAAAAATAAATAAATAAAAAAGCGTTCCCACAGTAAATAAAATACTACCCCGCAGTCAAAGTTGACCTCATTAAGTCATTAAAACCGGCACTACTTCAATAAATTCAAACGTGTTTTCGTTAGTATTTCGTGGTGGCCCAGTGGTTAACGTTGCACGCTTTTTTTCACACTTTAATTTCCAACTTTGCCTCAAGGGTTCGGGTTCGATCCTTCATACTTACCTACCAAAACTTTTTTTTTTTTTAACCCTCCCTCCCCCGACACAAACACCCGGGTGACCACACACACCTCTAAACACCCGGGCAACGCCGAGTACCTCCCCGCTAGTATATATATAATGGAGAGATGAAAAAGCAACAAACAAATTATATGTTCATCAATGTTTCAGCTTTATTTAAAAACTTCCTAGCGATGATTAATTTAAAGAAAATAAAATATCAGTAAAATATTTGAAGCTATATTTGTGTTTGTGATTTGATGTCTTTGTTCTATTTCAGAACAAAATAAATAAAAGCCGTTGACACTCAAAGTGTATATAGCGTTGTGGGATGGAGTGGGTTAGATTTTCTTAACGTCATATAGCCGTTAGACAAGTAAATTGTGTTTGAGTTTCAATAAGCTTTTACTCAAGATCTTGTTGAGTTTCGTCAAACATATAAAACCTAGAAGAGATTAAAAAAAAAATAGCTATTCGCTGAATGCATTATTCTATTATTCATTATAGCATGACATTTTTTTAACGTCAAACAAGCAAAACTCATTAAATTCATTTTAAATAGGTCTAAAGACAAAGCTCCATGTTTTGATAAGCTTCTGAGCTTGACCTTTACTCCTGACCTGAAATAGGACACATACATCAATCAATTACTAAGGTCACTGGAAAAATGGTAGGATCCTTCTACCGCTCCAGAAGATATCTCACTGCTGATGCCATTCTCTATCTATATAAAAGCCAAGTACGTCTAAGGATGGAGTACTGCTGCCACATCTGGGCAGGAACTGCTAAAAAAAGCCTATCTTGCCTTGACAGAGTACAAAATAGACTTCGTGGCTTAGTGGGGGATGCCCTTTTCTCTTCTCTGTAGCCTCTCTCCCACAGGAGAGACGTTGCGAGCCTGTCTTTGTTTTATTGTTACTTCCATGGTAAGTGCTCGTCTGAGCTCCAATCTCTGGTCCCCCCTTGCCAATCTTTCCCGAAAAAACACCCGTCTAGCTGAAACCACGGCCAAAAAGTTTCCCCACTCTTTATCTGTGCCAAAACCCAAAACGTAGATTCCATGAACAAACCTTCTTTCTTAGAAGTGCACGCCTGTGGAACTCTGTTCCGTTTGCCTATTTCCCACCTGACTACAACCTGGATGTCTTCAAGTCCAACATAAACAAATTCCTGATGAACCGCCCTCTTAAGTAAGACACTTTATCAAATCCCCAATACTAACGTACTGTACATGCAATAACCATTATTCCCGAGTGGCTTCCAGGCCTTGATAAGTGGTGACCACCTTGTAAAAAAAAAAAAAGAACTTCTTGAATCAGCACTTATTGCAAACTCAAACACAATTAAACAGTGTAGACGTTTCTACAATTTATTTCCTTTAATTAGTAAACTTGTATTAGTAAAATAGGACTTAATTTTAAACACAGGTTAACTGATTTAAACAACAGAAAATAATATCTATAATAATCTACATATCTATAAAAGTGAGAATGTGTATGTGTGCATGTAAGAAAGAGGACACTTCTCAACCTATATACTTAACAAATTTTTGATCTACAGACTTGAAATTTTGTATATAGGATATTCAGACATGTGGAAAACTTCTTAATCAGTTTTCATTCCGGGGAGAAAAAAGGGCTGCTAAGAGGTAAAAATTGAAAACTTGGTCTCAGGGGGTCATCGGATTTTTATCTGTCAACTGTTTCAGGTATGCACATACGTGATTTGTTCACCTGACAGATTCCTTATGTTAAGTATAAGTAGGTTTGAAAACACTTTTTAAATAACGTGCCAAGCTGGCCTAATGGGTATCTCACTGTCAATGGTTGACTCTCTGTCTTTAGGTTTTGGTTTCAATCTCAACTGGAGTATTTTTTTTTTTATTTTACAAGAAGTGAACTGTTAAGAAAAACATAATACTCACTTCTTAGTTTCTTTTCGTTTTATTTTTTACTTCATTTTTTTTAAAAAAGAATTTAACGTTACGCGTAATACATCCGGTATTTTTGTTTGTAATAAATAAGAATTCTGCATTAATTAAAATATAATATTTATGTGTATTTTACGACCGGGCAACACCGGGTGGATTACTAATTAATATATATATATATATATGGTTATAAATAATAAATACAAAAAAAAAAAACAAAGAAAAACTCATTTTATTTTGATTACGCGTCCAACATTTGAATTATAACAACTATATTCATTCCAAAATGAACATGAATTGCATTATCTTTTTAAATGTCTATATGTTTCTGTAATATATAAATAAATATTAGGCTTTCTTTTCTTTTTTTTTTAAATTGTTTTTCACTCCAATCAAGGCATAGTATCATATGGATGGACAAAATTTACATGGCTACTCTGTAGAGAGTTCCTATTTACAATGCCTCCCCACGGGACAGAGTTAGACACCAGGGTCGTTTTTTAACGTGGAGAAAAGGAACAAAAATAAAAATTGTCTCAGTCGTGAAGGATTTCTCCTCCACTGACAGAGAACAAGAAATTGAAGTGCAGCATCTGAAGAACAGATGGTATTTATTTGCTCCCCCACCGAGCAAATTAGGCACAAGGCCGATTTTTAAAGTGTGGAGTGAAGGGCAAATGGGGACCAACTCCCCGGGGAGTAGGGGAGCTGGATAGTGACAATTGGTATATAGGGTTTCCCCTACATTGACCAAGGTCTTATATGTGGGGTTTCCCCCACATATGGTCTTTGCTTGCAGTATCTGCCGGAACAGATACTACACTTTAAGGCCAAGTAATAACTCTGTAGAGAGTTAAGCAGTAAGATGTCTGTTCACATTACACTTGATCTTCTGCGTGTCAGAACAGTCAAAGTATCTGGGACCCCAGAGGGAATTTCGAAGTCTAGCAGTTCGAGGGAAGAAATTATTTGAGTAAAAGGCTTTCCGGCATCAAAGGATCTCTACAGTGAAGAGGTGGGATTTTTCTGCTTGTTGGGTTAGTCGGGGTATTTATGTCAAGGGTGTACAAGGGCTTGGAGTTCGTCGGAGCACTGTCCATTCAAATACTTGTAAAATAGGCACAAAGATGCAACATTTCATCAACGAGATAGAGGTTGGAGTTTAGTTGACAGTGCAGGACTTGTTAGGTTGATGACTTTTTTTTTAACTTTTTTTTTTTAACTTTGTCTAGGAGTAAAAAGACTTGTAACATATGCACCAGCTCAAATGTGGCAAGAATACTCCATGCTTGGGCAAATGGTCATCTTGTAGAGATACAGGATACTCTCAGCCCGGTAGAGAGAGACCACCTTCTATTCAAGAACCTTGGCGATGCTCTCAGTGTATTTGCTCCAAATCATATTCCTGTGAACATTAAGTTGAGGAGTTTAAACAAGGAACTTTCGGGTAGAGTATCATTAGCCGTGGCTATCAGTTCGAGAATGTTTCTTGTTAAAGGAAAGAAGCTTAGTCTTGGCAGAATTGAATGTTACCATATCTGACATGTTCAATCAGATTTGCTTGAATATATATATATATATATATATATATATATATATATATATATATATATATATATATATATATATATATATAATAGGACAACAAGAGTATGAAATGAAGAGACAAAACTATATATAGGTAGATATAGAATGACTGGAATACAGGCAAAATTTGGGGGATAGAAGGGACTCTTTATGCCAGGGCATTTCGAAGCCTATCGTTGCTCATCAGAAGAGTAGAGAAGGTGCTAGGTAGCATGGGGGAGATGCGGCGTCTAGCGTAAGGTTCATTAGGGATGAAAAAAATTAAGAGGAATTATAGAATGTTGGGGTCAGCTTTATTGAATTCTAAATAAATAAGGAGAAGCTTATTATATATAGTATGATATATAAGAATATATATTGATCTCTCTCTCTTTTCCTTTTACATTATGGTATATATATATATATATATATATATATATATATATATATATATATATATATATAATCTTTTTGGCATTCACAATACTTATTTGTGCCCATTAATCAAATCCTCATATATCTGTTTCTCCATATATTGTTAAAAAGTGATTAACATGGCCTTTTTTTATATCATCCAAGATCCCGTATTCAAATAGATATTAAAGTGGCTTCTCCGGATACTTGAAAGTCCTCTTCAAAAAGATATTATGCATTTAATGGAAATAATTTTAAAACTTATGTCATGTTTATTTGTATGGTTTTTGCAAGTGTGTGTGTGTGTGTGTGTGTGTGTGTGTGTGTCTATATAGTTACTTATCTACATACAGGGTTATATCTACATATGAGACTGTACACAACTGTCCAGAAAGGCCATGCCTCAGGAGAAGGGCTAGTAAAACTATGTAGGTATTACATAAACATGAAACACTAGTGTCTGTATGTATAAACAAATAACAGTTAATATTTATTTAAAAATTATTATCATTATCAGGGCCCTACATTGCGAGTGAAACAGTCACATTTGCGAATGATTTTTCAAAGTGGCGACTAGAAATAATAAAACGCTTATCTTTTGGCGATTGCATTTCTTTCTCTGACGATCTTCCAAAGCTCACTACTGAGTGAAAAATCTTTTCAACTTTTTTTTTGTAATAAAAGAAAGTTAAATTATTTAAACAAAAGTTTAATAGAACAATATACTCTTTTTTTTTTTTTTTTTTAATGAAGGCTGTTTAAAAAACATCTGAAGAAATTAGAATGTTTTTACCTTCAAGTATCAACATAAAATTTATTGTATATTTAGTATTACACTTATTAAAAAAAATAATACATAAAAATATATATGATGTACATACTCAGTACAGAACAAAGATGTCATATTCTAAAAATCATGTGGGTTTGGCTAGTAACTTTTCTATTTGGCTAATAAACGAAAATATTTAGTTGTCAAAGGTCAACTAAAGATCAATGTGTCCATAAAGCCCTGATTATAAAACCCCCTTTGAGAAAATAAATTTAAACGCTATTTAGAGAATCAAGAAAAAGTGGTTAAGTTAAGCATAAAGGCAATATTCCAACTTCATGTCGTTGAATACTCTCTGACTGTTTACTGTTCATGCTGATTGAGCATTTATAGAGACTGAACTTCTCCCAATTCCTGTGTTAATTTCTAGTAACCTACCAGAATACCAGCCTATGGAGTCCAGGGTACCTTTATGACTGGGTGCAAATCTTCCAACTGACAGTAATTGTTATTTCCTATGCTGATGATTGCATGAGCATGAAACACTAGTGTTTATAGGTATAAAAATTATTGTTAGTATTTTAAAATATTATCATTCGTCGAGTATTTAAGTGCAAAACATTTTCATATATAACTCTTATATTACTATAAAAATCAATAACATATTTTGAAATACTCTTTATATAGTACAGATAAATGATTGAAAGAGAATTATTACATCATAAGAGCAAAATTCAAAAATTAAAAATATTGAATTTCAAGTAAAACAAATCGTACCTATGTAATTGTCATATCGCAAAGAGTAACATATCCAAAATTTATGAAAAATGATAACAAAGAAAAAAAAATTATTAATGAAAATAGAAATTTATGAAATCGAGAAATTTGGCTTAATAATAAAAAAAAATAACAGGGGAGGTAATCAAGTTCTGAATTTCTGAGAACTGAGTTACATCCCCTTATACATATGTCCCATGACACAAACGCAATTCAAAATGTTGGATACATTTGTTCCTCATATAACCTTTATCAAAAACTATTTTTCATTATTAATTTTTTCTCTTTTCATAATTTTTGGATATGTTACTCTTTGTGACATGACAATTATGTAGGTACCATTTGTTTTACTTGAAATTCAATATTTTGATTTTTTGAATTTCACTCTCACAATATAGAAGCACCATTATTTTGTATGTCTAATTTGCATGACTATATTTTCAGCAGTTCATAATAAATTAATGTTAGGTGTTATTTATACTTTTATTGTCCAATTTGTTCTATATATATGCAATAGCTTCATCGATATTAACAATAATTAATTAAAGTGATAACTTTTTTAAAAATGGATAACTTAGTTTAATGTAAGAAAGATTTTTATTAATATCACGCACTAGAAAGACGAAAAATATGCGAGAAGAGAAAAGGGAAGGAGAGATGGCAGACGCCGGTTTGATTTCTCAGGGTTTTTTTCTCTCCTCCCCTCTTCTCGTTAGCGATGCAATACTTTTTTTTTATTTGCTTTAAATTAAATTCAAACATTTCATATTTATTTAGATTACTTGTATTGATCGGACTATCGTTCTCATCTTGAGTGTTATTTGTGCAACGTTTTGGTCGAATTGTCCTTCGACTGTCTTCAGGCATGTTGGTTGCATTTGGAAAAGAAAAGGGAAAATCTGACCGAAACATTGCACAAATAACACACAAGATGAGAACAATAGTCCGATAAATAGAAATAATAGAAAGAATCAGCCCTCATCTCCTAAAAATTCCGAACTTTGATTTCATATTTGTGTTTTCCTTTCTGGCATTTGGGGTTTGAGTTAACTCTCAACAAGTTGCTATCTATTTGCGGTATTGGAGGTGACAATTTACTTTTACCCCCACTCTGCTGCAGAGTCACAGCTATTGCCTCTGATATGTATATGGTATTCATTTGCTTCTACTCAAAAGCAAAATATGACACAAGGCTGTTTTAAATATGTACCAGCTACCCAAAAAGGGACACTCTAGCAGTTGCAAAAATACAAATTGCCTTAGTATAGAAAGATTTCCCCTATATTAACTTATGTATAGCATCAGAACAGATACTATACTTGGATCTTAGCCCAAAGGTCAGATAGCTTATTTCTTTATTTGAGTTCCCCCCATGTTGACAATAGAGCATGGCTTCATCAACAAATATATTAGACGCTATTACTTTAAAGAATTTGTTTATGAAAAATCATAATAGCGGTCGAAGTATCAACCCCGAGTGCACATCTACATTAATATTTTGTTTCGATGTACGGCCATTGAGAATGACCTAGCATAGAAATCTCATAGATAGGCTTAGATCTAATAATCTTCTCTTATAAACTGACCCTGCCACCTCAACTGTTCTACATCTACTAACTCAAGAACTTTCATTTATTCTTTTAACTTGGCTATACTATCAAAGTCTCCTGTTTAACACACATCTCCCTGATTTGTCCAGATTTTATCTTCCTCTGAAGTCATCAGATCTAAGCTTGTTTTTATTATTCACATTACATATCTGTCATATCATTCTCATATCATTTCCCTTCATGCGGCGTTAAATTTAATTATCATGCGTCAATAAATTACTAATCAAGCCAAATTATTATAAAACTAGAACTAATTTTCTTAAGTTGATGCTTCCGTTTAGTCTCAAGAGACAATGGATATCCCTTGTAAGGGTAGCTGCATGTGTAATTGTGGGGCAAGGAGATGTGCTAGTTGACTAGAAAGCACCGAGATAAGCAGAGAGCACATACAACACCTAGAATTCTCCAATGGTCACCCATGTTAGTACTGACCACGCTGAACGTTGCTTAACTTCTTTGATCTAACGGGAACCTGTGCGTCAACGTGAATTTTGCCGTATAGTTAATGCTGTTAATTACTTAAGTTAATGCTGTTTTAATTTGTATAATATTACATATCTGAATTTTGGAGATGAGGATTGGGGTTTTTTTGGGTTTTTTTTTTTTTTACATAGGCCTCACCACTTATCAATGCCAAGAGGCCACTCGAGGATAAGGGTTAAAGAGTGTACAGTAGTCAATTGAACAATATAGTAACCGTTAGTAATGGAATTTCGGAAATTTGTAAACTTATATGGAACGGCTCATCAAAAACTTGTTTACGTCAGACTTGAAGACAACCATATTGTCGTCAGCTGGAAAGCAGGAAAACAAGATAATTCCACAGGCGTGCAATTCTAAGAAAGAAGCTTTGCTCATGGAATCTATGTTTAAGTTTAGGCACAGATAAAGGGTGGGAGAAGTTAGTGATGGTGTTTTCTGCTAGACGGGTGTTTCTTGTGAAAGTTTGGCGAGGGGGGAACCATAGATTAGAGCTCAGCGGAGCACTTGCCATGAAAATAACGATAAAGCAGAGACAAACTCGCAACATCTCTTCTGTGAGAAAGAGGTTGCAGGAAAGAGAAAAAGACATCTCTTAAGAGGCTACAATGTCTATTTTGAACTCTCTCAAGACGGGATAAGTCCTTTCTTGCAGTTCCTGCCCAAATGTGGTTATTCGTATTATTTGGATTCATCAGACTACTGTTCTCATCTGGAGTGTAAGTTTTTTAGGACTTCTATCCAGTCATGGCTAATGAAAAAAGAGCATGTTACCCTCATGAAGTAAATAAACGGTTCTGTTTGAATCTAATTAAAAACTTGTGTGATGCCACACGCTCCCCCTCGACAACATTTGCCAACCTGAACGTTGTTTCCACAATTTTCTTCTCTTTTATCTTTCATTCTCGTTCTGGCCGTGTCACTGTCACTCACACGGGCGGCCACTGAGTGCGAGCACTGGTTCACAAGTATGAAAAATAAACAAACTCATACTATTTTGATTCATCGGACTACTGTTCTCATCTCGAGTGTGATTTTCACAACATTCCGGTCAAAGCAACCTCTGACCTTCTTCAGGTGTATCTTGTCGAACTTGGGAATGTTTCTCTCCAACTTAGGAATTTGGACAGAATTTTGAATGGACAGAAACATTCCCAAGTTCGACAAGAAGAAGGTCGGAGGTTGCATTGACCAAAACATTGAAAATCACACTCAAGATGAGGACAATAGTCCGATGAATCCAAATAATGCAAATAACCAATTCTGATCTCAAAAATTCAGAAACATCATAAACAAATTCAAGAGAAACAAGACATTGACATATTCTGCAGATGTCAGCTGTATTATGTGTGTGTGTATGACACCATCGACCCTCCAAGCGCTGACATCCACATCTTAGTTGACTGCCGAGGCCATGTTTGGCAATCAGTTGAACAATTCATCTTCCCCCTCTGCTCCAAGCATCAACTTTCCATCTACGGTTGTGTACATATGGGATGTTGATCACTAAATTTTATAGATGTGTTTCGCCCTAGTTTTGGAGTTTACTTTAGGGTGTTTTGTAATGGGAGAAATATTTTTAGGATGAGCCAGATTCAGAGAAATATTTTAAGTGAAAAAGGTTTTTTAGGTTTATCATTAAATCTGGGAAATGAGTAGGGCTATGACAACAGCATATTCTTTTCATTGTTTTGATTCGTGTGTATCCGTTGATATCTTGTATGCTTTTATATAGAGTGATGTGGTTCTCGATTGATTAACTGTGTCTGTGTCGGATATATACTTGACTCAAAATAATAAAAAGAATATTCTGTTGTCATAGCCCTAGAAATGGAGACATTGTCTTAATGGTTAACAAAACAAAATAATGAGTTAAAAAGGCATATGTATTCACAAAGGAGATATTTCATGTTTAAATTGAAAGTTTACAGCAATAGGAAAAACATAGAATGTTCATAAATATTCTTGGAGTTCTTGTAAAAACAAGGAAGATTAATTAGCTGAAACATTGTATATGCAAATTATAATTGTTATTGCTGTATATGCAAATTATAATTGTTATTGCTGCATATTCAAATTATAATTTTTATTGCTGTATATGCAAATTATAATTGTTATTGCTGTATATGCAAATTATAATTGTTATTGTTGTATATGCAAATTATAATTTTTATTGCTGTATATGCAAATTATAATTGTTATAGCTGCATATTCAAATTATAATTTTTATTGCTGTATATGCAAATTATAATTTTTATTGCTGTATATTCAAATTATAATTGTTATTGCTGTATATGCAAATTATAATTTTTATTGCTGTATATGCAAATTATAATTGTTATTGCTGTATATGCAAATTATAATTGTTATTGCTGCATATTCAAATTATAATTTTTATTGCTGTATATGCAAATTATAATTTTTATTGCTGCATATTTAAATTATGATTTTTATTGCTGTATATGCAAATTATAATTTTTATTGCTGTATATGCAAATTATAATTGTTATTGCTGTATATGCAAATTATAATTGTTATTGCTGTATATGCAAATTATAATTTTTATTGCTGTATATGCAAATTATAATTTTTATTGCTGTATATGCAAATTATAATTATTATAGCTGTATATGCAAACTATAGTTTTTATTGCTGTATATGCAAATTATGATTTTTATAGATGCATATGCAAATTATAGTTTTTAATGCTTAATATGCAGGTTGTTGGAATATTTTTTTATATAATGGAGTATGATTACAGAAAGTAATAAGTGCGATAAGAACTGACCAATTAAATGGGGTCATGTTCTGCTAGTAACCAATCAGAAACCGGAATTGCTCCATAAAAATATTGAATCTTTCAGCATTCCTGCACATGATTTTTTTCGTGTTCAACACGAGAAGGAATTTGCTCTCTTTCTGTAGACTTTTACAATCTGACACATTTACAGATCGACTACCCAATGGAAAACCCTATTCTTCATCTTCGTCTTGGCTTTTACAATTCAAAGCTTCTTTGACGACTGCCATTTTGTTAAGAACAAGATTTTTTTTCTTTTCTTCTGAATTCAAAAATGATTTTCAATTCCAAAAATATTTCATAAACGTTTTTTTTTTAGTGATTACCTCATTAATACTGTGCGATTTTAACATTACTAAAGAATTCAGTTTTATTGCATTTTTAATAGTGGTACAATTTGGTTAATGGGAATCAGTTAACAGGATCCTTTCTAAAATCTAAAAACATTAGCCGCAGTCATATGATAAATTAAAAATAAACCGACTTTTTTTCTTTTTAATTCGAGCACCAAATGCTGATAACGTGTTTTACGAAATTGATAGAAATAGATGGTTTTTAAACATTTAAAAAGAAAAAAAAAAAAAAGATTAAATATGTGTGACCTCCAATTTCAGGATCTACGAGTTTATAGGCATCATTTCGAAGCTTTTACAAAATGATCGTTAACCGATTTGCACCAAAAATAATACTAGGATACAATTTTATTACAGACGTGTTTTTACACAGGAATCACCACTTATCAAGTCCCGGAGGCCACTCGAGGATAAGGGCTAAGGGGTATACATTAGTCAATGTGATTATAGCGTAGTAAACATAAGTAGTGGTAATTTTGTAATGGGTCTAAGGTTACACAGTAGGAAGTCAAATACTATAAATATTCACAGCAGAAAAAGTAGATTGATATTTAAATTAGCAGGGGTTTCTTTATATATATATATATATATATATATATATACTAGCAGGCCACCCATCATTGCCTGGTCATAAGATATGCTTAAATATGATATTTTTATTCATGCAGATTACATATTTATTATTACAGAGACAATTCGCTATCGATGATTATTTTGAACCTAATTTATAGTAGTGACATCAAAATTATATTATTATAAATTTCAAAAGAAACTGGTCAATTAGGTCAAAAACGGTGTACTTCCGACGAACATAGCTAGTGAGACAAGACCCTCTGGATCTATCCGCCCAAGGTTATATGGTTTCCCTAAAACCCATAAAGCAGATATCCCATTAAGGCCCATTCTCTCCATGGTAGGGTCATCATAACACAAGGTCTCAAAATGGATCTTTGACATTTTACATCTGTTTTACAACATTATAGTAAATATTGTCTTAAAAATTCATTTTATTTTGCTGATTTTATTAAAAAGTCTAAGATTGTTAATAGATTTATGTGCTCTTATGACATTAGCAATCATTTTACTTGTGTCCCTGTTTTGGAAACTATAGATATCTGTGCAAATATTTTATATCGGGGCCGGATATCACCTCCTCCTATTCCTGAAAACATCTTTATTGAACTTATGAAATTTGCCATGACATCTGTGAAATTTAGTTTCAACAATATTATGTATCGGCAAAAAGATGGTGTGGCCATGGGCTCAGTACTTGGACCAACCATAGCGAATATTTTTGTGGGGTTCTATGAAGAGCGCTTACTATCTGGACCCATAAAACCATTAGTGTACTTCCGATATGTTGACGACACATTCTATTTATTTAATAACCAAACGGAAGCAAACACCTTTTTCTCTTTACTCAATGGAATGCATCCTGCGTTAAAGTACACCTATGAGGGAGAGTGCAATTCATCCATAGCTTTCCTTGATGTATTGGTAACAAAAACACCATCTAGTTACCATGCATCTATATACCGTAAACTAACATTTACAGGTTTGTACACTCGTTGGGATTTATTTTGCCCTAAAAAACGTAAGATAAATCTAATTTGTACCCTAACACATCGTGCCCTTATGATTTGTTCTAAGTTAAAATTAGATGAGGAATTGGAAATAATTACGGATACTTTATCCAAAAACGGGTACCCACTAGATGCGATTAGGTCAGTTATTCAAAAGAAACTGGCTGAATTCTCTCAAATTAAAGAGAATATAGTAGCCAAATGTCCAATTTATCTTCGTTTGCCTTGGTTGGGTACAGTAAGTGAGAAATTTGCCAAACAAATAAGTTCAGCAGTTCATGGATGTTATTTTGCTGCCAATGTACATGTTGTGTTCTCTATGAGAACTTTATTACCATCTTCTCGAAAAGACGTTCTATCACCTCCACCACCACCACCATAATAGTAACGTTATTTACAATTTTGAATGTGGTTGCGGTGCCAACTACTTGGGTCGAACGACATTAAGATTAGATGGAAGAATCCAACAACATGTACCCAGTAAAATTAGGAATGGAACCTACCGGGCAACGGACGTTGTTACTAACACATACGGGTCCTCAATTACAGATCATTTACTTAAAAACCCGTCTTGTGCAGCAAACTTTAGCGCAGACTTTTTCTATTCTTAGTCGTGCTCATTCACTATATCACCTTAAGATCTTGGAGACTATTCACGTTCAACTTAAAAAAAGCAAAGGGAATTCGTCCTGGGTTTGAATGTGATTAATCTCTAGGGTATTCGACCATAATGCTGTTTTATTTTAATCGTTTTTCCACTTTTTTTTTCTCCCCGTAAATTGAATAAAATGCAATTTTAATTGCTTTTTCATTCTTTGTTTTAAAAATTCCCTCGATACAGCCTTGAGAAGCGAGGGTCGAAATCGGTCAGCTGGTACGCCATTTATCTTTCTTTCCTCTCCTGTTTCCCCCTTTTTGGAGAGAAGATTAAAGGAATATATATATATATATATATATATATATATATATATATATATTTATATATATACAAACTTACTTTTAATCATGAATCATAAGTCTTCCCTTCCTAATTGCAATATATATATATATATATATATATATATATATATATATATATATATATATATATATATAAATGACATGGGTGCCATCATCTAGAATCGAAACCAAAACACAGCTCTCCATCCTCATTCCTTAGCCCCTGAGCCATGCCTATACATGTGTGTGTATGTATATATATATATATATATATATATATATATATATAATCATGGCTTAGCTTTGCGAATGAAGATTTAGTAAGGGGCCTGTCTATGTTTTCTGCAGACAGGCTTGTGGCTGACGAGTCCAATGCCGTATAAGCAGGCTTGCTCGCAACAGGATCTGGTCTGGGATTGGGGCTGGGGTTAGTTGGCATTCCTTCTTCCTGCGTCTTCTGTCCTTCAGACATCAACTGAGTGTTCTCAAAGGAGAAGACTGCTTGATGGTATGCCGCTAAAAAGCTCAATCTGCTGCAAGAATCGACCAATGGTGGTAGTCAATGTGACAGACACCAAAAGATTTCTTCAAACATTCTTTGTACCATTTCTTTGTAGCGGTGGCTAGTGGAAAGTTCACCATATTAGATGATTTTGGGAAGGCAGTGTGGTCTTCCATTCTAGAGCAGTGGTCAACTCTGTGTAGTCGTGATTTCAACAGCATGGCCTCAATAGTGCTGATTTTGGCCTCTTCGAGCACTTCAAAGTTGGTGATGAAATCACTCCTGTGAATGTTGAAGATAGTATGGAGGCAGCACTGATAGAAACCCTCAAGGAGCCGCTAGTGATGACGATAGGTGACCCACGACTCTGAGCCGTACAAGAGGGTAGTCAGTATGACGACTCTGTACACACTGACCTTGGTAGATTTCTTCACGTCATTGTTGCTATATATATATATATATATATATATATATATATATATATATATATATATATATATAACATTCCAAATTTTATTATATTTATATAATTAAGAATTCGGTAATCATTCATATACCAATAAATTTTAAGTCGGTATAAGGTTCAAAATTACCAGTTTTTGTAATCGAGCATTCATATATTGTTTTCACAAAACCAAGACAAAGGTTGGATCGATAGCAACAAGTAGTGTATTTTCATTATTCGTTACAAATGTTGTGCGACCATTCGGACAATTTCAAACCTCATATCGTTTGAAAATATTCACAAGAACAGCCTCTCATCAGACGTAGGGAATAAACACTTTTTTAATGAACAATATGGAATCCATTTCCCTTTTAAGGAAAACTATGTGATAAAAGATTTACCTACATTTCTTCCTTCAGAGGTTTTTCCTCATATATATATTCACCTGTCATCCCCTTTTTAAAAGATGGAATCGCCTGATCATTGAAGACAAGATTCAAGCAAGGACGGCTGGACGGTCCACAAATTTATATAGTGTATCACAATAGTAGGTAAATCCTTCACATTTCTGTAGATATTTAAGTTTATCTCTTTATGGGACTACACTTACCAAATGACACTTTGACACAATGAAAAATAGTCTGTGCACAGCTTATATAACAGAGTAAATTTATTTTTCCCTCAAAATAACTCAAAATATAACCATTGAAAGCTAAGCCCCTTCCAACAAAAATGATTACACCCCTAAGAAACTACACTCCTAAATGTCTGAATTGATTACTGCTTGCCATTTCCCTCCAAAATCTCATGTGTGCATAGAGAGCAGGTGTGTTCAGATTTGTATTGCAGTTCTCATACTCTCTCATACTGGTTACTGAAAATTTCCAACATGGCACGAAATAGCAAAAAACTCTCTGAGGATCTTAAAAGACATATTGTTGCACTACATGAAGATGGTCAAGGCTACAAGAAGATTGTCAACACCCTGAAATTGAGCTGCAGTACAGTGGCTAAGATCATCCAGCATTTTGAAAGAACTGGGTCCACTCAGAACAGGCCTCTGGTAGGTCGTTCAAAGAAGCTGAGTGCACATGCTGAGCATCACATCCAAATGCTTTCTTTGAAAGATCAGCATTGGAGTGCTGTCAGCATTGCTGCAGAGATTGAAGAGATGGGGGATCAGTATGTTAATGCTCTGACTATATGCTGCACTTTACATCAAATTAGTGTGCATGGCCGTCACTCCAGGAGGAAGTCTCTTCTGAAGACGATACACAAGAAAGCCCACAAACAGTTTGCTGAAGACATGTCAACAAAGCACATGGATTAATGGAACCATGTCTTATGGTGTGATAAAATGAAGATTAATTTGTTTGGTTGCAATGGCTTCAATCTTGTGTGGCGGAGACTAGATGAGGAGTACAAAGATAAGTGTGTCATGAATACAGTCGAGCATGATGGTGTGAAGATCATGGTCTGGGGCTGCATGAGTACTGCAGGTGCTGGAGACTTACATTTCAATGAGGGAAACATGAACTTCAACATGTACTGTGAAATACTGCAGCGAAGTATGATCCCCTACTGAGTCGCAGGGCAGTGTTCCAGCATGATAATGACCCCAAACACACCTCTAAGACAACCACTGTTTTAATGAAAAGGCTGAGGGTAAAGGTGGTGGATTGACCAAGCATATCTTCAGACTTGAATATAATAGAACATCTTTGGGGGATTCTCAAGTGGAAGGTGGAGTTGCACAAATTCTCAAAAATTTACCAGCTCTGTGACGTCGTTAGGAAGGAGTGGAAGGGCATTCTAGTGGCTACCTGTGAAGCTCTGGTAAACACCATGCCAAGAAGAGTAAAGGCAGTTCTGGATAATGATGGTGGCGATACAAAATATTGACAGCTGTCTCTTAGGAGTGTACTCACTTTTATTGGCAGGTGTTTAGCTTTCAATCGTTATATTTGGAGTTATTTTGAGAGGAAAATAAATTAACTCTGTTATATAAGCTGCAGAGAGACTACTTTTTATTGTGTCAAAAAATCATTTTTTCAGTGTTGTCCCATGAAGAGATATACTTAAATATTTGATGAAATGTAAGGGGTGTACTCACTTTTGTGATACACACACACATGCATATATATATATATATATATATATATATAGAGAGAGAGAGAGAGAGACTAGAAAAAAATGAGACCCGTCGAGTCATTAAATAGAATATGGTCAAATGATACAACAGTGACACAGTCACATCAGCTACAGAACTTTTTCATTTAGTGCCAAAGCCAACATTTTTAAAATGACCTATTCCCTGTTAGCGAAGGGATTAGTTTATTGCTATTGCTGAAACGACACTACCACGGAATGCCGACGGGGCTACCGAGGCATTTTTTGCAGGCCAGAGTGCTCTTTCTTTAAGATGCTAATTCTTCAATCCTACTTTCTCAACCCTTGTCACATCTTCTCGCCATGAGATAACCAACAGTGACACAGCCAAAAATATTGTTTGTCTTTGATTAAGAAGCACCAATGGACCTAGACTGAAAAAAAACTTGAATTTTGAATGCATCAGCAAGTCCTTGGAACATATACCAGAAACAACAGTTGGGAATAAGTCATACACCATCGACTATGACTATGCAATTCCTACAGTTACCTATCTAGAAAGTGGAGCTATTAAACCTGCGACAAGGAGAAAGAAACAACCTCAGTAGAAGTTAGTGTCCTCAGTAACGCTAGGTTAAACAGAGCTAATAGGGAAAAAGATAGTGAAATACCAAGGTTTTATGTATGATATGAAAAGAAACTGGAATCTTAGGAAGATGTTCATCAATCCAGTAATTATAGAAGCAACCGAACTCATGAAAAAGAATTTCAAAATGTACCTGGCAAATATACCTGGTGAACTAAGTGCAAGAGAGATACAAACGATTGCGCTTAAAAGAGTGATTAGAATCTTATAAAGACCTCTTGGTTGGAATCTGTGAGATAGTGGATGAATGTCTGGCATCTGGTAGAATGCCCCATTTCCCCATCCCCAACTAGAACAAAATAATAGTTTTTAAAAAATCACTTTTTATCTACCAATTTAAAGGTTTCAAAATATCGAAGGCTATGAAGTAAACACTATTTCTAATTATTTTTTTCAACATGATTAGAGATCAAAAACAGATATCAAAATGATTACTCCCTAACTTTGTAAAATTCAAAAAGTGATGTTGTAAGCAACTAAAATATCAATTTAAATATCATATAATCAAAAGTCAAGTATTATGGTTTTCTGGCTAAACCAAAGAAAAATATTATTTTTTCCATTATTTTTCTAATATGTTTCTGAATTTATGAAATGATGATTGATAATTCATATTATTTGGACAACTGTTATCACTTTTCACAATGATTCTGTCGATGTAACCTCCGACCTTCTTTATGATCTGTGACGTAGTGGATAAAATATTTTCATTAAAATCAATGGAGGAGCCATCGCAGTGCATCAGGAGAAAGGTTCACTTGCCTCCCCATACTGACTTCATCCACAATTCGTTGTAGTCGACATTGCATTGTAGAGAACATCCTGTTGATTTTATAAAATTATTTTTTGTATATAATGGGTTGAATTAAAGTTTCAGATGCAAAATCCAAAATTTAGATTGGGCTAAGTTTTTGGTAGTTTTCTTTTAATTTTTATTTTTGTTCTGTTATGTATTGAGCTCTCTCACTAAGATTTCCTGTAGAAATTACTCTGTTTTACGGATATAGCATTATGTATATACATTACATTAATTTATTGTACACACGCGCGCACACACACACACACACACACACACATATATATATATATATATATATATATATATATATATATATATACTTGCAGTTCAGCTTGGCTTTACTTGGGCCCTATGTATTGTTCATAACTTTATGTGCATATGTATATGTATATATATTAAAAAGTTTGACTTGTGTCCAGGTAACCTACATCTGAAATTTCAAGTATTCAGACCCAAAATTCGCAGGAATTTGGTAGGATCTGCAAAGGTCAACTCTTTCAACTTTGATCTCTCGGCAGCCAAATTTTCGCCCAAAAACTGATCAAAAAGCTTGCTGCATGTCTAAATACCCTTTATGTAAAATTTCAAATGTTTAGACCCAAAATTGGCTGAGTAATTTGGTAGAGACTGCATAGGTCAATTTTTTTTAAAACTTTGACCTCAATTTTGAGGCCTTAACATTTATTGCTTTGTGCTCAAATCAAATTAAAAAGTTTGATCCATATCCAAGTAACCTACATCTAAAATTTCAAGTGTTTAGACCCAAAGTTAGCGGAGGAGTTTGGTAGTTTTCAAAGGTCAAATCGTTGAACTTTGACCCCTTGACAGCCAAATTTCTAGCCAAAAACCGATTAAAAAGATTTTCCCAAATCTCAATACCACTTAGGTCAAATCTCGAGTCTGTAGACTGAAAATTGACAGAGTAGTTTTGGTAGGGAAATGTACACACACAGACACGAACACACAGACAATTTCACTTTTATAGATATATAGATATATGTGCATTCAATGTGTCCAGACTTTTTTCGTATGGGCACTTTTAATGATAGTACGCACATGAAACTCCAGAACTTTTCAAAATAATCTTCTTCAGCTGCAATGCACTTCTTGGACCGTTCTAATAACTGGAAGGCCTCATGGAAGTCCTCTTGTGGGAGTGTGTCAATGACCCTCGTCACAACCTCTTTCATCTCGTCAATTGTCTCATAAGGACAACCTCTAAGGTTTTTCTTGAGCTTAAGGAATAACCAAAAGTCACAGGGAGCAAGGTTTGGATTATAGGTAGGGTGAGACAAGGATGGATCTTCACTGAGCACTCTTGGGACAAACTTTGTGCAAATCTTCCGCGTCTTCAGTTCCTCACGATTAAGTGTGTGTACAGTTCCTACACTGACATCAAACTTTGCATCTATTGTCTTTATAGACACACGACAGTCCTTATTAATGAATTTTTTTATTTGGCCAATTAACTCTTTACTCGTCCCACGCTTCTCATCATCCCTCACAAACTCTCTGCCGTCCTTGAATCTCTTATGTCACTCAAAAACTGTGTGGAGAAAGAAGTGGCTCACCGTTAAAGCGGCTGCGCGTTTGTGCCTGCAGAGCACAAATTGAGAATCAAGATGGTGCCCGCATGCTTTTATGTGGAAAAAAGTCTCATGGAATCTCGGAGAATCTCGTACCCTGGTTCCATAAATAACGAGGAAAGGAAAGCGGGAGAACAGACGATTTTTAGTCACTTAAGCGAACGGACGTGTGTAAAAGAAGAGGTAGAAGAAAAGAGTGTGGTGAACGAAACAAACAATGACTGGGTTGAAAGTAGAGTTGTAACGAACACAAACTGATACTCGATTCATGCAAGATGGTCCAAAAGCAGTCTAAAGCATTCCATATGTTTCTGTAGTATGTTTTCTATGTTTAAAACAGAATTTTATTGACTATCGTTCTCATAAAGTGTCCTCACATCCAGATTGCATTTTTGAAATTCATCAGCTGTGACAATAAGGCTTTAGTAGAGCGTGTTCCAATTGCTGCTATAGCTGTTCATTTGAACCTTAAATCAAAAAAATTGGTCAGTCATCGCATAAGATGTATAGCAATAACATACTGAATTTTCAAGTCTATGACACTTTTAAATACCTGTAAAAAAAAAAAAAAAAGAAAAAAGTCTGGAAACTTATTGAACGCACCTGTATTAGCATTAATTTGTGAGCTCTATTCCTAAAAGGCAAATATCTGTTCTTTCTTTTTGTGAACGACTTTTTAATAGCTACTTGTAGCTGCAAAGAATTAACTTTTCAAAAGATTGACTAACCGCCACCTGCTTATTTAACCCTCACGGTCTTTTTGATAGATCGTTTTTATCTTAAACACATCTCTTTGAACTTCATTGTTCAACATTAAATCACTTTGTTTTGAAGTGTTCACGTTTAAACTTGTTGCTACTTGGTTGCAACGATATTCAGTGCAATAAAAGCGCCTTGGGTGACGTGCATCAAGTGCGATTTAGGTTTAAATAATAATCTATATATCTATAAAAATGAACGTGTCTGTGTGTACATTTCCCTATGTAATAACTCTGTCAATTTGTAATCTACAGACTCGAAATTTGATATACATGGTACTGAGATTTGGGAAAATCTATGTGATCGGTTTTCGGACAGAAATTTGGATGTTAAGGAGTCAAAGTTCAATTATTTGACCTTTGAGAACTCTACCAAACTCCTCCGGCAATTTTCGGTCTAAACACTTGAAATTTTAGATATAGGTTCCTTGGACATGGATCTAACTTAATAACTTGATTTGAGCCCAAAACAATAAATGTTAAGGAGTCATAATAGGGGTCAAAGTTTTTAAAAATTGACCGTTTTTTTTTTTTGCTCGGCATACACCTCCAAACATCCGGGCAACGCCTGGCACCCATGCTAGTATATATATAAAAGTGAACGTGTCTGTGCGTGTGTGTCTGTGTACATTTCCCTACGCAATAACTCTGTCAATTTTAAATCTACAGACTCGAAATTTGATATACAGGGTACTGAGATTTGGGAAAATCTTTGTGATCAGTTTTTGGACAGAAATTTGGCGATTAAGGGGTCAAAGTTCAACGATTTGACCTTTTGAGAACTCTACCAAATTCCTCCAACAATTTTGGGTCTAAACACTTGAAATTTCAGATATAGGTTCCTTGGACATGGATCTAACTTAGTAATATGATTTGAGCCCAAAACAATAAATGTTAAGAGGTCATAATAGGGGTCAAAGTTTTAAAAAATTGACCGTTTGTTTTTTTTGCTCAACATACACCTCCAAACACCCGGGCAACGCCAGGCTGAAATGTTAGTTCATATATAAATTCGAAGTTAATGATATAGTAAAAATTCTTTTTACAATTAAATACGTATATATTTTTGTACTTATTTCAATTAAGAATTTTTGGTAAATTTGTAGTTTAACACTTAAAGCTACACTCCCACCCTCCGCCCACATTCCAAGAAAAATATGAAGATTCTACTAGACTATTGTTCTAATCTTGAGCGTTGTTTGCACAGTGTTTCCGTTAATGTAACCTCCGACCTCCTTCAAGTGTAACTTGTCGAACTCTGGAATCTTTTTGTTAAATTCGGGAATCTGTTTGAGGAAAGAAGCTATTAGAATAGAAAGCTTTCTGGCATTTAAGGACATCTGTGGAACTATCGCCTCCCCGGGAGGGTTACTTGGTTGATGAACGTCTTGGGAACGCAACCAGCTCCACGGGGAATGAACGATATCCAAGGATATCTAAACAATAGACACATGCTGGAAACATCAACGAAATGGGTCGATACATTGTCGGCTATAACTGTCTAGCATTGGCCGCATTATGTGTGGTCATTGCAGGCATCTTCCCATCGTCGCTTCTTGTGTAGTCACTGTGTCGTTCGTTACAGGCAGCTTTCTGTCGTAGGCATTAATGGTATGCTGAAATTGAACACTTGTTTGAAAATAGCGACAAATGCATTTTTATAAAAATATATATGATTTATTTAAGATTTAACAAATACGAGGCATATTTTTATAAAATCAGCGGAAATCAGACGCATGCTTAGATCGCGTCCGCCGACCCAAGAAGCCAAGCGTTAACTGTTTTTAAAACAATGAAATTATATTTCATTTTTCCCTTTCTTCATTGAAAGAGAGAGAAAAGGGGTGAATGAGAGAAATAGAGAAAGAAAGAGAGAGAGAATGAGAGAGAGAAATATGCGTTTCACAGAATGTTTTATTTTTCAACTTCAGATATCCGCGTGTACATCTGACCTTTAAAAGTTTCATAACACCTGTCATTCAAACCCAACCGACATGATCTAACGTTCCCAAACCCACAAAACACCTGCATGAAACGTTTTTAACTTCATCATAAAGTCAGGCACAAGGTTAGAAGCTAGATATAGGGGTTATTAATGTAGAAGCCCCCAGCTCCCTTAATAAGGGGCTAGCCATTGTGCCACACATCACCAGTGAAGGGGTGAGATCTTATTGCTAAGCGGGTTTGTCGGGGATCTGTATGTCGAGGGGGTACAAGTGAAATGAGTTCATCAGAACACATTCTATTAAAATATTTGTAAAACAGGCACAGTGATGCAACATTGTGGCGATGGGACAGGGGCTGGAGCTTAGTTGATAAAGTGGGACTGATTAAATTGACAACTCTTTTTTGGACCCTATCTAAGAGGGAGAGACTAGTGGTAGATGCACCAGCCCAGATGTGGCAACAATACTCCATGCATGAGTGAATGGTGGCCTTGTAGAGGTACTGGATACTCTCAGGTGTGAGTAGTCTTCTAGCTCGATAGAGGGAACCCACCTTTGCAGCAGCCTTTGCAATGTCCTCTATGTATTTGTTCCACTTCATATTGCCCGCAAATTAGACAGAGGAGTTTGAAGGTAGAATTCTCAGGTAGAATGCTATTTGTCATGGATTGGAGAGGCGTCTTGTAATTGTTAAAGCAGAGCAGCTTAGTTTTACTAGCATTAAATGTTACCATCCATCTGCATATTAGCAATTAACCAAAAATAGGCAATTAGCAATAAACCAACCCCTTCTCAAAAGTAGAAGGTAATGCCTGGGAGCGAGGGTCTCCTAGAACTGCACAGGACCAGAGACATACATAAATCAACAAAGAACAAGCCAACTTAACAATGGCCTAGACTGTTATGCCATAAATAGACACAAATTGAACATTAAACCATTATATCTCAGACTCGTTGGCTCACAAATCCTATCCCTATTTTTTCTACTTTGATTTCATTCAAAATTCAGAAACTCTTACTTATATGCTGAAACAAAATATACTGTCTCCTTATTATCCTTATGTGTACTCACTTGGAGTTCTCTCACAGGTAGGTCATCCACAGAGATCATTCACTGATAATAATCGTTGGTGTTTCCTGGAGTCTGGGTGATAACAAATCTCCCCAGAATTTCAGTATGCTTCACCTTTTTTGATAACTCTTGTAAATGACTTCGCGTTATCGTAACAGACGCTTACCATTGATTTTTCACTGGCAGCGACTATTGACAGTAAGCCTCTCAGCCCTCTTTGAACTCTTTCAGTAGAGGTTTGATTAGTGCTCTCCTTCCTTGGTCTTTCCATCCTCTTAATTCTTTTAAAATGTAACTCAATCCTAGAACTAATGCATATTTTAGTATATGTTTTATGTAAAAAGCAGCTGTCTGTGTTTATATTCAGCTAAAAAAAAATTTTAAATACAAAAAAAAAAAAAGAAGACCCACAAAGTTGTTATATACTTGACCAGCCTTGCTCGGAATAAATAATATCTAAAATTTAATTAAAAATTTATTAAAAATAATATTGATTCTTTGACCCTAAACTTGTGCAGGCTTCATTAAACACTAACTAAAGGGAAGGAACGCTGATTTTTATTTTTTATTTTTCAGAGTTAATTGCCTTATACTGACTTATTTCTCAAGTTGTCTATGCGTGTGTGAATGTCCATTGAGAGGAATGGGCCGAGTAAAGAAAACAGATGAAAGGGGAAAGAGAGAGAAAGAATTTTTAAGAGAAATTTGTTACACTTTTGCCAGGCAACACCAGGTATCCGTGCCAGTTAAAGCCTATAGGAAAAAAGCATTTGTTGAAACAAAAGTTGACAAATTTAAGTCAAGCAGAATAATAATTGGCATGTACATTTTACTTGATAATTATACGTTTTTATTTCTTTTCTTTCTAGATCTACACTTAGATTTGAAATGCAGACACTTTCAAAACTGGTGAGTATTTTACTTTTAATTTTTAAATATTGGATGTTTAATATCTATACTCCTATGTATATATATATTTTTTTTTCATATTAAAAACCGCTTTTTCTATTTATTTAAAAAAAGAAATACAACTTCGTTATATATGAGTCATCGAATTGCATTCACTAGCAAAAGATCTATTTAATTTGCATATTCTTTTAACCACATCTGGGCAAGAGCTGCTAGAAAGGACTTGTCCTGCCTTGATAGAGTTCAAAATAGACTTCGTAGCCTCGTAGGAGATGTCCTTTTCTCTTCCTTGCAACCTCTATCTCACAGAAGAGATGTTGCGAGTTTGTCTCTGATGTATCGTTATTTTCATGGAAAGTGTTCGACTGAGCTTCAATCTATGATCCCCCCTCGCCAAACTTTCACAAGAAACACTCGTCTAGCTGTACACACTATCAACAATTCCCGCCACTTTTTATCTGTGCCTAAACCTAAACATAGATTCCATGAACAAAGCTTCTTTCTTAGAACTGCACGCCTGTGGAATTGTCTTCCGTTTTCCTGCTTTCCGGCTGACTACAATATGGTTGTGTTCAAGTCTAACGTAAATAAGTTCTTGATGAGCCGTTCTATATAAGTTATCAAATTTACCAAATTTTCATTACTAATGATTACTATATTGTCCAATTTCTACTGTACACTCTTTAACTCTTATCCTTGAGTGGCCTCTTGGCCTTGATAAGTGGTGATACCTATGTAAAAAAAAAAAAAAAAAAAAATTATATTCATGCAGATATTCTACATGATTTATACTTGCGTATATAACCATATAACTAGCCTGGGTGCCCAGCATTGTGCGGGTGTTTGGAGGTGTGTTGAGAAAAAGAAAAAGTGGTAATAGGCAGGCAGGCAGGCTCGAACCCATGATACAAAGGCAGAAAATAAAGTGAAAGAAAATCTAACGTCTTACCGCTACTCCATGACGTGATGGTCATTCAGAATGTTAAAATTAGGCAAAGTCAATCCAACTGATACAATGACTGCAAAAATGGCTTGCAAAAAATCGACCCCTCCTTGTAGAAAACTACCCAGTTGAGGGTGAAGGAATTAATGTTTTTAGCCAATTTTTCGGTATTTGTCGTTTGAGATGTCGAGCTTCAAAACGATACCAATCGCATGAAAATCCGTCTCCTCTGTCGAAAGTTTTAGGCAGACATGCATACATACATTTAAACAGACAGGTGAGATTTATATTATGGACTAGCAGGGGGTACCCGGCATTGCCCGGATGTTTGGAGGTGTGTGTGGTTTTGGGTAAATCAAAACACCCGGGTGTTTGTGTCGGGGGGGGGGGTAAAATAAAAAAATGTTTTGGTAGGTAAGTATGAAGGATCGAACTCGAACCCTTGAGTCAAAATTGGAAATTAAAGTGTGAAAAAAACGTGTGCGTTAACCACTGGGCCACCACGAAATAGTAACGGAAACATGATTGAATTTATTTAAGAATTACGAATTGGTAGGTGTCCGTACTTAATGAGGTCAACTTTGACTGCGGGGCAGTATTTTATTTACTGCGGGGCAGGATTTTTTTTTTTTTCTTGTTTCCCCAAGATGTTGTGGGGAAAACCAGCTCCCCATAAAAAAGGGATTGTCCAAATTGAATAACAATTGTCTGATATAAGGAGAAATTCCACATTGATCAAAGCCGATTGCTTTCGAACGTTTCCGGAAAAATGCCGCCAGAATTAATTTCGCTTATATTATACGAAAAAGCTTAATGTACACGCGGCGATCGAAAAATATTGAATATTTATCTTTTCAAAGTCAAGCAAACTAAATAGACAGGTGACCCCCATTGTTAACTCGTAGATATTATCATTTAGACGTGATATAAAAAGTTTGAAGAAGAAGTGAATCGACTGATCGCTTCTTGGAAAAAGCCTTTCTCGGACATACACAAAAAGCGAACATACATACATACACACATTTTCACTTTTATATTTATAGATGACTTGAATTGAAGTTTAAAATGCAGAAGTCAATTGCAAAGAGGACTGAAACTGGGAAGTTTATTGCCAATAGTCACTGCCAGTGAAAAGTCCCATGGCAAGGTACTGTTGCATTGTTTATGATTTGAATTTATATCCAAGGGCTTTTTTAAGAATAGACTTTGTTCGCTTTATTGCTGCAATCTGTATTTAGTGCCAGCTTGGTCTTCCAGGGGTTGTTTCCAAGTATTTTTCAAGATTTTTTTTCATTAGGCTCCTATCCATCCGTCCATCCAGCATGGCCGCAGTTGAGATTGTACTCACTACATGAGTTTTACAGTGTAATTCAAATCTTGTCGGTAGCTGAATACTTGATGCTTCGCTGGAGCTATCAAGGGTATTTTTTATCATGACGCCATCACTAGATGGGGTGCCTACCATGGCTTAAGAGAGTCCCATCTACTCTTGAGAGAAGGATAGATTGCACAAGTTTCTCAACCTGTTATTTTTACCTCACGGTACATACAGCACCTTGCCTTCCCAAATGGTCACCCATCTGGTACTGGCCAGGCTCAACATTGTTTAACTTGGTAAACTAGTGTGTCAATGTGATTGTGCTCCTGTCACAACTGGTATAATGTTGATTTCTTTAAGGGACCATGTCGTTTGTAAATCATTCTTTAGGTCTTGGCATTTTATGTGTGTGTGTGTGTTTATATCTCAGTAATACCATAGACATCTATCTATATATATATAAAAGCGAAAATGTGTGTATGTATGTATGTGTGTTTGTGTGTCCGCTAAAAACTTTTGACAGACAGAACAAAAATTCACAAACTTGGTATCATATTGAAGTTCCATCCTTCGCCCGAAAAATATCGAAAAATTAGCCAAAAACGTTCATTTTTTCGCCCCGAAATCAACAATTTTCTACAGGGGAGGGGGGTCAGCAAAAACCGTTCTCTCATGATGAGATTGGTTCTACGCATGCGTCAGATGACGTCATGACCTGATTTAGTTTAAATAGTTGAAGAACTGACTAAATTGCATGTACGTCGTGTTAGCTCAGTTGGTTAGAGTGTTGGTTCATTATCTAAATGTTTTGGGTTCGAATCGTGGTGTGAGATTTCTTTTTTTTTCTTTTTTTTGGATTTTTTAAATTTAAATATTAAAGCAGTGTTATTTTTCACGTAACATTCGTTTTTCTGTTTTGTTTTTTTTTACTTTGTTTATTCTTAGGTTTTCATTAACACCCCCACCCCCGACAGGCTACACACACCCAAAAACACCCGGGTACCCACCGATTTTTTAAATTTTAATATCGGAACGGGCTTATTTAAGCCATTTTTCATGCGTTTTTTTTTTTTTTTTTTTTTTTGGTTTTCAGTTTTAACGTCCGTTTTTCTGTTTTCTTTTTTGTTTTTTCGATTTTTACATTTAACATTGTTCGTTTGCCTTACGTTAGTTTTTTTGTGGTTTTTTTTTCGATGTTTTGATTACCCCCCCCCCCCCCCCGGCTTAAGTTTTAACGTTTGTTTTTATGTTTTCTTTTTATTCTTAGGTTTTCATTAACAACCACACACACAACCACACACATACAAACACTCGAGCAACGCCGGGTCCCCCCCCCCCGCTAGTCTATATATATAAAAGCCAAAATGTGTGTGTGTTTGTATGTCTCGCAAAAACTTTCGACAGAGGCGACAGATTTTCACGAGTTCGGTATCATTTTGAAGCTCGACATCTTGGACGACAAATATCGAAAACTGGGCAAAAACATTCATTCTTTCATCCTCAACGGCTCTCTTTTTTACAAGGAGGAGTGAAAAAAAATGGTATCTTCATGACAATACGCGCAAAAGACGTTGTACATTGAATTCGTTTTAAATGTTATAAAAACCGACCTACTTTCATCCGCGCATCTATATCGTGATGGTTAAGTGACAGCGTCGTTATCTAAAGATTTCAGGTTCGATCCCAGTTATCAGATATACTTTTTTCTTGATTTTTAAACATTTAATATTGAAACGAGGTTATTTATACCATTTTTTTTCGCTTTCCGCTGTGTTTTTTTTGTTTTTGTTTTTTTTTCCTTTTTTTTGGGTTTTTGTTTATCCGATTGTTATCAAGAAGTTTTACGTCCATTCGCTGTTTTATTTTTTTTTTTTTCCGATGTTTTTAAAAAGTTTAAACAGGATTCGCTTATTCTTTGCCCCCCCCTCCCCCCTACATACACACCTCCAAACACCCGGGCAACGCCATCCTTTTTTTTTGCGGAGGGGGTTTGTTTTTCCAATTTTTTTAAAGAATTTTTACGTTCATTGGCTGTTTTTCTTTTGTTTGGGTTTTTCTGATTTTTTAAGAAGTTCTTTACCCCCCCCCCCCTACACACACACACACACACACCTTCAAACACCCGGACAACGCCAGGTACCCCCGCTAGTCTATAATATAAATCTCACCTGTTTGTTTAAATGTATTTATGTTTGTATTTCTGCCTAAAACTTTCGACAGAGGTGATGGATTTTCATAAGATCAGTATCATTTTGAAGCTCAACCCTTTGGACAACAAATATCAAAAAATTGGCCTAAAACATTAATTCCTTCATCCTCAACTGGTCACTTTTCGGCAGGGAGAGATCACTTTTTTCGCCCATATTTTCAAAAGTCATCTCCCTCTTTTTGATTGATTAGCCTTAATTTAAACCTTCGCCACTTCAAGTTTGGCGATGAATGAAACAGCAAAGACGTCTCGTTTTCTTTTTTTTGTTTTTTTTTACGTTCTTTTCCTCCTTCGCAGTACGGGTTTCAGCTTGCCTGCCTACTACCATTTTTTTTTTTTTTGCTCATATCATACGCCTCCAAACACCCAGGCAATGTCGGGCACCCAGGCTAGTGTACATGTACATATTTTTTGGAATTAAATTGACATATGATAGGAAAAACGCCCAAAAGTTGTTTTCAAAATACTTTTATTGCTGATATATTTATGTCATTCAAAAGAAAGAGATTAAATACAAATTCAGAACATAGAAACCGGATGAAATCCTGAAATAAGATATGAATGGACTTGAATATGGATATTTAAGAGAAACAGAAATTAAATATTTCTACGAATATTTTTAGAATTCCAATTTTCAAAGCAGAAATTAAACATCTCTCTGAAACACTGCAAATTTCTGGTCAATAACAATTTTCACATGTTTCGGTCAGAAACAAAGACAAATACGTTGCACATATGTAACAGAGTGTGGGCGCATGTATGCAGTTACCAAGCCATGTATGAAATGACCTCACGGTAAGGAAAAAGAAAAAGACTATAAAAAGGAGAGCGATCACGTTAGAGACGTGGATGACGTTGGAGATCACGTTAGAGACGTGGGTGACATCACAGCCATAACAAGAAGTCACATGTGGTGGGAGAATGAAGAAATAAATGTCGTTAGAAAAAAAAAAGGAGTTTAGTTATTACTTGTCCTATGTTCCTTGCGACATACTCTGCTACGTTACACATACGTCTGGCGTCAATTGAATGAATGGCTCTTGTGTTGGGGAGGCTCCATGTTTTGACAAGCTTCTGGGTCTGACCTTTACTCCTAATCTGAAATGGAACATGTACATCAAATCCATTGCCAAGGTCGCTGGAAAAATGGTGGGGTCATTTTACTGCTCCAGTAGATATCTCACTGCCGATGCAATTCTGTACCTCTATAAGAGCCAAGTACGTCCAAGGATGGAGTACTGTTGCCACATCTGGACAGAATAAGCTGCTAGAAGCAGCTTATCTTGCCTTGACAGAGTTCAAAATACAATTCCGACTAACCTAACAAGCAGCAAAATTCCACCCCTTCCTGCCAGAAAGCCTTCTACTCTGAATAGTTTCCTGTTTCCACTAAGCTGCAGAAGTTTAAATGTAATGTGAACAGACATCTCATTGCTCAACTCCCCACTGTCTCCAGTTAGACAATCTCAAATAATATTTTAGTAGCTCTTTTCTCTTTGCAACCTTTTTTCAACAGAGATGTTGCGAGCCTGTCTCTGCTTTATCGTTATTTTCATGGCAAGTGCTCATCTGAGCTCCAATTTATGGTCCCTCCTCGCCAAACTTTCACAGAAAGCACATATTTCCATGAACAAAGCTTCTTAGAACTGCATGCCTGTGGAACTCTTCTGTTTTACTGCTTTCCAGCTGACTACAATATGATAGTCTTCAAGTCCAACGCAAACAAATTCTTAATGAGTCGTCCTCTTAAGTAATCTGATTTACCAAATTTCCACTACTAACAATTACTACGATATTGTCCCATTGACTTCTGTATACTTAGTAACCCTTATCCTCAAGTGACCTCCAGGCCTTGATAAGTGGTGACTCCTTTGTAAAAAAAAAAAAAGAAAATTTTTTTTTTTTTGTCCCAAACATGACATATTGCTATTTGGGATTATGTCTAACTGGGGACATTGGGAAGTTGAGCAGCAAGATGTCTGTTCACATTACATTTAAACTTCTGCAGGTTAGTAGAGTCAGGGAAGCAGGAAACTATCTAGAGTAAGCGGATTTCTGGTAGGAAGGAGTGGGATTTTGCTGCTAGTCAGGTTAGTCAGAAGTATGTATGTTGAGGGGGTACAAGTGCTATGAGTTCATCAAAGTATATTTCATTAAAGTACTTATAAAACAGGCACAAGGATGCAACATTGCAGCAATGGGACAGTGGTTGGAGCTTGGTCGACAGTGTGAGATAAATTAGATAAAGTAATGCTCTTCAGATTAATCTTCAGATTAATCCACAGGACTGGGAATAAACAATTGGCTAGAACATCTTATGGCAGCTGGTACCTTTCTCTGTGGCACAGGTTTGAATCAAGTCTCATTTTTCTCTTTGTTGTTTTCTTTATTTATTGTTAAGATTAAATTAACCGTTTATATAAGAGTATTACTCATGCAAACAGGATGATGCATTTAATATATTAATCAAATATTAATAATTGTTTTTTTTTTTTCAATTTGGTTTGGTTGTTTTGTTTTACAGAGTATCAACCATTTTCAGGTTATTTAATGTGGAATCAAGTAATTTTGGGAAAAGGTTTTATGTTTCAAGTTTTTTATATCTTTACATATTTATTCATGCTGTTTGGTTTGTTTGTTTTTTTCTTTTTATAGGAAAATTGTGGTTTTTTGTTATTGACTTTGCAGAACATGATTGAGTTTTGCAAAAAAGAAAAAAAAGAAAACAATATCAATGTTTTGTGCATTTTAGGTCAGAAAGCCAGTATCTTCATACAGTCTACTCTAATAACACCAGATTTTTTAATTTATAGCTGGAAAGAAATGTAGGCAGCAGCGTACAGAAGTATGTGTGTCATCCAAATTGAGGAGGAGAGGGCATCTAATCCTATTCAAACTATCTCCCTTTCTCATAATAGTTCTCAGTACTTGTGTCATATTATGGGCCTAACACAGACAGACTTGCAGTTGTAGATAAGTTTTTGAATTTCCAACTTTAGCACAGGGTGTTATAGCAAAATCTGACACTTGCCAAAAATAAACAAAATCTCTATATATAAAACAGTAGATGTATGTATATGTGTGCTTAATGGATTAAACTCTTAAACTACTGGTCACATAACACTGAAATTAACAGGAAAAAGCAATCATACACCAACGATGGTTTATAAGGAGTAAAATATTTGTTTTAATAACGCATACGGAAATATGTCAGCAAATTGAAATGCAAAATGTTCATTTCAACTTTCTGACATATTTTTTATTAGTTTTATGCATATGCAAAATCAGTCATAGTCATCGTAGTCATAGCTAAAAGTCATTTAATTTAAAATCTTATCTATATGTCAAATTAGCTCAAGCGGTAGGGAATGCAACTGGAGCACTAAATGTTTTGGTTTCGATTCTAGCTGATGGCAACCAAGTCATTTTTTTTTTTTTTAACTTTTGAAATCATTACTATGTATTAGGTACAATATAATATTCAATAGAGAATTGGCTCTGTAATAATAAATATGAAATATCAATGAATTAAAATATATTTTACATATATTTAATTTACAACTGGCAAGGTTGGGTGACCCTCTTGCCGGGTACTTCAGCTAGTAAGCAATAAAAGTAAAAGTTGAATATACAGAGATCTGAGAGTTTATTAAGCATGTTTATTAAGTTTATTACATGCTATATTATTTTTCAATGGAACTGCCGCTGCTGGAGAGAACCATCTCAAGGAAGAAGCAAAATGAGTTACATCATGGTTGCTAAAACATTTTGCCAGCATGGTCCGTCTTTAGTTTTATTTAATTATTTGCTGACCTAGTTTGGCCAAATAATTCTCTAGCCAGCTTTGGTTGGGATTGAAACTGCTATCTTCAGACAATGCTCACCTGGAACCATAGATATTCCACGTCTCTACCATTACACCACGGGCCCTAAAGGGCAATCAAGGTCTTATGAATCCACATTTTTATATTTTGTTCTTCCATTGTCGGGTCCGTACCGAATGTTATATTATTGAATTAATTTTGAATTCTTTTTTAAGATTAATAATTTGTATAATTTATTTTATTTAATTATTTGTGGACTTTTATCCTCATCTTTTAGTTATGTCATGATGTTTTCACCAGTTATTCTGTAACGGGATCCCAGGCAGTGCCAGGTATCCTGTTCAGCTAGATGAAGATTGGAGAGGATGAGGTATGGTTAGGAGGGGAGTATGCTGACACTTGGTCGAGGAAAAACAGATGTTTATGAGATTTCTATCCACCAGAGAAGAAATAGTATCTTTTTCAATGAAAAGAAAATATAAAATTTGATAATAGGATTCGTTGGAACAAGAGATTGTTTTTCTAGTTGGATTTGGTAAAAATGAATTTTTACTACTAATTGAGTGAGACAGGTACAATGACTTGGGTTCAAAAGGTCTACTTTGGTGTCTGAGAGATGTTGTCATTTGGGTCCACCTGTTGTATTTAACTACCAGGCCACCAAGCCAGTGATAAGTTAGTTGGACAGATAAATAAATAAATTGAACCTAGGGAGAGATATGGTCATGAAAGAGGAAGAAGAGGGTCACAAGAAAATAGAAAATGAAAAGAATAAAATAAGGGGATAGAGAAAGGAGTTCACAAGAGAAGAAAAAGAATACGATAATAGGATAGAGAAAAAAAAAGAAAAGTAATCTTTACTATGACAGAGGGGAGAAGAGGCCAGTTTTATAAAAATAATTGGCTTTTTAGAGTTAGGGTCTTTTTACTGGCTGGCATCGAGGCGTCCACATCGCTTGGGGGGGGGGAAGACCCTTATAACAGCTAAGTCGAAAAGCTCTTGTTCTTAGCTGGGAAATTAATTAGAGGAACTTAAGTTATACAACCTGCATCATGAAGCTCAGATCAAAGAACTCGACTTTAAACAAGTGTAAAACGATTTATGAATAATTATTTTGTTGGTTTATATGAAAATGAACCAGCTTTTTCTTTGTTTCTCAATTGCTGACCTGAATGAAGATGCAGTTTGTTTCAGGTATGCCCTGGCGCCAGATGATGAAAGAGATAGACTGGATCCAGCATGAAGCCAGAGTGACGGCCGAAATCGACAATGTTGCCACACGGACTTAGGGTCATGCACATTTCGCGTGCCCTGAGCAGCAGAGAGATATTTTCCAGTGACCAGTGAAAGTCTGATCACCCTTGAGGGGCCCACCACTAGACAAGTAAGAATGTAGCCCTGCTGGGTTGCATCTATGGTCCTGTGAGCCGGGAGCGATGAACACGGCCAGAAGTACATCACAAGTATTCTCCAGTGAACCAGGTTAGTGACGGATGCGGCCCGGCCCTCGAACAAGAGAGGGCGTTAGGGTTATAATTCTTCTGGCCTTCGTCAGGTGGTTAACCACAACGGGATAGGAATGTCGTATTTCCCAACTGCATCCACATCAATTACTGCCTTCCATCGTTGTTACCGGCCAGAGGATTAGTTGGCAAAACCGTGGTGAGACGACAACAACTATAGAAAGCAGTAATTGTTATGGATGCACTTGGAAGATTCGCCATTCCTATCCCGTCGCGGTTAACCACCTGATGGAGGCCAGACGAATAATTGGCCGAAACGTTGTGAAACAACAACTAAAAGATGAAGATAATAGTCCGCCGCAAACAAATTAAATGAAATAAATAATGCAAATTACTCATTTCAAAAGAATTCCAAATGAATTCAATAGCATGGTCCTTGTCAATAGCAGCGAACGCCCCCACAATGGTAACCTTCAGGGGCCAACAGTGTTTTGAGTGGGCCTGTTGGTCTTAGCTTTGATCATGCCCCAGAAGAAATAACCAAAGGGATTTAAGTTATGTGAGAAGAGCGCTCACAGGTCCAGTGACTAGTGGTGAACAACATTATTGAGCAACCATACCTTGGTTGTCTTGGCCTTGTGTGTAAGAGCAGAGTTCTGCTGGAGACATTGTGGCATCTGCTGATGACTACATCCATCGAAAACTTCAAAAATGTTTCAAAATCGAAAGGGCAAAGGAGATGAAGGAAGCAGAAATCCTTAAGATCAAAGAGACCTAAACTGAAATAATTCACAAACACAAAGGGTGAACAAAAAAATGAAGCTGCAAAAATGAAAACTAGATGAAGAAGTTTTTTTTTTTTAAAAATATTAAATTCAAATGTTTATAAATGTAAACATATTTTTTCCAAAAAATGTGGTTTTATCAATAGTTTTTTAAAATTATTTTTTAAAAGTTATTTTAGAGTTTCAACATATATCATCACATAAAAAATATTATATAAAAGCCAAGTACGTCCAATGATGGAGTACTGTTGCCACATCTGGGCAGGAACTGCTAGAAGCAGCTTATCCTGCCTTGACAGAGTTCAAAATAGACTTTGTAGCTTAGTAGGGGATGCTCTCTTCTCTTCCCTGCAACCTCTTTCCCACAGAAGAGACGTTGCGAGCCTGTCTCTACTTTATTGTTATTTCCATGGCAAGTACTCGTCTGAGCTCCAATCTGTGATCCCCCTTGCCAATCTTTCACGAAAAACACCCGTCTAGCTGAAACCACGGCCAATAATTTTCCCCACTCTTTATTTGTGCCTAAACCATGATTCCATGAACAAAGCTTCTTTCTCAGAACTGCACGCCTGTGGAACTCTCTTCCATTAGTTTATTTTCCAGCTGACTATAATTTGGTTGTCTTCAAGTCCAACATAAACAAATTCTTGATGAACCATCTTCTCCTACTGACGATTATGAAGAAATTATCCCATTGACCACTGTACACTCTATAACCCTTATCCTCGAGTGGCCTCCGGGCCTTGAGAAGTGGTGACCCCCTTTGTAAAATAAAATAAAAAATTAATAAAATAATCTTTATTTTTAGTTTTATATATGTACTGATTTCACAAATATATGATAGGTTAAAGTAGTTTGCTTGAAGCATTGTTTAATGTTTATATAAAAATAAATTTAAGTTTATGGAAGGCAGAACAATGCAAAAGTTCAACAAATGAGCTCAAGCTGAATCAACTTCCGCATACTCACATGAATCGGATCAATAAAAGTGAAACTGCATAGCTGGTTCCACCATTATATCTTATGTTGCTTCAGCTTGAGTCTATCCATCACACCTTTTTTTTTTTTTTTTTTTTTTTTTTTTTTTTACACAGTGATCACCACTTATCAAGGCCCGGAAGCCACTCAGGGATAAGGGTTATTGCAAGTACATTAAGTTAGTGAGGAGATTTGCTGAAGTGTTTACTTAAGGGGGCGGTTCATTAGGAATTTGTTAACATTGGACTTGAAGACATCCAAGTTGTAGTCTGGAGGGAAGCAGGCAGACGGAACAGAGTTCCACAGGCGTGCAGTTCTAATAAAGAAGCTTTGTTCATGGAATCCGCGTTTTGATTTAGGCACAGATAAAGAGTGGGGGAAATTTTTCACAGTGGATTCAGCTAGACGGGTGTTTTTCGTGAAAGATTGGCGAGGGGGGACCAGAGATTGGAGTTCAGACGAGCATCTGCCATGGAAATAACGATAAAACAAGGACAGGCTCGCAACGTCTCTTCTGTGGGAGAGAGGTTGCAGGGTAGAGAAAAGGGCATCCCCCACTAAGCTACGAAGTCTATTTTGTACTCTGTCAAGGCAGGATAGGCTGTTTTTAGCAGCTCCTGCCCAGATATGGCAACAGTATTCCATCCTTGGACATACTTGGCTTTTATATAGATAGAGAATCTTTCCTGTGCATTGTCTTGCTTTCTATAAACCTAAATTTCTTTTTAATACAAAAATATCATTTTTTTACAACAAAAATTTATTTTTCAAGCTCAGATATTAACAGAACTCACTACAGTTTTCCATTTTTTATCATTTTTTCCAGGGACAGGTGGAGGCAACCAGGGATTTTTATTCTCTACCCTCAAAATCAGCAGAGATTAGACCATTCCTGTAATGGTCCGGTTCCTGTTGATTTTGTGGTGGGAACTTAGTTCTGTGTAGTTCTAGCAGATCCACTCTCCCAGGCTTTGCCTTCTCTCTTTGAGAAGGGGTTAGTTTATTGCTAATCTCCTAAGCACCCTTACCGGGGAATGCCGACGGGGTTATTCAGACACTTTTTGCAGGTCATAGTGCTTCTCCTCTGGGCTGCTGACCTCTCAATTCAACTTTCCAACCTTGGTGTCTAAGTTTTTGCGTTCGGAGAGAACTAAAACTCTTCCGTAGTAAATTATTATTTCCTTATTTTTGAGATGAACATTGATTGTTTGTATTATTTGGATTCTTCGGACTTCTGTTCCCATCTTGAGTGTTATTTTCGTGACGTTTCAGTTCCCTGTGACCTCCGATCTTCTTTAGGAGTATCTTATCAAACTACAGAATCTTTCCGTCAAACTCAAGAATCTGCATGGAATTTCAAACAGAACCCTTTATTTAATCCACATGGTATCATGCTTTCGTTCTGTCAGCCGCAAGATCTCGTGGCATAATGGATTAAATACTAGGTAAAATTTAATTCTAAGTAGTCCACAAGGACCTATGGTGTAACAGATGATAAAAAGATGGATAAAATTCAGTTCTAAATGACATTTCCCTGGAGGTTGAAGGTTCGATCCTCAGTGCAGGCAATACTTAGAATATAGTTGCAAGTTATTTCAGACTTCTACCCGGTCATGGCTAACAGAATACTATCTCCGTAGATTAAATAAAGGGTTTTGTTTAAAATTTCATATATATTCCTGAGTTTGACAAAAACATTTCTGAGTTCAGCAAGATACATCTGAAAAAGTTTGGAGGTTACAATACGTGGGAATAACTCCAGATAAGAACCGTGGTCCGAATAATACAAACCCCTTGTAAAGTTTTGCATAGTCATCACTTTAATATCAATACAAAATATTTTCAGGGTTTCATCTATTTCATCATTTTCATCTATGTACCATCAAGGAGTTGCATCCGGCATCAACAGAGCATCATCAGACCTCCTCACACCACTGAGTATAGGCAATGCCAAGTAACCTTGCTATTAATTCTATAATTCATAAAATAGTTTGAAAATTTATTGGAATCATTAGCTGGGAAATCGGTTATCATAATCTCTTTCTTGTCTCTTTTTCGAATCTTTCATCACTATTATTTATTTATTCATTTGGCGGGGTAGGGGGGTACAATCATATTCAAACTATCCTCCTTTCTCATAATATTATAACGAAATATCAAGGTCTTATGTACATGAAAAGAAGCTAGAATCTTAGAAAGATCTCCATTTCAGTAATTATAAGAGCAACCAAACTCATGAGAAAGGAGTTAAAAAACTGCTTTGCAATTATGCCCGGTCAACCAAGCGCAAGAGAGATTCAAATAATTGCACTTGAAGAGACAGTTAGAATCTTAAAGAGATCTCCTGGTTGGAATATTTGCGATAGCGGGTGAATGTCTGGTATCCGGTAGGATGCCCCATCCTCAGCTTTTAAAAAAATGTAAAGAAGATTTATACTTGGGTCAATCAAGTAGTTCGTACCAGGCATCATCAGACCTCTTTATGCCAAATAGCCTTGCTTTTTATTCTATAATTCATAAAAATGGTTTGAAAATTTATGAAAATCATTAGCTGGAAAATGCGTTATTATATTCCTGTCTCTCTTTTTTTGTAACATTTAATCTTCATTATTTTTTATTTATTCATTTATTATGGAGGTGGAGGGATTCAATCATATTCAAACTATCACCCTTTTCTTATAATATTCCTCAGTACTAGGACTTATACTTGAATCATTGGGGTATATAAAATCAAGAAATTATTCTGGGCAACTTGCAAAACAGGAGTTGTTTCTGTTGAGTTGGCTTCTTGCAAAAATGATGTCCGTTTTACATCCTCAACTCCATCTGAGGTATTTATTTGCTTCCCCACTCGGCAAATTCGGCATGAAGCCGTTTTTTAATGTGGAAAGGAGGAAGGGGAAAGGGGGACCAGCTTCTCCGAGAGTAGGGAGGGGGAGCTGCCTCTTATTATATTGGGTTGCCTCTACATGGACCAGAAACTGATTGCTTCAAGGGCAATGGTCTTTTAGTGCAGCATCTGCCATGCCTGATCCACAGAGGCTCGGTGAACTTCATCTGAGGTGTATAATCAAGGAGTTGGTTCCGGGCATCATCATACTTCTTCATGCCACTGAGTGTAGGCAATGCTAAGTAACCTTGCTATTTATTCTATAATTCATAAAAATGGTTTGAAAATTTATGAGAATTATTAGCTGGGAAATTGGTTATCATAATCTCTTTCCTGCCTCTCTTTTTCGAATATTTCATCTTCATCATTATTTATTTATTCATTTATTTCTCTGAGTTTATTTTTACTTCTAATGTTAAACGCCCAAAAGGCCTGATTATGTACCGATAAAAAAATAATTTGGATGTGTCCAACATTCAATTTCCATTGTGTTTCCATTTTTATCATTGCAAAAATGTTGATATCATTAAAAAAAAAAAAAAAAACGAAAATATTATACAAAATCTCTTGTGCAATAAAACTAAATAATTTAAACTGAGAAAGAAAATCTTGCATCATTTGGATTCTTCGGACTACTGTTCTCATCTTGAGTGTTATTTTCACAATCTTTCGACCAATGTAATATCCGACTTTCTTTAGGTGTGTCTTAGCGAACTCGGGAATCTTTCTGCCAAACTTAGAAATTTGCATGAAATTTCGAACATAACCCTTTATTTAATCCACGGAGTAGCATGTTCTCGTTTGTCAGCGATGACCAGGTAGATATCTTAAGTAATACACAATTATTTTGGCTGCAGAGATGATTGAACGTTAATCTTCAGAAGAGTATAACTTCCAACTGAATTTTATCAAGTATTTGCAGACTATGGCATAGCAGATAAAGTACTTGATAAAATTCAGTTGTAAGTTACACTCTTCCGGAGGTTGAAGGTTCAATCATCTATGCAGCCGATACTTAAAATGCAATTGTGAATTACTTGATATCTACCTGGCCATGACTTAGGGAACGAGAACATGCTGCCTTCATGAATTAAATAAAGAGTTCCACTTGAAATTCTGTGCAAAATTCCAAGTTCAACAGAAAGATTCCCGAGTTCAACACGATATGCCTGAAGAAGGTCAGAAGTTGCAGCAATTGAAATGTTGCGAAAATAACATTCAAGATGAAAATAATAGTCTGAATAATGCAAATTATCAATCCTCATCTAAAAAATTCTGAAACATAAAGAAAATATTGTCTATATAAATAGAACAGTAGATGTATGTATGTGTGTCTGCGAAAATATTTAAATGATAAGCTCTTAAACCACTGATCACATAACACTGAAATTAACAGGAAATGGTAATCATACACCAAGGATGGTTTATAATGAGTAAAATCTTTGTTTGGATGGACGAATAACGTGTCCGAAACACAAAGAAAATCTTGTCTATATAAATAAAACAGTAGATGAATGTATATGTGTTTGTGAAAATGCAAAATGTTCATTTCAAGTTATTGACCTATTTCTATTACTTTTGCGCATATGCAAATTCATTCATAGCTTGAAGTGGTTTAATTTTAAATCTTATCTGTTGAAAGCTCAAGTGGTAAGGAATGCAGCTGAAGCAATAAATGTTTTGGTTTTGATTCTAATTGATTGCATCCAAATCATTTTCTTTTAAAACTTTTGAAATCAGTACTATATATATATATATATATATATATATATATATAT
>NC_136518.1:64487326-64489826 GCF_053919585.1 Euprymna scolopes
AAGGGCATTCCAAAAGTAATGACTCCTATTTTTATTCTGCCCCAATGAGTCAGAAAGGATTACAAATTGCATTATTATGATGACTGAATTTACGTATTCATGACCTGAAAGCTCCATCTGTCTGTTGTCGATACTGATAATGTGAGAAACTAAGAAGGCAATCCCTGTCATGGATGTGCATCAGAAGCAATGACGTATCACTGAATCCCTGAAAAAAGTTCATTGAGAATGGTGATGACTATGTAGAAAAATAAATTCTGGAGCACATTACTGTCTTGGTAGCTCTTCAATTTTTTAGGTTAAAAAATAGGAGGCTTTACTTTTGGCATGATCCTTGTATGGCAAAGTGTACTGTGGATGGTCCATTCATATCTGTTGTTCATCACTGGCAAAAGTGCATTGAGAAATGGTGGTGACGATGTAGAGCACAAAAGGTCGCTTGATTTCATGGTACCACTCCCGTCTTTGAATTTCAACTTTTTGAGTTAATAAAAAACATATTTTCCTCTTTCACATTACAGGTTTGAGCCTGGCTACTGCGGATAATTTTTTTTTTTTTTTTTTTTTTTTGTACTCGCTGCTATTTTCATTGAAATTATTTATTTATTCATTTATTTTTAGAGGGTTGGTTACGATACCACCTCTCGACACCCGGGCAACGTCAGGTACCCATGCTAGTGGAAAATGAAGGAATTTAAAAAAAAATAATTTCGTTACCAGGTTATATCTAAGTGAAAAAATTCCTCTGTTCAGTATGTGGAAAGGGAGTTGGGTGAAATTCAATTTTTTGTGGTATTGCTTGTAGGTTCAATGATGTTAACTAATTTATGTGGAAGAAGTGTAAGATCATGAAGATGGATGAGAACTCATTGTTAAACACGTTTTATTCTTAGTTGCATCCAGGCAGCTCTATTAGAAGCTCTGTCCATCCGTCTGTCATGCATAAGTTTTGTACAGCACTTTTGTCATTAGCCAGACTATGACTGTGTCATTCTTACAGCTACATGCCTAGAAAACGGAGCTATTAAAACTGATATAGTGATACGGACAAGGAGAAAGAAGCAACCTTAGTAGAAGTTATGTCCCCAATGCTGTTCAGTTCAAGTTGAGAGGGGAAAGATCACAAAATACCAAGGTCTTATAAATTACATGTACAGAAACTGGAATCTTAGGAAGATCTTCATCATTCCAGTAATTATGGAAACAACTGGACTCATGAAAAACAATTTCAAAAACTACCTGTGAATAAATATCCGGTGAACCACAGGGTAGAACAGATGCTAGTGTGATTGCAAGATTTAGGAGTGAATGGAATAAGTTCAGGGAACTTTTGCCATTATTAACCAGCAGGGTGTTACCACTGTCGAACAAGAAAAAATATATCAGACGTATGTATGCAGTGCAGTAATGTACCGTATGTTGTATGAAAAAATGATATAATGAATGTGTAATGCGAGTCGTAAAGGGAAATGGATGCAGAACAGGAGAGTTCAATGATATTGCCACATTAAAAGAATGGATGAGAGTTCTTAGGTTTACATCTGAAAAGAATAGGTTTAATGTTCCCGAAATTCATACTAGAATTGTCTACAAGAATCCTTGGCATAATGGATAAAGTACAGAGTAGAACGATAAAGTTATCGCCCTAAAAAGAACAACACTACAGCTTTATTTTAAAACTTTTATTTAAAAAAAAAAACAATTCGGGTAACTTGATTATATAGTAGAGCTGGCATCTATTCAATCACCGCCTCGATATGGGTATGAAACTGGGAGGATACCTTTTTCAAAAGTACCAACAGGAGCTCGGCGAATACTTGGCAGATGTCTTTGGTGTTGTGGGAGGTCATGTTGGTGATGTGCTCAACGTATGACCAAACGAAGTAGTTTAACAGGTTCAGGTCAGGGGAGGAGGAGAGCCCGTGAGAGAAGGATACAAAGTCGTAGCACTCCTTCCGAAGCCAGGCCTGGGTCTCTTTGGACTTATGGGCTGGTGCCAAGTTATGCTACCACACCCAGGGTTTGCCAGTAGCTACCTAATTGCACTAGGGGATCCACACTCTTCAGCACATCCAGGTACACTTTGGTGTTGACTTTCAAACCGACTTCAAAGATGTGAGGTGGCATGATGTGGCCCTCACTTGAAACTGCACCAAAGACCATAACCGTGGCTGGAAACTTCATTGAGCTGTGCTCTCAAGTGTTGAACCGTTCAGATTTGTACTTTGAGGGTGCTGGCAATGGTCCTGCTGTTATAACTTGGATCAGTTGGCACATCTCTGATATTGCTCATCATGTCACTTTCAGACATGATAGAAGGTTCCTATCTCTGTTGAGATTTGTACGCAACAAGCTAATTAGTAGATGGTCTGCAACAAAAAAGAAAACCGGTTTTCATCAAATGGAAATGAAATCATGCCGTCTTTTCTAGGGCGACAATTTTATCGTTCTACCTTGTACTTGGTAAAATTCACTCTTCTGGAGCTAGAAGATTCAATCG
>NC_136518.1:64494826-64519826 GCF_053919585.1 Euprymna scolopes
TGACTCCTTAACAGCCAAATTTCTAGCCGAAAATTGATCACATAGATTTTCCCAAATCTCAGTACCCTGTATATCAAATTTCGAGTCTATAGACTAAAAATTGACGGAGTTATTGCATAGGGAAATGTACACAGTCAGACACACAGACACGTTCACTTTTATAGATACACTAGCATGGGTGCCCGGCGTTGCCCGGGTGTTTGGAGGTGTATGCTGAGCAAAAAAAAACAAAACAAAAAAAAACGGTCCATTTTTTTAAAACTTTGATCCCTATTATGATCTCTTAACATTTATTGTTTTGGTATCAAATCAAGTTATTAAGTTAGATCCATGTCCAAGGAGCCTATATCTAAAATTTTAAATGTTTAGATCCGAAATTGTCAGAGGAGTTTGGTAGAGTTCTCAAAGGTCAAATTGTTGAACTTTGACCCCTTAACAGCCAAATTTCTAGCCGAAAACTGATCACATAGATTTTCCCAAATCTCAGTACCCTGTATATCAAATTTCGAGTCTGTAGACTAAAAATTGACAGAGTTAATGCGTAGATAAATGTACACAGACAGACACACTGACACGTTCACTTTTATAGATATATAGATAGATAGACTAATAGATTAAACAAAAATATATACGTATACATAAAAATATATGAAAACAATTTTTTGTTTACTGTAAAGATTTTGCGCAAATATTATGCAAGTATAAATCATGTAGAATATCTGCATGAATCTAATTACACGTAATAGCTAACTCTAGATGATCATCCCATAAGAAAACCGAAAAAAGGGAATTCATTAAAATGAATGTTTAAAAGAATATGCAAATTAGCTAGATCTTTTGCAGAATGAATGCAATTCATCGACCCATATATAAGAAAATTCTATTTTCTTTTTAAATAAATAGAAGAGGATTTTTAATATGAATATCAATACACACAAAAGAAAAACGAATTTATAAGAGTATAGATATATGTATGACTTATGTGCCATCAGCTAGAATCGAAACCAAAACATACCACTCTTCACTCTCATTCTTTACCCTCTGAACCATGTCCGTATACGTGTGTGTACACACACACATACACACACATCATTCCCTTTTTTCATATCATTGAAGACAACATTCAAGCAAGCAAGCACGCCCGAACGGTCCACAGATTTTTATAATTATTAAGATAGGTATGTAAATAGTCAAAGTTTATACAGAAACGAAAGAATAAAAAATATTAGAATAAATCTATTTAAAAAAAAAAAAAAAAGGCAAATATTAGTTGGTGCTCCCTCTCAGCCATGTGTCAATGAAAGTAATCAACAGTGGGTCAGTAATTATTTTATTTATTTATTTTTTTTATTACATTTTCACCCCAAACAAAGCACATTGCCACTTTGGTGTAGGGGGCTACTATCAGGGGCAGAATCTACTGGGGCACTATGTTGGGATTTGGGCAGCAAGATGACGATTCACGTTACACTTTAAATTCTGCATGTCAGTAGAGTTAGGGAAGCAGGGACCTGGAATGGAATTCCAGAGTCTAGCGTTTTATGAGGAAGAAACTACTGGAGTAGAAAGATCTTTTACATCTAGGGATCTCTACTGTGTTGGGGTGGGATTTAGCTGCCTGCTGGGTTTGTCGAGGGTGTCTACGTCGTGGGGGTACAAGTGTCTGCAGTTCGTCATAGCATTCACCATTAAAATACTTGTAGAACAGGCAGAGGGATGCAACGTTTCGTCGATGGGACAGAGGCTGAAGCTTAGATGCCAGTTCAGGGAGAAACAAAGCTAAGAATTACTTTCATACTTGGGTTTTAATTAGACACAGGGGTGGCCGAGTTTCTCCACTGGCCAAGTTTATCCACTCTCCCCTACTACAAGCAGTAATGATATTTAATCTGTTGTTGAAAAGGAAAAGAGACAGAAAAAGAAGTTAATTTTGGATTTTGTCTCTTTTTAATTATTTTTGGTACTTGTACAGTTTAATTAAGACATTAAAAAAAATGAAAATATTTAAAATAAACAAAAAGTTATGTTGTACGTACCCGTTATGGAATGAAGTTCTCAAAAAATTAACTTTTACTCAAGTATTTTTTTTTTTTTTTACAGAGGAAAATCGAATTTTGATAAGATCGATCGTATCCAGCCATTTTGTTTATTTCACTCATGAGACGGGGGGGGGGGGGCAAGGGGGATAATTCTATCACTGCTTAAAGTTTGTCAAAATTTGATGAGATTATGGACAGAAAAAATACCTAAAGAAATATTTTAGCTTTGTTCACTTATTTTACAGAGATTCTCTGTCTTTTTTTTTTTTTTTTTTTTTTTTTTTTGTAAATCCCTTTTTCATTTTATCCTTTGTTAATCAATTTTTCATTTAAAGGCATCCCCTCCTCATACACGAAATAGGCAACATGGCGGGATACGATCGATCTCATTAAAATTTGATTTTCCTCTGTAAAAAAAACCTACTTTATCAAATTAAGTGAATTTTTTTTTTTTGGAGAACTTCATTCCATAATGGATACGTACAATATAATTTTTTTTTCAATAATTTCATTTTTTTAATGTCTTGATTAAACTGTACAAGTACCTATTTTTTCTATGTTTAACTATTTTTGCGATTTCACTATATTCTAATTCAAACAGTCTTATTCAGGCAGAATAGGTGACCCAGCGGATCGAATTTATTTCTAGTATATTTTTTTCATCGACGCATCCATGAAAAAAAAGAAAAAAAAACTTCACTTTTCATCAGCAGCAGCATTTTCGCCAAAATCTAAGGGGGGGGGGGCGAGAGTTGGACACCTTACTTTTCCGAAGACAAACACGAAACAGGAAAAGTAATTATTTCTCATTTTGATTCTTTTTGTTTACTATTTATTTATTTTTTATTATTATGATTATTAAGAAGAAGAAAAGGAATAATAATAATAATAATAATAATAATAATAATAATAATTTTTTAATAGAATATTCCCAGACCGCATGTCGGATAACCACCCATTCACATTCATACTTTATTTCCGCCATAAAAAAATAATATCTTGACATTTTTACCGGGTTATTTTATTTTATTTTTTTTACTATTTAACTGCTTATCATTCCTCCATTTTGTTTGCTTTTATTTTCCATCTCTCTTTTTTTATTTTATGTAATTTTATTTTTTGCTTTACAACTGTTCTTGTCATTTTGTTAGTTATTTTTGAAAGATTTGCTTGTCAGATTATTATTTTTTTTATTTTTATTTTTTTAGTGTTTTTAGATAAGTCATGAAGCTCCGTCCGTCTGCTTACAATTAAGTAAGGCAAAGGTCAAAGAACTAAGCTGTCACTTCCATCCTCGTGAAACATTCACAACAAAAACTCGTTTAGCTACAACCACTGTCAATAATTTCCCTTTCTCTCTCCTTGTGCCTAAAACTAAATGAAATTTCCATGAGCAAAGTTTCTTTCTTAGAACTAGCTGCCTATGGAATGTATTACCGCAGGGCTTGTAACATGGTACACTAGTACACACGTTATGGTCTCAGTTGCAAAATTAACAAAAGAACAGGAAATAACTCCGGCTTTTAGTAGTACATGTGAAAATGTTAGTAATAGATGTGAAAATGTTAGTAATAGATGTAAAAAATTTTAGTAATAGATGTGAAAATTTAGTAATACATGTGAAAATTTTAGTAATAGATGTGAAAATGTTAGTAATACATGTGAAAATTTTAGTAATAGATGTGAAAATTTTAGTAATAGATGTGAAAATTTTAGTAATAGATGTGAAAATTTAGTAATACATGTGAAAATTTTAGTAATAGATGTGAAAATGTTAGTAATACATGTGAAAATTTTAGTAATAGATGTGAAAATTTTAGTAATACATGTGAAAATTTTAGTAATACATGTGAAAATTTTAGTAATACATGTGAAAATTTTAGTAATACATGTGAAAATTTTAGTAATAGATGTGAAAATTTAGTAATACATGTGAAAATTTTAGTAATAGATGTGAAAATTTAGTAATAGATGTGAAAATTTTAGTAATAGATGTGAAAATGTTAGTAATACATGTGAAAATTTTAGTAATACATGTGAAAATTTTAGTAATACATGTGAAAATTTTAGTAATAAATGTGAAAAGTTTAGTAATACATGTGAAAATTTCAGTAATACATCTGAAAATATTAGTAATAGATGTGAAAATTTTAGTAATACATGTGAAAATTTTAGTAATAAATGTGAAAATTTTAGTAATAAATGTGAAAATATTAGTAATAGATGTGAAAATGTTAGTAATAGATGTGAAAATGTTAGTAATAGATGTGAAAATATTAGTAATAGATGTGAAAATTTTATTAATAGATGTGAAAATTTTAGTAATACATGTGAAATTTTAGTAATACATGTGAAAATTTTAGTAATACATGTGAAAATGTTAGTAATAAATGTGAAAAGTTTAGTAATAGATGTGAAAAGTTTAGTAATAGATGTGAAAATTTTAGTAATAGATGTGAAAATGTTAGTAATAGATGCGAAAATTTTAGTAATAGATTTGAAAATTTTAGTAATACATGTGAAAATGTTAGTAATAGATGTGAAAATTTTAGTAATAGATGTGAAAATTTTAGTAATAGATGTGAAAATTTTAGTAATAGATGTGAAAATGTTAGTAATAGATGTGAAAATTTTAGTAATAGATGTGAAAATTTTAGTAATAGATGTGAAAATTTTAGTAATAGATGTGAAAATTTTAGTAATATATTTGAAAATGTTAGTAATAGATGTGAAAATTTTAGTAATACATGTGAAAATGTTAGTAATACATGTGAAAATTTTAGTAATACATGTGAAAATTTTAGTAATACATGTGAAAATTGTAGTAATAGATGTGAAAATTTTAGTAATAGATGTGAAAATTTTAGTAATAGATGTGAAAATGTTAGTAATAGATGTAAAAATGTTAGTAATAGATGTGAAAATGTTAGTAATAGATGTGAAAATGTTAGTAATAGATGTGAAAATTTTAGTAATACATGTGAAAATTTTAGTAATACATGTTAAAATATTAGTAATAGATGTGAAAAGTTTAGTAATACATGTGAAAATCTTTGAAATAAATGTGAAAATTTTAGTAATACATGTGACAATGTTAGTAATAGATGTGAAAATGTTAGTAATAGATGTGAAAATGTTAGTAATACATGTGAAAATGTTAGTAATACATGTGAAAATGTTAGTAATACATGTGAAATTGTTAGTAATACATGTGAAAATGTTAGTAATAGATGTGAAAATTTTAGTAATACATGTGAAAATTTTAGTAATACATGTGAAAATATTAGTAATAAATGTGAAAAGTTTAGTAATAGATGTGAAAAGTTTAGTAATAGATGTGAAAATTTTAGTAATAGATGTGAAAATTTTAGTAATAGATGCGAAAAGTTTAGTAATACATGTGAAAATTTTAGTAATAGATTTGAAAATTTTAGTAATACATGTGAAAATGTTAGTAATAGATGTGAAAATTTTAGTAATAGATGTGAAAATTTTAGTAATACATGTGAAAATTTTAGTAATAGATGTGAAAATTTGAGTAATAGATGTGAAAATTTTAGTAATATATTTGAAAATGTTAGTAATAGATGTGAAAATTTTAGTAATACATGTGAAAATGTTAGTAATACATGTGAAAACTTTAGTAATAGATGTGAAAATTTTAGTAATACATGTGAAAATTGTAGTAATAGATGTGAAAATTTTAGTAATAGATGTGAAAATTTTAGTAATAGATGTGAAAATGTTAGTAAAAGATGTGAAAATGTTAGTAATAGATGTGAAAATGTTAGTAATAGATGTGAAAATGTTAGTAATAGATGTGAAAATGTTAGTAATAGATGTGAAAATTTTAGTAATACATGTGAAAATGTTAGTAATACATGTGAAAATGTTAGTAATACATGTGAAAATGTTAGTAATAGATGTGAAAATTTTAGTAATAGATGTGAAAATTTTAGTAATACATGTGAAAATGTTAGTAATACATGTGAAAATGTTAGTAATACATGAGAAAATATTAGTAATACATGTGAAAATGTTAGTAATACATGTGAAAATGTTAGTAATACATGTGAAAAGTTTAGTAATACATGTGAAAATTTTAGTAATAAATGTGAAAATTTTAGTAATAAATGTGAAAAATTTAGTAATACATTTAATAATTTTGTAATAGATGTGAAAATTTTACTAATACATGTGAAAATTTTAGTAATACATGTGCAAATTTTAGTAATACATGTGTAACTTTTAGTAATACATGTGAAAATTTTAGTAATACATTTGAAAATTTTAGTAATACATGTGAAAATGTTAGTAATACATGTGAAAATGTTAGTAATACATGTGAAAATGTTAGTAATACATGTGAAAATTTTAGTAATAGATGTGAAAATGTTAGTAATAGATGTGAAAATGTTAGTAATAGATGTGAAAATGTTAGTAATAGATGTGAAAATGTTAGTAATACATGTGAAAATGTTAGTAATACATGTGAAAATTTTAGTAATAAATGTGAAAATTTTAGTAATAAATGTGAAAAATTTAGTAATACATTTAATAATTTTGTAATAGATGTGAAAATTTTACTAATACATGTGAAAATTTTAGTAATACATGTGCAAATTTTAGTAATACATGTGTAACTTTTAGTAATACATGTGAAAATTTTAGTAATACATGTGAAAATTTTAGTAATACATGTGAAAATGTTAGTAATACATGTGAAAATGTTAGTAATACATGTGAAAATGTTTGTAATACATGTGAAAATTTTAGTAATAGATGTGAAAATGTTAGTAATAGATGTGAAAATGTTAGTAATAGATGTGAAAATGTTAGTAATAGATGTGAAAATGTTAGTAATACATGTGAAAATGTTAGTAATACATGTGAAAATGTTAGTAATAAATGTGAAAATTTTAGTAATAAATGTGAAAATTCTAGTAATAAATGTGAAAATTTTAGTAATACATGTGAAAATTTTAGTAATACATGTGAAAATTTTAGTAATACATGTGAAAATTTTGGTAATACATGTGAAATTTTAGTAATACATGTGAAAATTTTAGTAATACATGTGAAAATGTTAGTAATACATGTGAAAAGTTTAGTAATAGATGTGAAAAGTTTAGTAATAGATGTGAAAATTTTAGTAATAGATGTGAAAATGTTAGTAATAGATGCGAAAAGTTTAGTAATACATGTGAAAATTTTAGTAATAGATTTGAAAATTTTAGTAATACATGTGAAAATGTTAGTAATAGATGTGAAAATTTTAGTAATAGATGTGAAAATTTTAGTAATAGATGTGAAAATTTTAGTAATAGATGTGAAAATTTTAGTAATAGATGTGAAAATTTTAGTAATAGATGTGAAAATTTTAGTAATATATTTGAAAATGTTAGTAATATATGTGAAAATTTTAGTAATACATGTGAAAATGTTAGTAATAGATGTGAAAATGTTAGTAATAGATGTTAAAATGTTAGTAATAGATGTGAAAATTTTAGTAATACATGTTAAAATATTAGTAATAGATGTGAAAAGTTTAGTAATACATGTGAAAATCTTTGAAAAAAATGTGAAAATTTTAGTAATACATGTGACAATTTTAGTAATAGATGTGAAAATATTAGTAATACATGTGAAAATGTTAGTAATACATGTGAAAATGTTAGTAATACATGTGAAAATGTTAATAATAGATGTGAAAATGTTAGTAATAGATGTGAAAATGTTAGTAATAGATGTGAAAATTTTAGTAATACATGTGAAAATGTTAGTAATACATGTGAAAATGTTAGTAATACATGTGAAATTGTTAGTAATACATGTGAAAATGTTAGTAATAGATGTGAAAATTTTAGTAATACATGTGAAAATTTTAGTAATACATGTGAAAATGTTAGTAATAAATGTGAAAAGTTTAGTAATAGATGTGAAAAGTTTAGTAATAGATGTGAAAATTTTAGTAATAGATGTGAAAATTTTAGTAATAGATGCGAAAAGTTTAGTAATACATGTGAAAATTTTAGTAATAGATTTGAAAATTTTAGTAATACATGTGAAAATGTTAGTAATAGATGTGAAAATTTTAGTAATAGATGTGAAAATTTTAGTAATAGATGTGAAAATTTTAGTAATTGATGTGAAAATTTTAGTAATATATTTGAAAATTTTAGTAATAGATGTGAAAATTTTAGTAATACATGTGAAAATGTTAGTAATACATGTGAAAACTTTAGTAATAGATGTGAAAATTTTAGTAATACATGTGAAAATTGTAGTAATAGATGTGAAAATTTTAGTAATAGATGTGAAAATTTTAGTAATAGATGTGAAAATGTTAGTAATAGATGTGAAAATGTTAGTAATAGATGTGAAAATGTTAGTAATAGATGTGAAAATGTTAGTAATAGATGTGAAAATTTTAGTAATACATGTGAAAATGTTAGTAATACATGTGAAAATGTTAGTAATACATGTGAAAATGTTAGTAATAGATGTGAAAATTTTAGAAATACATGTGAAAATGTTAGTAATACATGTGAAAATGTTAGTAATACATGTGAAAATGTTAGTAATACATGTGAAAATGTTAGTAATACATGTAAAAATGTTAGTAATACATGTGAAAATGTTAGTAATACATGTGAAAAGTTTAGTAATACATGTGAAAATTTTAGTAATAAATGTGAAAATTTTAGTAATAAATGTGAAAAATTTAGTAATACATTTAATAATTTTGTAATACATGTGAAAATTTTAGTAATACATGTGCAAATTTTAGTAATACATGTGTAACTTTTAGTAATACATGTGAAAATTTTAGTAATACATGTGAAAATTTTAGTAATACATGTGAAAATGTTAGTAATACATGTGAAAATGTTAGTAATACATGTGAAAATGTTAGTAATACATGTGAAAATTTTAGTAATAGATGTGAAAATGTTAGTAATAGATGTGAAAATGTTAGTAATAGATGTGAAAATGTTAGTAATAGATGTGAAAATGTTAGTAATACATGTGAAAATGTTAGTAATAAATGTGAAAATGTTAGTAATAAATGTGAAAATTTTAGTAATAAATGTGAAAATTTTAGTAATACATTTAATAATTTTGTAATAGATGTGAAAATGTTAGTAATAGATGTGAAAATGTTAGTAATAAATGTGAAAATGTTAGTAATAGATGTGAAAATGTTAGTAATACATGTGAAAATGTTAGTAATACATGTGAAAATGTTAGTAATACATGTGAAAATGTTAGTAATACATGTGAAAATTTTAGTAATACATGTGAAAATGTTAGTAATACATGTGAAAATGTTAGTAATAAATGTGAAAATTTTAGTAATAAATGTGAAAATTTTAGTAATACATTTAATAATTTTGTAATAGATGTGAAAATGTTAGTAATAGATGTGAAAATGTTAGTAATAAATGTGAAAATGTTAGTAATAGATGTGAAAATGTTAGTAATAAATGTGAAAATTTTAGTAATAAATGTGAAAATTCTAGTAATAAATGTGAAAATTTTAGTAATACATGTGAAAAGTTAAGTAATACATGTGAAAATTTTAGTAATAAATGTGAAAATGTTAGTAATACATGTGAAAATTTTAGTAATAAATGTGAAAATATTAGTAATAGATGTGAAAATGTTAGTAATAGATGTGAAAATGTTAGTAATAGATGTGAAAATGTTAGTAATAGATGTGAAAATTTTATTAATAGATGTGAAAATTTTAGTAATACATGTGAAAATTTTAGTAATACATGTGAAAATTTTGGTAATACATGTGAAATTTTAGTAATACATGTGAAAATTTTAGTAATACATGTGAAAATGTTAGTAATAAATGTGAAAAGTTTAGTAATAGATGTGAAAAGTTTAGTAATAGATGTGAAAATTTTAATAATAGATGTGAAAATGTTAGTAATAGATGCGAAAATTTTAGTAATAGATTTGAAAATTTTAGTAATACATGTGAAAATGTTAGTAATAGATGTGAAAATTTTAGTAATAGATGTGAAAATTTTAGTAATAGATGTGAAAATGTTAGTAATAGATGTGAAAATTTTAGTAATAGATGTGAAAATTTTAGTAATAGATGTGAAAATTTTAGTAATAGATGTGAAAATTTTAGTAATATATTTGAAAATGTTAGTAATAGATGTGAAAATTTTAGTAATACATGTGAAAATGTTAGTAATACATGTGAAAATTTTAGTAATACATGTGAAAATTTTAGTAATACATGTGAAAATTGTAGTAATAGATGTGAAAATTTTAGTAATAGATGTGAAAATTTTAGTAATAGATGTGAAAATGTTAGTAATAGATGTGAAAATGTTAGTAATAGATGTAAAAATGTTAGTAATAGATGTGAAAATGTTAGTAATAGATGTGAAAATGTTAGTAATAGATGTGAAAATTTTAGTAATACATGTGAAAATTTTAGTAATACATGTTAAAATATTAGTAATAGATGTGAAAAGTTTAGTAATACATGTGAAAATCTTTGAAATAAATGTGAAAATTTTAGTAATACATGTGACAATTTTAGTAATAGATGTGAAAATATTAGTAATACATGTGAAAATGTTAGTAATACATGTGAAAATGTTAGTAATACATGTGAAAATGTTAGTAATAGATGTGAAAATGTTAGTAATAGATGTGAAAATGTTAGTAATAGATGTGAAAATTTTAGTAATACATGTGAAAATGTTAGTAATACATGTGAAAATGTTAGTAATACATGTGAAATTGTTAGTAATACATGTGAAAATGTTAGTAATAGATGTGAAAATTTTAGTAATACATGTGAAAATTTTAGTAATACATGTGAAAATATTAGTAATAAATGTGAAAAGTTTAGTAATAGATGTGAAAAGTTTTGTAATAGATGTGAAAATTTTAGTAATAGATGTGAAAATTTTAGTAATAGATGCGAAAAGTTTAGTAATACATGTGAAAATTTTAGTAATAGATTTGAAAATTTTAGTAATACATGTGAAAATGTTAGTAATAGATGTGAAAATTTTAGTAATAGATGTGAAAATTTTAGTAATACATGTGAAAATTTTAGTAATAGATGTGAAAATTTTAGTAATAGATGTGAAAATTTTAGTAATATATTTGAAAATGTTAGTAATAGATGTGAAAATTTTAGTAATACATGTGAAAATGTTAGTAATACATGTGAAAACTTTAGTAATAGATGTGAAAATTTTAGTAATACATGTGAAAATTGTAGTAATAGATGTGAAAATTTTAGTAATAGATGTGAAAATTTTAGTAATAGATGTGAAAATGTTAGTAAAAGATGTGAAAATGTTAGTAATAGATGTGAAAATGTTAGTAATAGATGTGAAAATGTTAGTAATAGATGTGAAAATGTTAGTAATAGATGTGAAAATTTTAGTAATAGATGTGAAAATTTTAGTAATACATGTGAAAATGTTAGTAATACATTTAATAATTTTGTAATAGATGTGAAAATTTTACTAATACATGTGAAAATGTTAGTAATACATGTGCAAATTTTAGTAATACATGTGTAACTTTTAGTAATACATGTGAAAATTTTAGTAATACATGTGAAAATTTTAGTAATACATGTGAAAATGTTAGTAATACATGTGAAAATGTTAGTAATACATGTGAAAATGTTAGTAATACATGTGAAAATTTTAGTAATAGATGTGAAAATGTTAGTAATAGATGTGAAAATGTTAGTAATACATGTGAAAATGTTAGTAATACATGTGAAAATTTTAGTAATAAATGTGAAAATTTTAGTAATAAATGTGAAAAATTTAGTAATACATTTAATAATTTTGTAATAGATGTGAAAATTTTACTAATACATGAGAAAATTTTAGTAATACATGTGCAAATTTTAGTAATACATGTGTAACTTTTAGTAATACATGTGAAAATTTTAGTAATACATGTGAAAATTTTAGTAATACATGTGAAAATGTTAGTAATACATGTGAAAATGTTAGTAATACATGTGAAAATGTTTGTAATACATGTGAATATTTTAGTAATAGATGTGAAAATGTAAGTAATAGATGTGAAAATGTTAGTAATAGATGTGAAAATGTTAGTAATAGATGTGAAAATGTTAGTAATACATGTGAAAATGTTAGTAATACATGTGAAAATGTTAGTAATAAATGTGAAAATTTTAGTAATAAATGTGAAAATTCTAGTAATAAATGTGAAAATTTTAGTAATACATGTGAAAAGTTAAGTAATACATGTGAAAATTTTAGTAATAAATGTGAAAATTTTAGTAATACATGTGAAAATTTTAGTAATAAATGTGAAAATATTAGTAATAGATGTGAAAATGTTAGTAATAGATGTGAAAATGTTAGTAATAGATGTGAAAATGTTAGTAATAGATGTGAAAATTTTAGTAATAGATGTGAAAATTTTAGTAATACATGTGAAAATTTTAGTAATACATGTGAAAATTTTGGTAATACATGTGAAATTTTAGTAATACATGTGAAAATTTTAGTAATACATGTGAAAATGTTAGTAATAAATGTGAAAAGTTTAGTAATAGATGTGAAAAGTTTAGTAATAGATGTGAAAATTTTAGTAATAGATGTGAAAATGTTAGTAATAGATGCGAAAAGTTTAGTAATACATGTGAAAATTTTAGTAATAGATTTGAAAATTTTAGTAATACATGTGAAAATGTTAGTAATAGATGTGAAAATTTTAGTAATAGATGTGAAAATTTTAGTAATAGATGTGAAAATTTTAGTAATAGATGTGAAAATTTTAGTAATAGATGTGAAAATTTTAGTAATAGATGTGAAAATTTTAGTAATATATTTGAAAATTTTAGTAATACATGTGAAAATGGTAGTAATAGATGTGAAAATGTTAGTAATAGATGTTAAAATGTTAGTAATAGATGTGAAAATTTTAGTAATACATGTTAAAATATTAGTAATAGATGTGAAAAGTTTAGTAATACATGTGAAAATCTTTGAAACAAATGTGAAAATTTTAGTAATACATGTGACAATTTTAGTAATAGATGTGAAAATATTAGTAATACATGTGAAAATGTTAGTAATACATGTGAAAATGTTAGTAATACATGTGAAAATGTTAATAATAGATGTGAAAATGTTAGTAATAGATGTTAAAATGTTAGTAATAGATGTGAAAATTTTAGTAATACATGTGAAAATGTTAGTAATACATGTGAAAATGTTAGTAATACATGTGAAATTGTTAGTAATACATGTGAAAATGTTAGTAATAGATGTGAAAATTTTAGTAATACATGTGAAAATTTTAGTAATACATGTGAAAATGTTAGTAATAAATGTGAAAAGTTTAGTAATAGATGTGAAAAGTTTAGTAATAGATGTGAAAATTTTAGTAATAGATGTGAAAATTTTAGTAATAGATGCGAAAAGTTTAGTAATACATGTGAAAATTTTAGTAATACATGTGAAAATGTTAGTAATAAATGTGAAAAGTTTAGTAATAGATGTGAAAAGTTTAGTAATAGATGTGAAAAGTTTAGTAATAGATGTGAAAATTTTAGTAATAGATGCGAAAAGTTTAGTAATACATGTGAAAATTTTAGTAATAGATTTGAAAATTTTAGTAATACATGTGAAAATGTTAGTAATAGATGTGAAAATTTTAGTAATAGATGTGAAAGTTTTAGTAATAGATGTGAAAATTTTAGTAATTGATGTGAAAATTTTAGTAATATATTTGAAAATGTTAGTAATAGATGTGAAAATTTTAGTAATACATGTGAAAATGTTAGTAATACATGTGAAAACTTTAGTAATAGATGTGAAAATTTTAGTAATACATGTGAAAATTGTAGTAATAGATGTGAAAATTTTAGTAATAGATGTGAAAATTTTAGTAATAGATGTGAAAATGTTAGTAATAGATGTGAAAATGTTAGTAATAGATGTGAAAATGTTAGTAATAGATGTGAAAATGTTAGTAATACATGTGAAAATGTTAGTAATACATGTGAAAATGTTAGTAATACATGTGAAAATGTTAGTAATACATGTAAAAATGTTAGTAATACATGTGAAAATGTTAGTAATACATGTGAAAAGTTTAGTAATACATGTGAAAATTTTAGTAATAAATGTGAAAATTTTAGTAATAAATGTGAAAAATTTAGTAATACATTTAATAATTTTGTAATACATGTGAAAATTTTAGTAATACATGTGCAAATTTTAGTAATACATGTGTAACTTTTAGTAATACATGTGAAAATTTTAGTAATACATGTGAAAATGTTAGTAATACATGTGAAAATGTTAGTAATACATGTGAAAATGTTAGTAATACATGTGAAAATTTTAGTAATAGATGTGAAAATGTTAGTAATAGATGTGAAAATGTTAGTAATAGATGTGAAAATGTTAGTAATAGATGTGAAAATGTTAGTAATACATGTGAAAATGTTAGTAATAAATGTGAAAATGTTAGTAATAAATGTGAAAATGTTAGTAATAAATGTGAAAATTTTAGTAATACATTTAATAATTTTGTAATAGATGTGAAAATGTTAGTAATAGATGTGAAAATGTTAGTAATAAATGTGAAAATGTTAGTAATAGATGTGAAAATGTTAGTAATACATGTGAAAATGTTAGTAATACATGTGAAAATGTTAGTAATACATGTGAAAATTTTAGTAATACATGTGAAAATGTTAGTAATACATGTGAAAATGTTAGTAATAAATGTGAAAATTTTAGTAATAAATGTGAAAATTTTAGTAATACATTTAATAATTTTGTAATAGATGTGAAAATGTTAGTAATAAATGTGAAAATGTTAGTAATAGATGTGAAAATGTTAGTAATAAATGTGAAAATTTTAGTAATAAATGTGAAAATTCTAATAATAAATGTGAAAATTTTAGTAATACATGTGAAAAGTTAAGTAATACATGTGAAAATTTTAGTAATAAATGTGAAAATGTTAGTAATACATGTGAAAATTTTAGTAATAAATGTGAAAATATTAGTAATAGATGTGAAAATGTTAGTAATAGATGTGAAAATGTTAGTAATAGATGTGAAAATGTTAGTAATAGATGTGAAAATTTTAGTAATAGATGTGAAAATTTTAGTAATACATGTGAAAATTTTAGTAATACATGTGAAAATTTTGGTAATACATGTGAAAATTTTAGTAATACATGTGAAAATGTTAGTAATAAATGTGAAAAGTTTAGTAATAGATGTGAAAAGTTTAGTAATAGATGTGAAAATTTTAGTAATAGATGTGAAAATTTTAGTAATAGATGCGAAAAGTTTAGTAATACATGTGAAAATTTTAGTAATAGATTTGAAAATTTTAGTAATACATGTGAAAATGTTAGTAATAGATGTGAAAATTTTAGTAATAAATGTGAAAATGTTAGGAATAGATGTGAAAATTTTAGTAATACATGTGAAAATTTTAGTAATAGATGTGAAAATGTTAGTAATACATGTGAAAATGTTAGTAATACATGTGAAAATTTTAGTAATACATTTAATAATTTTGTAATAGATGTGAAAATGTTAGTAATACATGTGAAAATGTTAGTAATAAATGTGAAAATGTGAGTAATAAATGTGAAAATGTTAGTAATAGATGTGAAAATGTTAGTAATACATGTGAAAATGTTAGTAACACATGTGAAAATTTTAGTAATACATGTGAAAATGTTAGTAATAAATGTGAAAATGTTAGGAATAGATGTGAAAATTTTAGTAATAAATGTGAAAATGTTAGTAATAGATGTGAAAATGTTAGTGATACATGTGAAAATTTTAGTAATACATGTGAAAATTTTAGTAATACATGTGCAAATTTTAGTAATACATTTGAAAATGTTAGTAATACAAATGAAAATTTTAGTAATAAATGTGAAAATTTTAGTAATACATTTAAAAATTTTGTAATAGATGTGAAAATGTTAGTAATACATGTGAAAATGTTAGTAATACATTTGAAAATTTTAGTAATACATGTGAAAATGTTAGTAATAGATGTGAAAATGTTAGTAATACATGTGAAAATTTTAGTAATAGATGTGAAAATTTATGTAATACATGTGAAAATGTTAGTAATACATGTGAACTTTTTAGTAATACATGTGAAAATGTTAGTAATAGATGAGAAAATTTTAGTAATACATGTGAAAGTTTCAGTAATAAATGTGAAAATGTTAGTAATACATGTGAAAATTTTAGTAATAGATGTGAAAATTTTAGTAATACATTTTTTTTTTTTTTTTTTTTTACAAAGGCATCACCACATTATCAAGGCCCAGAGGCCACTCAAGGATAAGGGTTAAAGAGTGTACAGTAGAAATTGGTCAATATAGTAATCATTAGTAATGAAAATTTGGCAAATTTAATAACCTATATGGAACGGCCCATCAAGAACTTATTTACTTTAGACTTGAACACAACCATATTGTAGTCAGCCGGAAAGCAGGAAAACGGAAGACAATTCCGCAGGCGTGCAGTTCTAAGAAAGAAGCTTTGTTCATGGAATCTACGTTTAGGTTTAGGCACAGATAAAGAGTGGGGGAAATTATTGATAGTGTTTACAGCTAGATGAGTGTTTCTTGTGAAAGTTTGGCGAGGGGGGACCATAGATTGAAGCTCAGTTGAACACTTTCCATGAAAATAACGATAAATCAGAGACAAACTCGCAGCATCTCTTCTGTGAGATAGAGGTTGCAAGGAGGAGAAAAGGACATCTCCTACGAGGCTACGAAGTCTATTTTGAACTCTATCAAGGCAGGACAAGTCCTTTCTAGCAGCTCCTGCCCAGATGTGGCAACAGTATTCCATCCTTGGACGTACCTGGCTCTTATATAGATAGAGAATAGCATCAGCAGTGAGATATCTACTGGATCGATAGAAAGATCCCACCATTTTTCCAGCGGCCTTGGCAACAGATTTGATATTCGTGTTCCATTTAAGATCAGGAGTAATGGTCAAGCCCAGAAGCTTGTCAAAACTTGAGGCCTCCTGAAGACGAGAGCCATTCATTTCAATTGATGACAAATGTGGATTAGAATGTTGATGATGTAAAGAGAGAAGCTTGGTTTTAGATGCATTAAAAGTAACCAGCCACTCCTTTCCCCATTGTACTACGTGCTCAAGATCAGAGGAGAGAGAATTGGAGAGAACTTGGTCGTTTACTGTCTTAGATGTGGTACCATAAATGGTAGTGTCGTCAGCATAAATGTCTACAAATGATGTAAGGATGTGATTTGGAAGATCATTAATGTAGATCAGGAAAAGAGTTGGGCCCAGGATGGATCCCTGAGGGACACCGGCATTAATACTGTGAGCTTCTGATTTTTGCCCCTCAACTACTACTCTTATGAACCTATCAGAAAGAAATGATTTAATAATTGAGAAGACTTTTCCAGCTATACCATAGCTTGCGATCTTATGAAGTAAACCTTTATGCCATACCTTATCAAAGGCTTTAGATATGTCAAGAGCAATTGCCCTAGAAAGATTGCCACCATCGAGAGATTTGCTAATCCTATGCGATATAACTGTAAGCACATCTGCTGTAGATCTAGCAGAACGGAAACCATACTGAGTGTCACTAAGAAGGTTATTTTTGTTGAGATGTTTGATTACTTCTGTATTTAACACAGATTCTAGCAACTTACTCATGACGCACAGGAGACTTATTGGCCTGTACTGAGAGGGGGATGAGCGATCACCTGAATTCTTAAATACAGGGCATACTGATGAGATTTTCCAGGGAGATGGGAAACTATTCTCCTTAAGACAACGTTTAAACAGTTTTGTAAGTATGGGCGCTAGTTCAGGTTGAAGTTTTTTGAGTACTATAATTGGAATACCATCAGGGCCAGTTGCTTTACTCGAATCAAGGTTTTTGATTAGCTTCGCAACATCACGTACAGATATACGTATATCACATAGCGTGTTTTCTGATACAGGAGGAAATATTGGGGGTTGGCGGTCTTGTTCGCAAAGGGTAGAATTAGCTGCAAAGTTCTTGACAAAGAGTTTGGCTTTGTCTGATGCTGACGAGATTACCTCAGGTCCATTGATAATAGTTGGGATGGAGCACACGCTTCTGTTCAGGATTCTGTTTGTTATTTGCCAAAACTGGTGGGAACCAAGCCGCTGCTCAGCAACTTTGGACTTAACAGATTGAGCATACAACTCTCTTGCGTTCCTTATTACTTTCTTACAATGGTTGCTGGCAGTCCTGAAAACGGCTTTAGTTTCCATACATCTATTACGTTTGAAGCAGTGGAAAAAGTGATTTCTGTGCGCAATGGCAGCAGCACATTCTGGAGAGAACCATGGCTGGCTGTTAGGTTTTTGCTGAAACTTTTTAGAGGGTATGAAATGGTCAATACCTACAATTAACCATTCAGTTAGGTCTAATACTATGGAGGACACATCCTTTTTAAACATGGAATGCAGAGGTAGATCAGATATAAATGTACGGAAGCTATCCCAGTCAGCCTTAGTGTATCGATATACTGTACGATGAAGAGGTACGTCTGGGGTCTTATTACAGTTCATTTTTATCTTAATTGATACAACAGAGTAGTCGGAAGATCCAAGAGGCGACAGAACAGAAACTGAACATAGTTCAGGGCAAGTTGTGAGAAAAAGGTCTAGTAGGCTCGCATACTGGCCGTCATTATCGGGCACACGGGTAGGTTCCTGAACAATCTGAGTGAGGTCATAGGTAATGGAGAAATCATGACAGAACCTCCCCTCATCATCGGTCTTGTTTGAGTGGGTCAACCATTCGACGTTGTGAACATTGAAGTCTCCACATACGTGAATGTTAGCTGAAGGATAAGTAGAAAGGACTTGGTCAATTTTCTCAGATATGCTTTGAAAGATAGTAACTCCGCTGTTGTGGGGGCGATAGAGAGTAAATATAAATGCAGTAGTGTGAGCTAAAGCAACCCGGAAGCACATATAGGGTAAGTTAGGATCTTCCCTGGAAATGTCCCTCCCACATGGAAAGCTATCTTTAATATAGGCACATATTCCATGCGCATGGCGATCTTGGGGGTCAGATTTAGAAGTTAAGTTAGAGTATCCTGTAATTGCAAACTCATCTAGAGAAATAGCCTGTCCAATGCCAGTTTCACTTAAAAATAAAAGGTCTGGTTTAGTCTCCTGTAATTGGGTTTCAACCTCTGGAAGGTTAGAACGAAGACCCCTGATGTTGAAGAAGGAGACATGGTAGTAGGGGTCTACGTTAGAAGTTGGAGAACCGGGTTTAATCGTGCATTTTTTCTTGAAACTTGTCATGATGAAATTTTGGAATTTGTGGACTAGGTCGACAGATTTACTTAGAGCAGGACAGAGAGGGGAAACTAAGAGAGAAAAAGAAACGAAGAATTTTCTTTTTTTTTTTTTTTTTTTTTTTGTTGCACATGATAAGGTAAAGCCGTAACAATTACCCACTAGTATGGCATCGAGAGGCCCCACCAGAAGCTACTGCATGGTCCAGATTCCATTCACCAAATGGCAATACAGCAGCCCCAGTACTTTGCACCTGCTGATAGGACAGCCTCCTTAGTGGTTAATCCAAGGTTCGGGTCCCTGACTATCAGGCGGATAACGTCAGCCCAGACAAAACGTTTACCTCCAGCACCCTTACTAGTGACATGGCTACAAGGATAGACATAGAAACAGAAAATTTCCACCAACATGTGAAAATGTTAGTAATACATGTGAACTTTTTAGTAATACATGTGAAAATGTTAGTAATACATGTGAAAATGTTAGTAATACATGTGAACTTTTTAGTAATACATGTGAAAATGTTAGTAATACATGTGAACTTTTTAGTAATACATGTGAAAATGTTAGTAATACATGTGAAAATGTTAGTAATACATGTGAAAATTTTAGTAATACATGTGAACTTTTTAGTAATACATGTGAAAATTTTAGTAATAGATGTGAAAATTTTAGTAATACATGTGAAAATGTTAGTAATACATGTGAAAATGTTAGTAATAGATGAGAATATTTTAGTAATACATGTGAAATTTTCAGTAATAAATGTGAAAATTTTAGTAATACATGTGAAAATTTTAGTAATACATGTGAAAATTTTAGTAATACATGTGAAAATTTTAGTAATACATGTGAAAATTTTAGTAATACATGTGAACTTTTTAGTAATACATGTGAAAATGTTAGTAATACATGTGAACTTTTTAGTAATACATGTGAACTTTTTAGTAATACATGTGAAAATGTTAGTAATACATGTGAACTTTTTAGTAATACATGTGAAAATGTTAGTAATACATGTGAAAATGTTAGTAATAGATGAGAAAATGTTAGTAATACATGTGAAATTTTCAGTAATAAATGTGAAAATTTTCAGTAATAAATGTGAAAATGTTAGTAATACATGTGAAAATGTTAGTAATAGATGTGAAAATTTTAGTAATAGATGTGAAAATTTTAGTAATACATGTGAAAATTTTAGTAATACATGTGAAAATGTTAGTAATACATGTGAAAATGTTTCTAATAGATGGGAAAACCTTAATAAATGTGAACGCTTTAGTAATAGACGTGAAAAAATACATGTTAAAATTTTAGTAACAAATGAGAAAAATTTGTTCATGGAATTTCTTCCTAATATTAGACATATAGAAGAAAAATAGACTATTTCTTTTAGTTGCAGTAAGAGGCAAGATCCAAAAGTAATACCTCCTGTCTTATTATTCTGCCCGAATGGATCATAGAGGATTGCAAATTGCATTGTTATGATGACTGAACTTATGCATTTATGACGTGAAAATTTCATATCTCTCTTGTAGATACTGACAGTGTTGTAATAGTAGCGTAAAGTGGGAAAATGTATCCTTTAATCTCATTGCTGAGCTCAGCATAAAATGCAAATGTCTGCGCCCACATCTACTATATATGTAGACATCAGGGGAGATCACCGCTGCTTATTTCCTATTCCAACATAAAGGTTTCCTCAATGGAAGCGGACTGACTTGGTGTGTACATTTTCCTGTGGTATCAATTTCCATTTCTTCTTCCTATTTGTTGGGCGATTCAACATTGATGTCCCAGTCTGATCGCTATTGCTTCTTCAGGGAGTTGTTCCTGTGAGGGGTCAGGGTTTGCAAATGGGTTTGAAGTTCCTGGTGTGGCGTAATGTGGGCCATCCACAACTGGGTATAACTTACGGAGAAACCGACAGTTGCACAATGTTACTCTATCACTCCCATCTACTCGCACTTGGTACTGTCTATCCTCCCCATCTTCATCCAGTTACCATCCTGGTTCTGGATCTGAACAAAAACAAATCTCTCGTTTGGAGTTCCTGGAATGGATGACAATACTGGTTGCAGAACTGTTCGTTCCGCATGCACATCTTGGCCATTGCCACCTCTCTTCGTTCTCTCCATTGTTTGCTCGTTTGGTATTTATACCGTAAGACAGGAAGGTAGGCTTTAATGACTCAACCATATAGCATTATGGCTGAGGATATGTCATGGTCTTTGACAGGAGTGTTTCGATGGGTTAGTAATGCACGAGCAACCTGATCATGACATAGGCGTCCATAACTGTCCATGTTGTCGGCTAATCGTACTCCTTGGACTCAAATAATGATCCACTGTCTGAAGAAATTTCTTCAGGTGCACCTTAAGTACAAAACCAAGTTCTCAAGGTATTGCATACCGTTTTGACCCTTCCCGATGTTATTAGGGCCACTTCAACCCATCCAGTATATTGATTTGCGTTCACCATGAAGTTCCTAGTCTGTATATCAACAAAGTCGATCACCACTTATCGGAATGGAAATTTCGGGTCTGCTGGAGACATTGAGGGTTCCCTAGGCTGAGATGGTGCAATTGTGTACAAGTGCGGTACTGGGATCTAAATCTGGCCAGAACAATCATTGCCTTGCATTCACTAGCATACTATTTACACCTTGATGTGCGAAATACAAGGATTCTGATATCTCTGGACACAGTTGTCAAGGTAACAGGATTTTGTTGCCTTTGATGATGACTCCCTCCAGGCAGTATAGTTCTTCATGCATAGGCTAAAAACTCAAGCCATGGGTGGGATGTTGCATGACTAAGGGAAGCCATTTTGAATGAGATCTCTCAGGGTGTATGAATTCTTCATCTGTGGCTGTCACAGCCATAATCCTTTCCCATGTAATAGCTTTTTGCACATTGATGTGAAAGCGGCTTTATCTGCAGTATCAATCATTTGGTCATGTTTTTTTTGGTAGGGTACCTGCTGGGTATCATGATGTGTAGTCAGGGACTTAATTGAGTTTTTTAGAACGATGTTTTATCTGGAATTTGTACATACGTGTCTTTTTCTTGAAATTAAACAAGCAGAGGTGGGGTTATATTCTCCAGGGCTTGGTTTGAAAATATTTTTATTAGTGGTAGGTGATGTTCTGTTATTAGTAAGTCTGGGTGTCTGAGTATGAACATTACAGCCCTGGTCTATGGCGTCTAGTTTCTCCTTCCACTGGTGCATCTCGCGATTCCACATCATTTGTAAAAAAGATCCAGCCAAAATGAGCTTCCAGTGATCATCCCCACAACTCTTTTTCAGTTCACCCTCACATCTGCAATGTTTCTGAAATAGGAAATACGATATTCCTGTTTTACTATTATCTCTTGCAAGTCCTGTCACTCTTCATTTTGAACATTCAGATACCGTTCTCAATCCTTTCCACGATCATTCTCTTCGATTCTTGGAATAGGCGCTGCAGTGTTTCGTCCCGATAGAACTTTCTGTTCTTCGTCCTCAATAACTCTCGGAAGGAAACCATGACTTTTGCTTGTGAGAAGGCATACAACACCAGGATCTAACCCCAGTGATATTTGTTGGGGTAGGGAAGTTAAGGATGGCTTCTGTCATTCTTTTTGTGGTTTAAACCCTGTTCACAGCAACTAGAATCCCTGTGAACTCTACCTCCATTTCCGAAAAGTGAAACTTGTCTGGATTCAACGCAATCCCTTTGTTGGCACAGAGATTTATATAATAGTCAATCATGTGCCAGAATAAAGATTTTATCGCGTTGTCCCATAGAAGACTGTTATCTGGTTTTACAAACTATATCCACAGTGATGTCATCAAATCGACAGGTGTACCCATCTTCTGATCCATGGAATCCTTGAGTGGCTCGACAGTAGTAGCGTCCCGTGTGGCTGGAGATAGCAGTAGTCTGTGGTACCCATTCCACGCATCTAGTACCATTTTTCTGGTGTGTGCAGGTATCACATTGATTGGAGATGAGGTGTGATGTGTTTCTCTTCTATTGGCATCATTTAACTTCTGTAGATCCACCATCCGCCTTGAGGACCCATCCTTTTTTGGCGTGACCACCATTCTTGAACACCAAGTAGTAGGTGTATCTACTGGTACCGGTTCTATTATCCCCAGTGTGACGTCTCTGTCTATGTCCTGCTTGGCTTTTTTTTTTTCAGTGATGGAGAACAGATATCGGAGTGTGAATTGCTGTTAGGAATACTGGGAGGAATTTTATTTCTAAGGGCTTATCTTCCATTGTCTCTAGTGATTGATGTGGACATGTGTTGAATGCACTTCAGTTAAAGTGTTCTGTCCGCCATTGTTTCAATTTCTGCCTGTTGGATTCTATTGGCTTAAATAGGACGGTTTCTGGTTTCTTCTTCTTTAGAACAGACGTTCTGCATGGGCATCTACTTCTCTTATATTTTTCAAAAAGTTATTCTGTAATAGTGAGGACAGAAAATTGGGAGGCAATAAGTTTAGCTCTTTCGAGGCTGTTTGTAATAAATAAACGCCAGAAGTGTTTTCTGATACATATACTACCTGTTGTGTCGCTTTCATTCTCACCTTTGTGCACAGAAACAAAACACCTCTGATGTGTAACCAGCTGTCCATTATACCCCGTATCTGATGAGTGGTTGACATGAGGTATCCATCTGGATATCCCAGGAGTTTCTGGATCTCTGGCCCATTCAAACATGTCTGAGCCCCTGTGTCTGCAAAAGCAGAGATTTGATGACCGTGCTGGCTTACCAGTTTTCTCAGTATGGGCGAATCTTGCATGAGTTTCAGGCATACTAGTCACCTCCACTGTAACTGAGGGGGGATTAACTTTGGAGCATACATCTTAAATTGCTCCCCATCCCACTCAAGATAAGGTATACCGACTGTGTTTTATCATGCTTGTGGGCAGAAAAATTATCCGAGATACCATCACTGAATATGGCCTAATGTTCACAGGAAACATGAGTTGGAACAATTACATTGAGAGCATTGCCAGGACCGCTGCAAAGAAGGTAGGTTCTCTCTACCGTGCTTGAAAGCTACTAACGCACAAAAGTATCCTGTACCTCTATAAGGCCACCATTCGCCCATGTATGGAGTATTGTTGTCATATTTGGGCTGATGCATCTGCTACTAGTTTCTCTCTCCTAGACAAGGTTCAAAAGAGAGTTGCCAACCTGATAGGTCCTGAACTGTCATCTAAGCTTCAGCCTCTGTTTCATCGACGAAATGTAGCATCCCTCTGCCTGTTCTACAAGTACTTTAACAGTGAATGCTCCGACGAACTGCAAGCACTTGTACCCCCTCAACGTAAATACCTCCGCCAAATCCGACAAGCAGCTAAATCCCACCTCTTCAGAGTAGAGATCCCTAGATGTAAGAGAGCCTTCTACTCCAGTAGTTTCTTCCCCAGAACTGCTAGACTTTGGAATTCCCTTCAGGGTTTCTACTTCCCCAGCTGTACTGGCATGCAGAAGTTCAAGTGTAACGTGAACCGACATCTTACTGCCCAATTTCCCACATAGTACCCTTAAAGATGAAGGGATATTGTGTTAGAAATATTTGATTTAAGATTTTATGAATGGAATT
>NC_136518.1:64527326-64642326 GCF_053919585.1 Euprymna scolopes
AATTTAGACAGGGGTCGAATATTTTTTGCGCACAACTGTATATGTATGTGTGTATATATATATATCTGTGTGTGTATATATGTATGTATATGTGTGTGTATATATATATATGTATTATGTATGTGTATATATATGTATGTATATATGTATGTATATGTGTATATGTATGTGTATATATTATATATATGTATGTATGTATATATATATGTATGTATAGATATATATGTATGTATGTGTGGAATTTCTGTGAGATTTATTTGTAGTCCTGGCAATATATACTAGTAGGACCCATGTGCCAGCGTTGCTAAGTGGAAATATGGCACAAAGCCAAAACGGGTGTTGCTGAAAGAACCCCACCCATTCCAAAATAAATTAAACTGTTGGTGCAAAAATAATGTCGGTTTTTATCATATATATATATATATATATATATATATATATATATATATATATATATATATGCGTCAAAAACGACATTATTTTTCCACCAACATATAATTGTCGGGGGCATTATTGTAGACTGAATAATTTTGTTATATTTTGTTTTATGACATGGTTGGTAAGTTAATAATTGAAGTCTTAACAAAAAAAATAACCAATGTTAAAAAGCGTGTTAAGTAACTTCCCTTTCATAGAAAGTAAAGAATTAGGAGTGTTAAAAAGTACATTGGTTAACTATTTTTATTAAATTTGCCATGTTCATGACTTCCCTCCAATAAAGGAAAATAATGAATAAAGTATGTTTACGAAGGCATACTTTAATTAATCCTGAAGCCATTAGTTCTGTTTTTTTTTTTTTCAATAAAAGAGAAAAAATTTATAGACTGAGTAATTTCGTTTTGTTTGTGAAGTGATTGGTAATAACGTTGAATGGGAACTCGCACAGCTGGGTTGGTAGCCTATGTAAGAAAGAAAAAAATATTTAAAAATAAATGTTAAAAAGGCAGATGAGGTAACATTTTACCAAAACTTGTGCATAAAAACATGTTTGGTACCCCCACCACCACAACCAATAGATCAGGAAAATAATGAATAAAAAATGTTTGTGAATAAATATAATCCATCCCAAAACCATTGGTTCTGGTGTCTTTAAATGAATGAGAATTTCTTCTAGACATAGTTATTTTACTTTAATGTTAAAAATCGCATTAAGCAATTCTAAAACCATTGGTTCTGGTGTTTTTCAATGAAGGAGAAATATTTTTACAGATATTTTTTATATTATTTTAATTGGAATTCATTATTGAGATCAGTATTATTTATTAAGTTATTTATTGTGGACTATTTCACAACGTTTCGTCCAACTATTCCTCTGGCCTTCATCAGGTGGTAACCGAGACAGGATAGGAAGGCCAGAGGAATAGTTGGCTGAAACGTTGTGAAACAACATTTAAGAAAGATAAGGATAATAGTCCGCAATAAATGAATTAAAAGATAGTTTTGTTTTCTTTTTATGAATAAGAAATCCTTATAGACTGAAGTATTTTTGTTTTATTTTGTTTTTCTGAAGTGATCTATAAGTTAAGAAATGCAATCCCGCTAAGGTGAAGAAAAGTTAAAAAGCATATTAAGCAATTCTAAAACTATTAAGTAAGGTTGACTAAAGGGTGACTCAGTTCAACAGTTTCTTCCAAATGTTTTAAATTATAAGCAAATCCAAAAGAATCGAACGAAAAAAAAAAGTATAAATATTTAATTGTTTGGGCAGCAGTTTTTTTTTTTTTTGTTTTTTTTTTAATTTATTATATTTACTATTATATTTATTTCGTGTCATTTGTCATATCATGTATTTTTTATTTATTTGTTTTTTTTTTGAATGACATTCAAGCACATGTAGCCAAACTTGATATAGTAAAAGTTAGTATTGCAAGTATGTACTCCCCGCCCCCGAAAAAGTTACAAATTTAGTGTATTGATATTTTAGAAAGAAGGGGAAAAAATTAATTCCTTTTATTTCATCAGTTATATCCTCTCATCAATTCAAGTTATTTACCATATCAATGTAAATAGGATTTATTCCCCACCCCACTCCAATGAGGTGTCATGTAATTTCTAATCAAGTCAAAGCTAGTTTTCTAACTCTTCATTCAGAAAACGTGTGTATCTTTTCTAATTATAATAATAAAAAAAGAGTATTAAATAAAAATGCAAGCAAAACAGTAAATCGGTATCTTGGCCATACTTGAAGAAAGCAAATTTCATGCGATATTGCTTAAACAAAAGTAAAGTCTGTAACCTTAGTTACAAACTTTACTTTTATCAATCTAAATAAGCAATATCGCCTGAAGAGATCTCTACAAATATTTATGAGTAATACTATAATTGCAACAATATTTATTTTGTTGTACTCAATTAAAAAAAAAAAAAAGTTAGTTGGTATTAATGCCGAAATCATTTCACTCTAAATGATTTCAGATACTGAAATAGAAAATAGAAGTATTAGTTCTTTTTCTTCTATTTATTTAACGTCAATGTTCCCCTGTTCAGGGTTCCGCTAGTTTCTGATATCTCACGTTTGCATGTTCCAGTTTTCACAGATCAATGTTTAACTGTCTCCAAACTTCACTCTGTGCAATCCTGTCCAATTACTTGGTTCCAAGTTTTCCTTGACCAGTCAGTCTTCCTGCAATTCAAAACATCCATGCTTTTGTAACTGTTTATGTTGGCGTTTATTTATTAGGTTGTTGTATAAGATCCCGCCGTCTTTTTTAAAGAAAATCAAAGAATTTTAAAAAGTAAGTTTTTGTAGGACCTAAACTCCAAGTTTTTGTGTGAATCCCATCGACCGAAGGTGATGTGAAATTGTCGCAAAATCATACTTCGTCTTTTCACTCAATTCTCTACATGTCTGATGACCATCTTCCTTCAAAAGAACCCTGAGTTTGTCTTTGTCTATCTTGACTGGTCTTCCAAGGAGTGTCATTAAGGTCAAAATGACCGTGTTTGAATCTGGTAAACCAATCTCGAACAGTTCTCTTAGCTATAGCGTTTTCTCCATATACGGCACAAACATTCTTGGTAACTTCACTCGCTTTTTGATATTGATTAAAGGCGAAAAGAAGGAGGTGTCGAAAATGCGATTTTTTTTTTTATCTACTTGACAATCCATTTGAACGTTTTGAAAAACTTATATGAGCAAAAAACGATGACCATTTTCATGTAGAACAGAATATGCGCTTTCTAAGGATATATAACACTTTGCCAAATATCAGAACATGTTTTAGAACAAAATTTTTTATGAAACAGTGGGAACTCATGCAACAACCTGACAGTAAATCCTAAGACCTGTGTTGAGTTCAATTTGATATGACATTGCAGATCATTAATCTAATCATCAATCTGATATTGGGCTGCATATATTTTTTTCTGCATTCGGATATCTGTATGAATACTCTCTCTGTTATTTTGTTATGCTTGAGCCTGAAATTGTATTGGTGTCGATCTGCTATGCTTAAGTCTGAAATTGTAGTGCTGTTGGTCTTTCATGTTTGTCTGAAATTTTATTGTTGTCGATCTGTCATGCCTTTGTCTAAAATTGTATTTTTATTGAGTTGTGATGCTTAAGTTTAAAATTGTATTTGGGGGGGGCTTTTATGCTTAAGTTTGAACTTTTATTGTTGTCGGTCAGTCATGCTTAAGTTTGAAACTGCAATTTTGTCAGTCTGTCATGCTTAGATTTATAATTCTACTTTTGTTTGTCTGCTATGCGTAAGTCTGAAATTGCATTTTTCTCAGTCTTTTTCTTTGGTCTGTGGAAATAAAAAAGATGTATCTCATTCATGCTTAATCAGAAATTGTATTGTTGGTTTATCATGCTTAAGTCTGAAATTCTATTTTTGTTATTCTATTACGCTTAAGATTAAAATAGCATTTGCTTCAATTTGTCAAACTTAAGTTTGACACAGCTTTTCTCTTGTTTGTTAAAATAAAAGGATGCATTTTATTCATATATCTTCAGAAAAGTCTCTGCCCTTCGATTTTTAATACTTAAGTTTTAATATAGCATTTCCTTTGGTCTGTCGCACATAAGTTTGAAATGAGCATTTCACTTAAGGAACCCACTTACATTCCAATTGACAATATAATGGAGATGTTGACCTTCTTTGTAGAAACTACATAATTCATGATGGGATCTGATATATATCGGCGGGAAGATGGTCTGGCAGTGCAAGCACCATTATTCCTATTACTACCAATGTACATATGGAATACTTTGAAGAAAATGGCATTAGGATCAACACCACTAAAATCAGTAATATGGCTGCGATATGTGGATGACACATTCATACACTGGCCTCACCAAGATGTTCAAACCTTATTGGACCATGTGAACTCTATCTATCTATCTATACAGTTCGCAATGGAAAATAAGCATAATAACAAATTATCATTCCTAGATATGCTGATAACTCACACTTGTCAATGGTTTGTGTCCTCTATCAAAAGCCAATTTTCACTGGACACTATCTAAACTTCATCTCCTATCATCCATATAATGTAAAGAAAAGAACCATGCGTTATCTACAGCATCAAGCAAAAACAATATGCTGTAACAGCAATACATATCAACAAGAGATGAACAGTTTAAGCACCCTGCATCAAAACAACTATTCAGAGAGCATGATATCAGTTCCAAGAGATCTGGACCAAACACTAAAGGATGCCACCTAAAAACTCACAACATATATATATACATATACATATATATATATATATATATATATATATATATATATATATATATATATATATATATATATATATATACCATACAAGAAAGAAGGGACTTTCATCACCTGATGAGGTCATTAATTATTTATAACTAATTGGGCCAAAACATTATCAGGATCTTGTAGTGACATTAAAAAAATATATATATATTGAATAAATTATGTGTTTTTCTATATTAAACTTTTGTTTATGGACTTGTAGTGGAAAAGAAATAGGGGTATAATCACTTTATTATAAAGATATGATTTTTTTTGTTTTTCTTTTACATGGAAGTCACCACTTATCAAGGCCTGGAGGCCACTTGGGGATAAGGGTTATTGCGTATACAGTAATCAATGGGACAATATCGTAGTAATCGTTAGCAATGGAGATGTGATAAAGTGTCTTACTTAAGGGGGGTATCAGAAATTTGTTTATGTTGGACTTGAAGACATCCAATGTAATCAGGTGGAAATAGGCAAACGGAAGAGAGTTCCACAGGCGTGCACTTCTAAGAAAGAAGCTTTGTTCATGGAATCTACATTTTGATTTAGGCACAGATAAGGAGTGGGGAAAATTACTGACAGTGGTTTCAGCTGGACGGGTGTTTTTTGTGAAAGATTGGCAAGGGGGGACCAGAGATTGGAGCTCAGACGAGCACTTCCCATAGAAATAACGATAAAAGAATGACAGGCTCACAACGTCTCTTCTGTGGAAGAGAGGTTGTAGGGAAGAGAAAAGGACATCCCCCACTTGGCTACGAAGTCTATTTTGTACTCTGTCAAGGCAGGATAGGCTGTTTTTAGCAGCTCCTGCTGAGATATGGCAGCAGTACTCCATCCTTGAATGTACTTGGCTTTTATATAGATAGAGAATTGCATCAGCAGTGAGATATCTACTAGAGCGGTAGAAGGATCCCACCATTTTCCCAGCGCCCTTGGCAACAGATTGATGTACGTGTTCCATTTCAGATCAGGAATAAAGGTCAATCTGAGAAACTTGTCAAAACATGGAGCCTCCCCAAAACAAGAGCCATCCATTTCAATTGATGCCAGATGGGGATCAGAACGTTGATGATGTAAAAATAGAAGCTTGGTTTTAGATGCATTAAAAGTAACCAGCCACCTTTTTCCCCCACTGTACCACACGCTCAAGATCAGAGGAGAGAGAATCAAAGAGAACTTTGTCATTTATGGCCTATGATCAGCATAGATGTCAATGAATGATTTAAGTATGTGTTTTGGGAGATCATTGATGTAGATCAGGAAGAGAGTGGGCCTAGGATGGACCCTTGAGGGACAGCAGCATTAATACTGTGGGCTTCTGATTTCTGCCCATCAACCACTACTCTTATGAGCCTATCAGAGAGAAGTGGTAGTGCTTGACTTACAAGTTGTTCGTAAAGTCTGGATGCATAGCTGAAGTAAATACCAAGTGATTTCTTGTGCTTCATCTTTATTATGTTTCCCTGTTGCAACAAGGCCGAAAGGTGAGCAAAACCAGTTCCCCCTAGTGAGCATTCTACTATTTTTATGACTGATCAGCGAAATTGCAAGGCTGATATCCAGTAATACTATGTGTGTCTAGACTTTGCGGACACCTTGTACCTACATAGTGTCCCTATGGATATGATTCAAAATAGCAGCCTCTTTTTTTAATTTAACATTCATTTTTTTTTTTTTTTTTTTATCTGTCAGATTCTCACTTTCTCAATTTTTATGTCAAAAAAATTTTTTTTTTTTTTTTTTTTTTTTGCAAATTTACGGAATAGAGGCCGGATCATTTCGTTTGTTGGTCGGTCATGCATAAATTTAAAATAACATTTCCTTTGGTCTATCAAGCTTAAATTTGAAAAGACGTTTTTATTACTAAGAGCACAAATTGAATTGCCGCATCTTGAGAATAAACATTTTAGTTTTGAGAAAGAACATATTTTACTCAGATTTTCTATCGTTTACTCCACTTTTATATATATATATATATATATATATATATATATATATATATATATATATATAAAGTTTATGCATATACTTGTATATATTTATGTATGGATATATGTGTGTGTATATATATATATATATATATATATATATATATATATATATATATATATATATATATATACATATATCTATATGTATGTGTGTCAATATGACATAATGGCCTCTGTTGTAAGCCTAAGTGCACTTACATTTTTATTTGTTGTTTCATTAGAAATTCTTTTCATCTAAGTAAAATGTCATTTTCTGTTGATAAGGATGTTAGACACTAGCAGGTGTTTTTTTTTTGTTTGTTTTGTTTTGTTTTTTGTCTTTTAGCCTTTCTGAATCAATTATCTTTACTTTTTATTTGTTCATTTGTTGTTTTTTTTTACATTAAAAGTCAGAAGTGTTATCAACAGAAGATGTTTTATACTTAAAAGTATTTTCCCTTTTGTTAGGAGACAATGACAATCAGAATTACAATTAATAAATACAGACATTTGAATCTCAATCGCAAGAGATTATGCTAAACCAATGAAATCTGTGACTTCTGATTGTGGTCCCTGCAAAGGTTGTGTTGTACAAAAAGGCAGGAAGACACTTGGAACTTTAAAATTTTGAGGAATCAGACATGAACAAGAAACAAGAATCATAAGAACAATATAATTGGGGTGGGGGGAGCAGAACGGTAGCAGGGAACAAGAAAATATGAAAGACAATCACCAGTAGGACCATCTTTCACAAGGGATGAAACTAGGTAATGGTTCACAGATCAATTCATAATCGGCCCACAAGAAATAAGAAATTATTTCCTATTTTATTTATTTGAATTTAATATTTCTTTTCATTCAGCGATTTGGTTAATAAAAATTTTCATGCAATTCATATTTTTGTCGCTTGACGAGGTCGTTAGTTATTGATAACTAATCGCACCAAAACATTGCCATGATCGTGTAGCGACATTAAAAATGTTTATCTGAACATAAATAAAAGTATACTCACTCTATTTATTATTGAGCACTATTATATAAACCTTATTACATTCATTGTTTTTATGTTTGAATATTCTTTACCTGGAATATATATAATATAAAGGGCAAAAATCTGTTTAAATGTATGTATGTCTTGCAAAAAAATTTGTCAGAGGCGACAGATTTTCACAAAATCATGATCATTTTGAAGCATGACCCTTCAGACGACAAATATCGAAAAATGGGCCAAAAGCATTAATTCCTTCACCCTCAAATAGGCACTTTTCTACAGGGAGGGGTCGCTATTTTCGAAAGTCATCGCCTCTTTTCGATTGTCTAGCCTTAATTTGAACCTACGTCACTTCCGGTTTAGCGATGGGCGCAGCAGCTAAAGCATCACGTTTTTGTTTTTTCACTTTCTTTTCCTCTTTTATGGTACGGGTTTGAGCCTGCCTGCCTACTACCATGTTTTTTTTTGTTTTTTTTCTCAACCAACACCCTTACAACACCTCCACTTTCTTTTCTGCCTTCGTGTCATGGGTTCGAGCCTGCCTGCCTACTTCAACTTTTTTTTTTTTTTGCTCAATACATACCTGCAATCACCCAGGCAACGTATATATATATATATATATATACTAGGTTTGCTTAGTAGTTGATCGTCACCCAGCATATATGCTGCTTCTTTTAACCGTCTTACTCTCCACCATTGTCTGTGTATAATTTTTGTTGTGTATTTGTATCTTATTTTAAAAGCATGTAACTACTCAGAGAGCGTTAAGGCAGTGATCGCCGACAGAGGGATGAAAAGGAGAGCTTCTGAGTGTAATCGGGCACATAAACATGCATCACACTCATCTTAAAGTTCAAACTAGTATTTAACTTCATTCAGATGTTAGAATATAACAATCTTAGAATGCTCCCAGATTGTGGTAAAATTATCAAACGTTAACTGGTCTGCAGTTATAAAATGGTTGCGGACTATTGGTTTAAAAAGAGATGCCATGGCCAACAGAATGAGAGCAATCTACCCTCGTGGATTGAAAAAAGGGTTCAGTTCGAAATATAGATTATAAACAGTTTCAGACAAAGGTTTTAAGTTACATCGTCTAAAACTTGTGAAAACACTAACCAAGATGAGAATGATAGTCCAAATAATAAAAATTATGCAAATTATAAATCTTTATCTAAAAAATTCTGAAACATAAGATTATGATTCCGTTTATGCTATAGTTTTTTGATTTTACAGTTTTTATAGTTTTTTGAATTTTTTATTTTTTTTTTTTTTTTTAAACGTGGCATTTCTAAAATTATAAGGAACAATTTTGTTGAGGCTTGCTTTCATCATAGCAACATGTTTGGGGTTGTATTCAGCCTTTTCTGTTTGTCTCCCCTTAAATGAGATGTAATGTATAAGTAACAGACACAAATTCTTATGAATCGAAATAATATAAGCTCATTGTAGTGATTCAAATTTAAAACTATTTCAATAGCCAAAAACAATAATTTTTTTTTGCCAACATTTAATCTGTTTTACCAACATAAATCTTTTTTGGGAACATTTAATCTGTTTTACCAACATTTAATATTCTTTGGCAACATTTAATCTTTTTAGGGGAAACATTAATCTTTATGACAGCATTTAATCTTCTTTTGCTAACATTTAATCTTTTTTCGCCAAAATTAATCTTTTTTGCCAAATTGAATCTTTTTTGGCAATGTTTAATCTTTTGTAGGAACATTTAATCTTTCTGCCAACATTTTAATCCTTTTTGGCAACATTTAATCTATTTTGGCAACATTTAATCTTTTCTACCAACTTTTAATTATTCTGCTAACATTTAATTTTTTTGCCAACATTAATCTTTTTTAGCAACATTTAATTCTTTTTGCAGCATTAATCCTTTTAGCAACATTCATCTATTTTGCCAACATTTAATCTTTTCTGCCAACATTTAATCTTTTCTGCCGACATTTAATTTTTCTGCCAACATTAATCTTTTTTAGCAACATTAATATTTTTGCTAACATTTAATTTTTTGCCAACATTAATCCTTTTAGCAACATAATCTTTTTTGCCAACATTTAATCGACATTTAATCTTTTTTGCCAACATTTAACATTTTTTGGCAAAATTTAATCATCTTTACTATTTCAATAATAGTCATAACATTAGCCAACATTTCAGATCCAGATAATTTCCTAAATTAAAAAAAAAAGATTATACCATGATGAGTCACCACTTACGAAGATCCAAAGGTCAATCATAGATAAGGATTAAAAAGAATATGAATTGAAATATGAACAACATTATAAAAGGATTGAAAATAACGGAACAAACAAAATTCGTGTTTCATAATTTTTTAGATGAGGATTGATAATTTGTATTTTTTTTGGGATTATTTAAACTACTATTCTCATCTTGGATGTCATTCTCACAATATTTCGGATTATTTAAGATTTCTACTCAGTCACGGCTGAATAAACAAGAGCAAGCTAACTCCATAGATTATATACAGCTTCAGTTCAAAATTCTGTATAGATTCCCGAGTTCGATATTAAAATTTCAGAATTCGAAATGATGCACGGAAAGACGGTCGGAAGTCACATCGGCTGGAAGTTGTGAGAATGACATCCAAGATGAAAAAAACCAATAGTCCAAATAATAAAAATAATAAAAATAGACAAAATTTGACCATTTAAGATGACTGCTTGACAAGTATTTGTTAACATTGGACTTGAAGAGGATTCTGTTGTAGTCTCATGAAAAACAGTCTCATGACAATGTGTTTCATGGTCACGGTGTCCTTGGAAAGAAACTCTGTTCATGGACATTCTGTTTGTTCACAGAAAAAGAAAGGAAGGTTTTTTATCTAAAAATTTCAAGCATTTAGACCCAAAATTATCGGAGGAGTTTGGTAGAGTTCTCAAAGGTGAAATTGTTGAACTTTGACCCCTTACCAGCCAAATTTCTGGCTGAAAACCGATCACAAAGATTTTCCCAAATCTCAGTACCCTGTATATCAAATTTCGAGTTTGTAGACTGAAAATTGACATTCCATAGGGAAATGTACACAGACACACACAGAGACACGTTCACTTTTATAGATATGTGTAGATTGTATCAGTTCTCGACAGAACAGGAAACAAAACCATGCTATTATTAATATTAACATCATGCTTGCCTTCTAGCTATAGTTTTAGTTTTATGGGTTTAGCCAAAAAAAAAAAAAAAAATGTTTTATGGTGTTTCTACAATTACAGGCAGAAAGAACATGAAAACAAGAAAAATTAAACTGTATTATTTTTCTTTTCTGTTTTCTTATTTTTTGTTTGTTTTGTTTTTTTTTCTATCTTTGGTTTCGTTGAGGTTGGCACTGTTCACAAGAGCTGTCTGTTTTGGCACTGAATGAAATGATCACCGCAGGTTATCGCTCAGTGTGAATAATGGAAGAGATGTCATGCCTGAAAATATTTGCACACTGAAAATATGATTAAGTGGTGGTCGTTGTTTTCACCAGACTGTTGGCTTTTGTTTGAGATGTCACGTAAAATCCAAACGGGCAGGAAGTGTGTGCCGCAAAAGAAAACGAACACTGATATCGACTCGGCTAAAATGCAGAGGTCAGCAGCAATGCGGATTTGATTTCTTCTTTCGGACTATTTCTGCAATGTTGACAATTAATCGTTTGCCATTGCAGCTGTGTACAAACTTTGTTATCGTATGGTGACCAAGTTGTGGATAATCCTGAGGAATGTTTTTTTTTTTTTTTTAATTCTGTATTGTGTGTTTTGAAAGTGTGGTTGCTTTTAGCATGATCCATCATGCGTTTTACTCTGTTAACTAGCAAGGCTTCTCGGCGTTGCCTGAGAGCATGGATAGCTAAATAGAATCTTTAACAAAAGCCTTTTTTTTTTGCTCTAATTAGTCTGAATAAAATTACTTTTTGAAAACACTTCTCTTCTCTTTTTATCTGTTTCTCTTTCTTTCACACTCTCTCTCTCTCTCTCTCTCTCTCTCTCTCTCTCTCTCTCTCTCTCTCTCTCTCTCTCTATAATCAACTGGTTTAATCTATATATATAAAAGCGAAAATGTATGTATGTGTGTGTTTGTATGTCTGCTAAAAACTTTCGACAGACAGAACAAAAATTCACAAATTTGGTCTCCTATGAAAGCCCCATCCTTTACCCAACAAATATCGAAAAATTGGCCCAAAACGTTAATTTTTTCACTCTGAAATCAGCACTTTTCTACAGGGGGAGGTCAGCAAAAACCTTCCTCTCATGACGATATCGCTTCTACGCATGCGTCATATGACGTCGTAACCTGATTTAGTTTAAACATGACCTAATTTCGTGTACGTCATGTTTGATCAGTTGGTTAAAGCGCTGGGTCATTATCTAAAGGTTTTGGGTTCGGATCGTGGTGTGAGATGTCTTTTTCTTCTTTTTTTTTCGATTTTTTTAAATTTTAATATTGAAGCAGGGTTATTTAAGCCATTTTTCACGTAACTTTCGTTTTTCTGTTTTTGTTTCTTTTTACTTCGCTTATTCTTAGGTTTTCATTAACACCCCCCCCCACCGCCGATCGACCACACACACCCAAAAATACTCTGGCAACGCCAGGTACCCACCGATTTTTTAAATTTTAATATTGAAACAGGCTTATTTAAGCCATTTTTCACTTGTTTTTTTTTTTTTTTTTTTTTTCAAATTTTTTAAAGAAGTTTTAACGTTCGTTTTTCTGGGTTTTTTTTTGTTTTTGTTTTTCCGATTTTTACATTTAACATCCTTCGTTTGCCTTACGTTAGTTTTTTTTGTGTTTTTTTTTTTTCGATTTTTGTAAGTTTTAACTTTTTTTTGTATAATATTTAATTTTTATTTAATATTTAAAAATATTTACTTCGCTTATTCTTATGTTTTGATTTCCCACCGCCCGAGCACACACACACACCTCTAAACACCCGGGCAATGCCGGGTACCCCTGCTAGTCTAATATATAAAAAGGCAAAATAGGTGTGCGCGTTTATGTATGTCCACGAAAGGCTTTTTGCGTCAAGGTTTTCGCATCAGTTAGATTCTGTGAGAAGTTTTCTTATACTTCCTAGATCGTAATATCTCAGATTCACAAATGGGCATAGTCTCTATCTTTTTTTTTTCATTGAATTTTAAAAAATTCCCTCATTTGTTTGTCTTTTTTGTCTAAAAAAAGTGAAACTATTCGAACGCAATCGCCAACTCCCAGTCTTCGGGCCGGGTAGTATCTGTTCTGTAATTGGTCCTTGGTCAATGTAGGGGAAACCCTTCATACTGCGACAATTACTATTTATTTGGATACTGCTAGAGTGCCCCCTTTTTTGGCCTGGCTGCTCCCCCCCCCCCTCCCACACACACATATTAAAAACGACCTTCATGGGAGGTTTAAAAGCAATGCCATTTCTACAAGTCATCTTTTTGATTGACTACGTTAAGGTTTTCTTTCACTTTCTTTGACACTTTCGTGTCACAGGTTCAAACCTGCCTGCCTACTACCACTTTTTTTTTTTTTTTTTTTACACCTACAAACACCTTGGTAACACCGGGCACCCAGGCTAGTGTATAATATAAAAGGCAAAATGTGTGTGTGTATTTATATGTCTGCCAAAAACTTTCGACTGGTGTGACAAATACTGACAAAAGTAGTATTGTTTCAAAGGTCAATCTCTCGGACGACAAATATCCAAATTGGCCAAAAGGATTAATTCATTGCCAGTCAATTGGGCCGTTTTTTACAAGAAGGGGTCAGTTTATTTGTTGACATTTTTGCAAAGTCATCATATGCCTTGCAATGACTGAGCCTATTTCGAACGGCAGCGACAACGTCGTATGTCACAGTGGATGCAGTGACTAAACCATTCACATTTTTTTTTTCATTTCCTTTTCCTCTTAGCATTACAAGTTTGAGCCTGCCTACCTGCCTGCCCTCTTTTTTTTATTATTTTGCACTCGCATGGGTACTTGCTGCTATTTTCATTTTTTTTATGGCATTTTGAAACATTTTTTTTTAGGGTTCCCTTGATCAATACCCTTACAAGAAAACATCTCCACACCCGGGCAACGCCAGGGACTCCCACTAGTGTAATAAGAAAAAAAAAAGTAATGCGGAGAGAAAGAAAGTTTTTACCTAGTTTCAGTGTACTTTTTTAAACAATTGCCACTAATCTTTCTGATTTTTTTTAGATGGAGATTCATTATTTGGATTATTCGTACTACTGTTCTCATCTTGAGTGTTATTTTCACAACATTCTGATCGATGTAACCTTTGACTTTCTTCAGGTATATCTTGTTGAACTTTGGAATCTGCACAGAATTTCAAACAGAATCCGTTATTTAATCCACGGTGGTAGCATGCTCTTGTTCCGTCAGCCATGACCAAGTAGAAGTTTGAAGTAATTTACAATTGTATTTTAAGTGTCACCTGCAATAGGAATTGAACGTTCAACCTCCAAAAGAGTGTAATTTACAACTGAATTTTACCAAGTACTTTATCCACAAGTCATTGTGGACAGAATACAATTGCGAATTTCTTAGAACTTCTACCTGGTCATGGCTGATGGAACGAGAGTATGCTACCCTCTGTGGATTAAATACAGGGTTCCATTCATTATAATTCCATGTAGATTCCAGAGTCCAACAGAAAGATTTCTGAGTTTGACAAGATACACCTGAAGAAGGTCAGAGATTACACGGCCGAAACATTGTGAAAATAACACTTTATATGAGAACGATCCAAATAATACAAAGTAATCTCGGCAATGTTGCCTTTTTAAACATACTTCTCTCTCCTTTCCATCTCTCTCCTTTCTATCTCTCTCTCTCTCTCTCTCTCTGTTTAATATAATAGAAAGAAATTATAAAGCACACAGAAACTTTTGACCTAGTTTCAGTATACTTTTTCTGAACAATTGTTAGTAAGAGTGAAAGGAAATAATCCCTGCCCCGATTGCATTAATTTGGTCCTCTGTTGACCAGTAGCAAATTAATTTCGGAGTATCTTCTTTTACTATAACCAGCTGCAAGTGATATTTCATCCATGTAACATAGTCCTTAATATGATACCACGTCACAAGGACACAAAAACAAGAAAAGAATCTGACTCACTTTTTTTTTTTTTTAAATTTTAAACAACGGACATTTATTTACAGGTACTTTCCAGAATAACGCCTTGTCTCTTGTTCAAAAGTCTTCTTGCTCTGCAATGTACTTATAAGACTCTGCCATGTCGAACATGTTATACCCCATTCGTGTCTAGCAATGTTTAGCATGCGTCTTTTCCTGTCACTCTCAGGCCACCTGTGTCACACGGCTATCTCTGTCCTCCCTCTAATGTGATCACTTGATGTCAGGAGCTAAATGAAAAAATAATCTATAATATAAATCTTACCTGTCTGTTTAAATGTCTGCCTACAACTTTCTACAGAGGCAACGGATTTTCATGAGATCGGTATCGTTTTGTTGCATGACCTTTCGGATGACAAATATCGAAAATTGGCTAAAAATATTAATTGCTTTACATATATATATACTTGTAGCCAAATTGTATATTGAAATGCTAATATCTTTGGTTCAATGGGACGAAATTACATGAAAATTTGGAAGCCTTTTGAAGATTAGAATACAATTCTGTGGTTAAAATGTTATAACAATTGGTAAATAAAGAATTTATATTTTCAAACCAATAAAATATTCCCAAATTTGCCTACATTTGTATAGATAGTGTCCTGGCAAACCAGCATCAGTTTTGCTGCTTTGGGATGAATTTTGCTTAGGGTTGTTTTTTGCTTGATTGTCTCCCCTGTGGCCTTGTCAGGCCACTAATATATATATATATATATATATATATATATATATATATATATATATATATATATATATATATATATATATATAAGAACATAAAGAACATTTAAAAATAAAATGTTTAAATTCAACATTATTTCTCGCGGTTAATGGTAGCCGATTGGATACAGTCTTTGCTAATCGAGCCAGAGATAGCTCGTGTTGCCAGATTCGAATCTGTCGACTGGTGTTAATCGTGACATCCTGCACTGAAGATTCCCGAAAGGATGAAAGAAACACTAGTGTCCGTAGGTATTTAATTATTATAGTAAAAAAAATAATTATGACAGCCCCTTTAAGAAACTCGTTTTTTATCGTTGAGCACTTTCAGTTGAATTAAGGCAGTCAATTTAGTTCTTATGCATAGATCATCATATAACGATTAGATCACTGTAGTGTCTGTAGGTATTTAATTATCATAGTAAAAACAAATTATATATATATATATATATATATATATTCTAGTAAAAACAATGGCAATAAAATAACATGTTACATTATATATAAAAAGGTGACCTGACAGTATAGTCCTGTTGTTTTTAATACTATATGCACACATGATGATTGCAACTTGTCAGACGAGTGCCACTCCCTCAGACACTTAAAAGTCCATGAGCCCAAAAATGACTTCCATCGCCACGAGACCATTTTAATGCCTGACAGAGTATCTATACACAGATGATGTTACAGAGTCTTAGCTTTGTACGACAGCTAAGTCTCTCTCTCTCGGTTTAAAATGTTGAGATCCAGCAACAAGCAAGAGCAAGATAGCCAGCAACAAGTTAAACTGCAGACTAGCTTAATGCGGGTACTGGTCTTCCGCTTTATGGTTTTTTAAATCAGAGATTTGCTTCTCCTAGAAAGGTTGCCTTCACCACAGCTTACAGGAGCCCTCTCCACCCCAACACACACATATATACACACAAACACGCACGGTGCTAGTTGGCCGTTGACCCCGAAAAAGGGTTCATTCGCCCTTTGGAAGGTCTTGTTTTTAATCCTTCAGGGAGACTAGCCACCCTCCTCACCAAACAAGTTTGGTGGGGGAACCAGTTTAGTTGCTGGTGACCCGGCCATGAGACAGGTAGTACTGGGTTACATGGTACCAGTAGCATATGACATGACATGGCACATACGTACATACATACATATATATATATATATATATATATATTATTCCAATTTAAAGATATTCAAAGATGAAAACTAATGAATTTAGCAACGTTCTTATGACAGTGCTCAATAAAAAGAGCAAGATATACGTTTGTATATAAAAACTATATATATATTGTATCAGTAGAAAAATAAGAAGAGTGCATAATTACTGTTGCAAAAGTAATATACTTTCTATTAATCATGTAATGATTGTGCCATCATAAAGCGGTTTTAGGTTTCATGGATGCATAGTATAAGCTGAAAATGAAAATGCTATCTATATAAGAGCCAGGTACGTCCAAGGATGGAGTACTGTTGCCACATCTGGGCAGTAGCTGCTAGAAAGGACTTATCCTGCCTTGATAGAGTTCAAAATAGACTTCGTAGCCTCGTAGTGGATGTCCTTTTCTCTTCTCTACAACTTCTATCTCACAGAAGAGATGTTGCGAGTTTGTCTCTGCTTTATCATTATTTTCATGGCAAGTGCTCGGCTGAGCTCCAATCTATGGTCCCCCCCTCGCCAAACTTTCGCAAGAAACACACGTATAGCTGAAAACGCTATCAATAATTCCCCCCACTCTTTATCTGTGCCTAAACCTAAACGTAGATTCCATGAACAAAGCTTCTTTCTCAGAACTGCACGCCTGTGGAATTGTCTTCCGTTTTCCTGCTTTCCAGCTGACTACAATATGGTTATCTTCAAGTCCAACATAAACAAGTTCTTGATGAGCCGTTCCACTTAAGTTAACAAATTTACCGAATTTCCATTACTAACAATTACTACATTGTCCAATTGATTACTGTACACTCTTAACCCTTATCCTCGAGTGATCTTTGGGCCTTGATAAGTGGTTATGCCTATGTAAAAAAAAAACATCATAAGCTGTTATGATGGAACAAACAAAAACGAAAATATGGGTGAGAAGAAAAAGGAGAACAACCTTTCAATGCGTTTTATGAGAAGGAGAAAGTGGGGGGGGGCTAGGAAACTATTATTGGGTGGGGGGGAATGGTATTATTTTTGTCCTACTTCTTGGCTTTTAGGGGTGACTCAGGCCAGTCCTACATGTTCGCCAAAAAAAGGAGAACAACCTTTCAACGCTGGACACTCTAAGCCATTATACTGAGATTCCATGGCCTATATGAGAAAATTAGGTTATTGGCAGCACCACTCATTTTATTTGTGTACGTGTCTCGTGCTCATGGTTGAAGGAGTGGTCAGATGAAAATCAACAATTATAGAATTCTCTTTTAGTTGAGCCCTTTTTGAGCTTACACAATGGCTGAGTGTGATTCTAATCCTATGACTGATTCCACCGTGACTGCTGACGATCGGATATGCACTTAATTTATTGGACACCCAGACTAAATCGTGCACCCACGAAACCCAAGTGTCTTTTGTGGTGGAATAATGATTGTATATTTAATTTTATATATATGTATATATATAGAAATTAACTCACTTTTAAGAAGCACGGGGACAATGGAATTTAAAATGTAAGGTTAGAAACAACGATCACGTGCGAATTTGTATTTTTTTTTAAATAAACAGATATTTATTTATTTAAAGTTTCAAATTTTCGGCTCATAAAAAAGCCTTCATCAGGATTTTTTTAAAAAACAATACAATATATATATTTTAGGATTTTTTAAAAAAAACAATACAATATGTATATATTTTTTTCTTTTCCTTTTCTTACGTGCCATGATGTCGTTTAGCAGAATGGTTGTGTATTGTAAGTGCAGTGGTAAGCGCTGTTCATGCATACATATTGTTTACAGAAAGTTTTAGCTGAGACAAGTCATTGGTACCGTCGGTTTCAAGCGCGATAATTAGGGACCGTTTTAGATACCCATATCAAGCTTGGCTGAAGAAAGCTTGATACGGGTATCTAAAATGGTTCCTAATTATCGGGTTTGAAACCAACGGTACCAATGACTTGTCTCATCTAAAACTTTCTGTGTGTAAACAAAATAATTATAAATAATACACTCTTATTTTCGGATTTTCCTTTTAGAGCACTCTGCTGGATTTCTTTTTCCAAAAAAAATAATATATGTATATACAGGGTGACCGAAAATAACACACGACATTCAATTGTTTTTCTGAGCATTTTTACAGTTAGCAGAGAAAAAAGGACCCTAGTGTTTTGATGTGATGTTTTGAATATAATAACCTAGTTCTCGATTTTCTGAGTTAAATTCTTAATTCATGAAACTTTTTAATAAAAGGTGTCTATTTACGATGATGATGATGATCGTCCATCCCTTGCAAAGATCACCAAAATCATGTTGGCATTTTGTTGAGTCCTGAAATGGCTTGTCAATCTGATCTGAGCTCTGCAGTATCTTCCGCATGCAGGGCACCTGTGAGATGATTTTGTATCAGAGATGCTGACTGCCCTGTCTTTTTGAAGATCACATTTTTCTCTCGCATTAAGTGAAGGGTATAAAGTTTGACACAAGGTCGGTTTTTAATCTGGACAAAATCCAGCTCCTCAAAAAATAAGCATTTTAGAGTGGGACAAAAATTAAAATTTATTTAGTCTAAAAGGATTCCTGCTTCACTGGCTAAGGCCAGAAAATATGAAATGTGGTATCAGAACAGATACTACACTTTGTTCCTTCATATTGAGCAGATTAACTCTTTCTCTTTACAGTACCGTGTTTAGGATCCCACAGTACCACATCACTGACAACCTCATCTTTTCTTCTGTAGCAATGTCCGGCATATCGTGTTCTTCTTTCGCCTATTACTGAAGAGACCTTGGGCAGCCGACCATATAGATGGCTAATGGTTGGATGTGTTTTCCAGTTTAACACGTCACTGCTCAGAACATTCTAGTGTAAGTTCCATCTAATTTACTTTCAAAGTTTTCTACTGATAGTCCATACTAGTGAACCATAAAGCAGCACAGTCTCCACTACGGCTCTAAAAACGTTTTTCTTGATCTGTTCCGAGAGGGCAGATTTCCATATAACTTTCAGCCAAACGAAGTGACTGCCTTTACTCAATTTTTCTTTTTTAGTTATTACAACAAAGATCGATTTTATGTAGACGTTGGCCACAAGACTGTCATAGACTATCTGCATACAAAGTTTGGTTGAAATCTACACGGTGGAACAGTAAATTTGTCACCCTAAAGAAAACAACACTGCATCTTTATTTTAAAACTTTTATTGAAAAAATTAATTCAGGTAACTTGATTATGTAGTAGAGCTGACATCTATTTGATGTAACCGCCTTCAGCCTCAATCATCACCTCAATACGAGTCCGGAATTGGGAGCAAGCCTTTTTCATAAGCGCCGACGAGAGTTCGGCAAATACTCGGCAGATGGCAATGATCAGGCTGGCTTTGGTGTTGTGAGATGTCATGTTGGTGATGTTCTTGACATATAACCAAAAGAAGTAGTCCAGTAGGTTCAGATCAGGGGAGGAGGGGAACTAGTAAGAGAGGTGTACAAAGTCATAGCACTCCTTCTGAAGCCAAACCTGAGTCTCTTTAAACTTGTGGGCCAGCACCGAGTCCTGGGTCCACACCTAGAGTCTGCCAGCAGCCACCTGATTGCACATCCAGGTACACTTTGGTGTTTATTTTCAGGCCGACTTCAAAGGTGTGAGGTGGCTTAATGTGGCCCTTACTTGAAACAACACCAATGTCCATAATCGTGGCTGTAAACTTCATTGAGCTGTACCCTCAAGCGTTGAACCGTCCAGATTTTCATTTTGAGGGTGCTGGCAGTGGTCCTGTTGTCATAACTTGGATTGGTAGAGAGCATGAGTTGTACAGCAACACATCTCTGATCTTGCTCGTTGAATATTGCGTCACTTTCATACATGATAGAAGGCTCCTATCTCTCTTGAGATTTGTACACAACTGGCAAACTAGTATATGGTCTGCAGTAAACAAAAGCAAACCCGTTTTAATCAAACGGAAATAGAATTATGTCGTCTTTTCTAGAACTAAAATTTTATTGTTCCACTAGCTAGTTTCTGAATCTATATTGAGCAGAGAGACAAATATTTCATTTTATTAATATAGAAGAAATACTTAATGTTTTTGACACAGTTCCCTTTGAGAAGAGAATGACCTACTCCTGTTAGACCTCGTATCTCCAAAATTAGTTGTATGATTTGAACAGGATATTGATTAGATGTTTTCAGATCCTTTGAACAGTCCAATTCTTCTGGAACACACGGGTAGTCAAAACAAGTTTTGTTGTTTTCACAGTTTTTATATCATCCAGACAAAATAATAAAATTAAAGAAAGCGAGCAAATAAAAATAAAAGACAGTTGTAATTGTGTTATATTAAATGAATTAACAAGATGATAGAAGATGTTTGAAGCTTCTTGAGTGAGTTGAGAGATTCTGTATGTTTTTTATTTCTTTCATTTTTTTCTGTTTGTCTGTCTGCCTATTTATGGCTGAATTAGTATTTTCATTTACTTTGTCACAATCTAAAATAGTATTTTTCTTTGGTTTATTACCTTTAAATTTTTAATAGCATTTTTATTAGTTTGTAGACTTAAGTTGTAAATAGAATTTTCCTTGAACCGTCGCATTTAAATTTTGGATAGAATTTTTGTCAGTCTGTCAGACTAAAATTTGAAATAATATTATTCTTGACTTGTCACACATTTTTGTCAGTCTGTAGACTTATGTTTGAAGTAGCATTTTCCTTGACCTGTTACTTTTTCGTTTTCGATCTGTCAGATTAAAGTTTGAAATAGCATTTTCTTTGACCTGTCACACTTTTTTTTTTTTCAGTCTGCCAGATAAAAGTTTGAAATAGCATTTTCTTTGACCTGTTTTTTTTTGTTTTTGTTTTTGTTTTCCATTTTAACCTTCCTTCTCGTCCTAGTTTCCTGGAGATTCCCCGAAAGTTGTAAACCGATAAAACCGGTAATCTAAATGAAGAGTAAAATTGGATTGCTGGAATGGCCGTCATGGGAATTGGTAAATACTGCGAATGATTATGGGAATATTTAATCATTATGACTGGATGCTCGTCTCACTGGTTTGGTCTTTGAGGAATCACACGGGGCCATCAAAATGAAACCATTCCGAAGTAGACGTAATGGAATTTGCAAATCGATTTTCAACTTGATTTAATCTCACTGTCAGTGCATCATGAGGCAATAAAACTATTCACCAGCTACTTAAGGACAATCTCCCCCCCCCTTTTTTTGCACAAAGCTCTAAAATGTTTAAGAATACATTCTCACCTAGGTTGTAATATATTAATGTAGTTGTACTGATCCCGCATTACCATATGCAGTGAAGTCATTTTACTTGTTAATGATGTCTTTTTGTTTGGATAGAAAAAAAAAATAGTTGTAAAGGAAAGGCACTTAAAAATATCGGTTATGGCCCTTGTTTTTCTGTCATTGTTATTTGTTTTTTGTTTTTTTTTTTTAATTAACTAAAAATCTTTCATATTATAGATTATCTGAGCCGAATTGAGTAAACTGTAGCAAAGTACATTATTATATTGCCAATAACATGATATAACAATAACACATAAGTCAGAAACAAAATTTGATGTGTCAACTTAAATGCTATATAAGTTCAACTTTAAGATTCTAATCATCATGATTTTGTTTATATAGAATAGGACATGAGAATAAAGTCACATTTGTGAAATATTTTTGCTTGGAATCCCCATGAAATGTTGTAACTATTATTTTGAAATCCTCTATGAAATCTTGTAACTATTATTTACAATCCCTATGGAATGGTATTGCTATTATTTTGAAATTCCCATGAAATGTTGTAACTATTATTTTGAAATCCTCTATGAAATCTTGTAACTATTATTTACAATCCCTATGAAATGGTATTGCTATTATTTTGCAATCCTCATGAAATGCTATTACTATTATTTACAATCCCCATAAAATGCTATTATTATTTTGAAATCCCTATGAAATCTTATTACTCTTCTTTTTATGATAATATATTTTATTATTATTATTGTAATTGCTTTATTAACTATCTGTGTCTACCCATCATTGCTGTAAGTCATTTAATTCTGTATTTGTTTCGCTTTATATAAACTATACCATTTTTGGACGGTTTTCATTTTTTTTTACTGATTCTTTTCCTTTTAAATAACATTTTTAAAGTATAATTTAATTATTATTGTATTATTTAGTCATTATAACTTGTATAAATCACTACATTTTTGGGGGGGGGTTGCATTGTATATCATTAATTTCCTGTATGTTTTCGTCATCATTATGCGACCTTTTGCTTTTCAATCTTTCTACCATTCAATTCATCAAATATACACATTGGGGACGGGATCGTCAATAACACAAGCAGACCATCCTCTCACCCTCTACACTCCTGACGATGTCTTGACGAAAGATGAAAACAACAAAATCGAAACATGCTTCAAAGAGACAAATCTAACTATGGGACATTTAATCTATACACAAGAAAAATTGAAAAATAAAAAAGGTATAAAAGCTCCCTGTTGTCTTTAACAATGTTTGTTTAAATGAAAAACTGCATAAATTCACACAATATATCTATATATCTGTAATATAAAGCTGGATATGTGTGTGTGTGTGTGTGTGTGTGTGTGTGTGTGTGTGTGTGTGTGTGTGTGTGGTCACGAATAGGCTCCTATATGGTTGACTATTTTAAAAAACTGATTACATATAATGATAGAAGATGTATCGAGACACAGGAATGGGTATGTTTGATCCTGAAGAATGGTGGTTCATAAAAGTTGTGGGGTCTGCGTTTGTACCTGGTCCACAAAGTTTTTTTTTTTTTTTTACACAGAGATCACCACTTATCAAGGCCCGGAAGCCACTCAGGGATAAGGGTTATTGCAAGTACATTACGTTAGTGAGGAGATTTGATGAAGTGTTTACTTAAGGGGGCGGTTCATCAGGAATTTGTTAACATTAGACTATGGAAATAAAAGATTTTAAAATAAAAAAAAAACGTTTACAAGTGTTTTTGATATAGATGTACATAGGAATACTTTGATAAGTATGTTTTAACTTAAATAGGAATGGTATAATAAAATTATGGGGTCTGCATTCACGCCTGGCCTCCATAGAATGGAAATAGGCACAAACTTTAATAAAGATTTTTCATATCTATATGCGTAAGTATACTTTGATAATTATGTTTCAGTTTGAAGAAATATGGTATAATAAAATTATGGGGTGTTTGTTTGCGCCTGACCTCCATAGAATGGAAATATGTCACAAAGTTTAACAAGGTTTTTTAATATAGATCCACAGAATATTGTGATAACTGTTTCAGTGTGAACAGGTATGGTATAATAAATCATGGGGTTTATCTATTTTATTTTTACTTTCATCATATTTTGCTTTGGTTTTGATACCCCCAAATTCAAAGCTATCTCTTTACAGCCCTTCCTTTTCATAACCTATCATACTTTCATAAATCAGAGTCCATTTCCTGTAGGCTGTTTTTGAACCCATTCAACGACGGGTACTTTTGTTAGTATATATATATATATATATATATATATATAGAATAAATGACAAAAAGTTATATTCCAAAATTCATGATGTTAATCAACAAAGAACAATTTTTTAAAATAGTTTCAAAGGTTATAAAGAAACGTTTAGGTTTATGGAATATAATCCTGAACTCATGCCATCGATTTTCCAAGCACTATATTATAGACTAGCAAGGCTAGTCAGCATTGCTCGTGGCAAAAGTATAACAACTTCTATTTCTATTTTTTCCGACCCCTTGTTTTCCTCCCCACACTCCCCTCTTTCTTCTTTACCCAACCCATTCCTCTCTCTGGATGCATACACACACACACACACAACTTAGTCAGGCATACAGGAAAGATATCTGTAAAAAAACTCAGAGTTACTTCCCTTTAATTAGTGGCTGGAAAACAGACTACATGTTAACATTAAAAGATGTGTGTGTGTACATCTTTTAATGTTAAATGGTATTAATGGACCTATCACCTTGAAATAATGAATCTCTTTATTTTATTTTAGAAATCATACATCCGGTGTAATGCCGATTAAAAAAAGAAAAATACCAGCTTTGTGGGTGTTTGTTGTGTATTTTTCAATCTTTAGCTGGACATACTAACAGACATTTGCCCATTTTTTTTTTTTTTGTACAAAAGAGTCACCACTTATCAAGACCCAGTGTCCACTCAAAGATAAGTGTTAATGAGTGTACGGTAGTCAATGAGACAATATAATAGTAACCGTTAGTAGTGAAAATTTGATAACTTAAGGGGACGGTTCATCAAGAACTTGTTCACGGTGGACTTAAAGATGATCATATTGTAGTCAACTGGAAAGCAAGGAAACGGAAGAGAGTTGCAGTTCTAAGAAAGAAACCCTTTATATAATAGAAGAGAAGAAGATAAATAAAGATACACACATTTAGTATTGCAGACATTTCGTTTAAAAGCCATTGCTTTTTATTGAATAAAGTTTGATGTCATGATTTTATTTTAAAAGCACAAAAGATGAAATTATTTATTTTTGCGCTAAAGATTTTCTTTTTGTCATTCAACCGATTTTCCTCCATTTTCCCCCCAAAATATGTTTTCTTTTATATTTTGTTGCAAAAAAATACATTAAATTTAAAGAATTATCGTCTTTCATAATTACATTACTTTTGCTGAAACTAAATTACACTACGCTCGGTGCCTGCCATTGTTCTGGCAGTCAGCTTTTCCTATTGAACCAGGCACAATAATAATCAGACGAATATGTAGAGAAAAAACAAATAATCGTGTTGTTGTTTGCAACTGTTAACATTCGTTTCCTTTCTTCTGCGTTAATAAAATATCCATTTATTTGCCTATCTGAAGAGTTTTTGTCGCATACTTCTTGTCTATGGAACGCATGACAATGCGGCTGCTTTCCTGTAGACTACAACCTGGCAGCCTTCAAATCTAATGTTAACAAATACTTGTCATAAACTGCCCCCATAAGTTTCAATCCCTTCATAATACTCTTCATCATTCAACTGACAATTCCTGAATCTCATTAGCCCTTATCCTTAAGTGGCTTTTGGCCTTGATAAGTAATGGTTCATTAATAAAAAATATATATATATATATATATATATATGTATATATATACAGTAGAACCCCGCGATACAGCATTAAAATTTAGTAACAAATTACAGTACAGTATATAATACACGTGTATATAATCAAATAACATTATAAATAACACCATAACCAGGGGCCGGAAAAAACACATCGTAACCTTTTTTTTTTTTTTTTTTTTTTTTACAAGGTGGTCACCACTTATCAAGGCCCGGAAGCCACTCAGGGATAAGGGTTATTGTAAGTACGTTAGTGTGGATATTTAAAGTGTCTACTTAAGGGGGCGGTTCATCAGGAATTTGTTTACGTTGGACTTGAAGACATCCAAGTTGTAGTCAGGTGGGAAGCAGGCAGAGAGAACAGAGTTCCACAGGCGTGCAGTTCCAAGAAAGAAGCTTTGTTCATGGAATCTACGTTTTGATTTAGGCATAGATAAAGAGTGCGGAAAAAAGTATACTGCGGCCACCGTATCCCGGGGTTCTACTGTATACATAAATTTTATTCTGATATAAAAGTTTCGCCCAGTATCAAACGGACGGAATTCTTGAGGATTGATAATTTGTATTATTCAGATTACTGTTCTCATTGTGTATAAAAAAAAACATATATATACTGCAGGGAAGTCACTACCTATCAAGGCCCAAAGGTCACTCGAGGATAAGAGTAGGGTGGTCATTGAAACAACTGAGTTCCTTTCCAAGAGTGTCTTGTGGAACATATTACCATGAAACTGCTTCCCTCCAAATTATAACACGGTTGTTCTCAAATTCAATGTCAACAAATACTTGTCTTAAACCATGCTTATAATTAATCAAAGTTTGTTCGCCCATTCATTATTTTCAACACTCTTATGATATTCTTTATTATTAGACAGACAATCCATCCTTCTTGATTCTTTAGTATTAAAAAAAGATAGAAGTCAGTAAAATGAGTAAATAATATTACTGAAGATGCATCTTTGTGAATGAAAAATCTGATTAAAAAAAAAAAAAAACTTGTATCAAGTCATTATATATATAAGCTTATTAGCAGAGTGACCCGACGTTGCCCGGCATTAAATGATGATCAACGAACGTTTCATATTCCCATATTTTTATTGTCATCGAAATTGGTGTAATCGCCCATTTTTCAATCAAATCAGTTGATCGCCTGCTCTAGTCGGGGACACATCGTGGTGACCAAGGAGTCCATGCACATGCCTCTCGCATGACTTAGTTCACAATACATTGTAATCTACATTGCACTATAGAGAATCTACTATTGATTTTATAAAATTATTTTTATTTATAATGGCTTGAATTAAAGATTAAAATGCAAAAGTCAAGTATCATGCTTCAGTTGTGCTCTAAACAGAAACATTGATTTCGAACACGCCCTGTCATATCAAAGAACCTACTGTTGAACTTATTTCGAGTCTTTCGGCTTGTGTGGTAATAAAACTTCTCAAATGCAATTGTAATGTTAGGTTGTGTAAGGTGTTAACTTTCATCAGAATCATATGTTTCTTCTTTCATTGGATACAAAACCAAACTAAGAATACTGCCAGGAGCATAAGGTACCTTCGTGTGAAATTTCATAAAAATCAGCCCAGCTGTTTTCTAGTCCATAGGGAATGAACTCACACGCACCCAGACACACACACACACAGGCAAAGTTGCTTATTATATAATATTAGAGATTAAAAATTCCAAAGTCATAGAAGTATTCACTATATCTATATTCATATTGTTTTATTGCTGCGTCTTACACGTGTTCCATTGAATGGAATGAATATGCCAAACAAATCGTTAGAGATTTATATGTTTCCCAGGAAAAATATACGGTTCTTTTTTTTTTTTTTTTTTTGTGTATTTTTTCTCCTTTTGTTTGTCTTTGATTGAAAAGGCAAAAAAAAAAAAAAAAAAAAATTGCACATTTTTCCTGATGAACTCATGTAAATTTGGTGATTTTTTTTTTTTTTTATTGATTTTTTTTTTTGGTATATTCATGCAATCAAATGAGACATGTGTAAGACGCGGCGATAAAACAATATGGATGTGAGTTAAATGAATACTTCTGTGACTTTGAGATATTTAATAAAGTTATATTTGCTCTGTAAATGTAAATTTATCTTTATTAGGCTTAATTAACTTGACTAATTATATCAAAGAGGCACTTCCTTGCTCATTCACTGCATAAGATTTGCGTCTTGCTGCATTTGTGACGTCACTGCCAGGATATGTGTCTCTAATAACTTCTACTTGGAAAATTCGACTCTACACAATTTCTAATCTTACATGCAAATGTACAATACTAACCTTATCTTTACACACATGCGTCTAAATATTAGTATACTTATAGTGATGCAGGGCACGTCTAAAACATCCTATTGTTGTGCTTTTGATTACAAAGGCATGCATAAACTTATACACCCGTCCTACTTATTTACTTGCCTCTCCATGAGGGCAAAGTTAGACACACGGTCAGTTTTTAACCCTTTACCACCAGAATTTTTTTTATGCAGTAAATAAACTTTTTAATCATGAAACACAAACATGACGAAAGTTAGCATGCAACTGACGCACGAACATAAACAAACCCCTCATTTACTTGTTGAACCATATATAGACCTGTACTTTGAAGACCAGTTAGGCTGACAAGCCATAAAAGTATCTTGATTACGCAATAACCCTTATCACCAAGTGGCTTACGGGCCTTGATAAGTGGTGACTACTTTGTAAAACAAAAAAAAAGTAAGAAATATATATATATATATATATACTTTTTTTTTTTAAAGACAAGTTAAAAGTTGGCGGTAAAGGCCACCATTCGTACATGTATGGAGTATTGTTGTCATATTTGGCCTGGTGCATCTGCTACTAGTCTCTCAATTCTGGGCAGGGTTCAAAAGAGAGTCGCCAACCTAATAGATCTTGAACTGTCATCTAAGTTTCAACCTCTGTCGAAATGTTGCATCCCTCTGCCTGTTTTACAAGTATTTTAATGGTGAATGCACCAACAAACAACAAGCCCTTGTACCCCCGCGATGTAAATACCCCCGACAAACTCGACAAGCAGCAAAGTCCCACCCTTACACAGTAGTGATCCCTAGATGTAAGAAAGCCTTCTAATAGTTTCTTCCCTAGAACTGCTAGACTTTGGAATTCCCTTCTGAGTTCTTGCTTCTCCAACTGTACTGACATGCAGAAGTTCAAGTGTAATGTGAACAGACATCTTGCTGCTCAACTCCCTACATAGTATCCCTGAAACTTATTTCCTTGATAGTAGCCCCCCTACATCAAAGTGGCACTGTGCCTTGTTTGGGGTGAAAATGTAATTAAAAAAATTTTTTTTTTAAATATGAGGAAAATCCAGCTCCCCCAAACTCTGGATTGGAAAAAAAAAATGCCTCGATCTAGAAGGATTTCTCCTGTGACTGAGGACAGAATAGACATATACTAACATTAGAATTGATATAAACTTTGTTCCTAGCCAAAAGAACAAAGAAGCAAGTCATCAGGAATCTAGGTTCTTGACCATTAGTAGACAAAATAACTCAGATCCTGATGTTGGTTTATAAGAAGGTTTATTAATTGAAAGTAGCTTGGATTCTAATGTTCTCCAGGAACCAACACATTGTATGCCTCAGTCACAAAGCAGACAAAGAATAGAAATAAACTTCAACTCGCTTTTTTTTGTTGTACAACAACATTTATTTCCTCATTCTCTTGTTACTGCTGTGGCGTCCGTCATGTGATCGTGTTCTCAAACATCATCCACACCTCTCATGTGATCTGAAACGTAATGTTCGTCTTTAACGTGATCTGCTATTTAAAGTCTTTATTTTTACCCACCGATGACGTCATTTCACATTCAGTTGCATATGTGTGTCTGTGCTATGTTACAGCATCATTCATAAACCCAGGGTGATGCAGATACAAAGGCTTCAACACCTGGACTGTTGCATCAGATGCAAACCAAAAGAGAGAGAGCAGTAGACAGACAGATAATTAGAGAGAGATAGCATATATCACATTTCCTCTAACTATATTATGCCCCCCCCCTTCCATCAGGGAAGGCGATGTGTCTGCTCTGCTCAAAGTATTACCAGAAAAAAGAATTCTCTCTCCCTGGCATGCTACAATGTAAGTCACATGATGACAGCAACTTCCGTTTCTGGAGTTACCTTTGGCCCCCTACATGTCACGCAAACTTTCTCATGCAACACTATTTCAAAGATAAGCGTAACAGACCAACCGACAGACTGAACATTTCATAGAGATGCACCAACTCATCTAACAATTCTAGTAAAACTACTTTTTTATTTTTTTATACTAATGGGGAACCATTTTGGTGAGTGCTTATCAAGGCTAAAAGCCATTTGAGGATAAGGGTTAGTGACATCTCTAGTTGGATGATGGAAAAGTACTATGAAATGGTTTGAGGACTATAATTAATTCATAGGACAACTTGACAGATGAAAACTGAAGTGTCAAAGAATCCAAGGAACGTTCTTGGTGAAAGAAAGAGGTTTTTTGTTTTCTCTCTTTTTTTTTTTTTTTTTTTTTTTTTTTTTTTTTTTTAACTTGAGCCTAATAGAACAACTGGTGGATTAAACCTTATAGAAATGTATAGACACATCCAAAGCTTTCAATTTGAATAAATAATAAAAATAATACAAAAAAAAATCTGTTTTTTTTTTTTATTGCACCATTTTCTTTTCTTTTTGGTGTACGTGGGCGAAATATATGCATAGACACTTTTAAGATCTTTAATTCTTTAATGATACATATATAATTCTGCCGGGACACGTTTACTGATTTAAGCAAGGAAAAAAAAAAGAATTGATTTTCTCCTTTTATTCTTGGAAACAATAAAATGTCTACTTTATTATAAAATGCCCGAAGATAATGTTCGTTTTTTGGGGTTTTTTGCTGTTGAGAAATACCAAAAAAAAAGTACATTTTTTTTTTTTTTTTGGTAATTTCCATTCCATTTTCTCATCTTGTTAGAATTTTATTGGTAGCATTTATAATTATGTCCAATCTCTAAAGATGTATATTTATTTTGCATCCTGAAATTTTAATGGAATTTCTCAATCATTTATATACCCCCCCTCTCCAAACTTTCACAAAAAACACTTGTCTAGCTGAAAACACTATCAATAATTTTCCCCACTCTTTATCTGTGCCTAAACCTAAATGTAGATTCGATGAACAAAGTTTCTTTTTTAGAACTGCCTGCCTGTGGAACTGTCTTTCGTTTGCCTGCTTTCCAGCTAACTATAATATCGTTGTCTTCAAGTCCAACGTAAACAAGTTCTTGATGAGCCGTTCGACTTAAGTTAACAATTTACCAAATTTCCATTACTAACGATTACTATATTGTCCAATTGACTACTGTACACTCTTTAACCCTCATCCTCGAGTGGACTCTGGGCCTTGATAAGAGGTGATGCCTATGTAAAAAAAAAAAAAAAATCTTACATAGGTGAGAGGTGACAGTGGTCTAATGGTAAATGACACGGACGGAGACCTGGATGTATTAAGTTCAAATCCAGTTCATTCCACGAAATCACCTTCGGTTAGGATGTTGGCAACCTTCACATGACTCCTCCCGTAATTCCCTTTGTCTTTCTCGAAAGAATTCTGACTAGAAAAAATATTGGGAAACCAATACCAACAATAGCATCTTCAAGTTCGTATGATAATGATCTTTTATAAGCAGAATGATACAGTGTAATCTCCCAACCCTTTTGTAGCTGAATGCAACACAAACATGGAGGGGGGGTATTATCGATCAAATGCAGATTGGATTTTATTTTATTTATTCTCAAAACGAATGTGTTAACTTTTAGTCAACGTGGAATCAGTTTCTTACATAAAAATGTAGCTAGAACCCTCTTCGGCCATCTTGAAACATAGCTACTTCTGCAGAATAAAAATAAGGCCTGTGCTAACATCAAAATTTTTCTGAGCAGTTTATATAAGACGCCCAAAGGTGCCATTTTAGTGAGTAGAGAATAGGTCTTGGGTTTACTTTCCGCAGCCTCGCAACTCTTGGTTCTCTTATTTTATCCTTTAGTCCTCACATTCAATGTTTCTAACAAAGGTGGAGAATTGCTGTTTTCTAAGTCAAATCTATCCAGCTAACATTTAAAGTTGGCTAGTTTTTAACCTTAAAGTAGTATTGTATTCTATTTTTAGCTCTTTACATCTTCAGTGGCTTCATGCTTTGTCTGCAGAGATTTCCAAGAATTAAGACAATAAATAATAAATGCTCAGTCAATGAAATCGCAATAGCCAACATAATTTAAGAAAACATTTATTTGTCATCATTGGTTTATTATGACAAAAAAATTAAATATTTATTTTGATTCAAACAAAAAAATAACAATTATAAAAATTTTGTTTAAAAAATCCAGATTTGTTTGTGTGTATTTGCTATAAGTTGTTTGTTATTCAAAAAATATTTATGAAACTTACCTTACAATGAGTGTTTTTTTTTTGTTTGATTTAAATTTTAACTTCTTAAAAGTTTCATAAAAATTGTCCAATAATTATTCATTGTATTTTTTTTTTTTTTTTTGTAACAACACAAAGAATATTATTTTCATTTTCCAATTAATTTTTCATTGAATTATCTCCGTAACAGCAGACATAATATGTTTTTCATTTTAAAAATTGAACAGCATTAGGAGAAAAAACTCATAAAACTTTTGTTTGGCATCTTCCAACATTTTACATAAACCACCCGGAAATTTCCCATGATAGCACACTTCTTATACTGCATAGGTACCAAAATATTTACCAATTCTGGCCTACTATTTAGGGAAACTCTAAATTATCATACCCTTAAGATTTTTTATAGCGATACAATAGATGTGTAATGTGAGTCTTAAAGACGGGCTTATAGGAAAATTTTATCTGAACGTTATGGAGAGATATGTGCAGAAAAAGAGACTCTGTTGGTTTGGTCACATTGAATGAGGATTTGTGGATGAGTAGGTCTAGGATAATTGAGATAGAAAAGTCAATTAACAGATGAAGGTCAAAGAAAACATTGGGGGGGGGTGATAAGTAGGGCTGTGACAACAGCCTATTCTTTTCATTGTTTTGACTCTTGAGTATATATCCGTTAATGTCTGATGTTTTTATATAGACAGATGTGGTTCTTGGTTGATTAAGTGTGTCTAACAGTGTCGGATATATACCCGAGAGTCAAAAGAATGAAAATTGAAAAAGAGAGATGAATAAAGACCTGGCCAGAGATAGGCCGGTTTGAAAATGGATTTCTAGAAGCCGTCCGACACATGCCAGCATGTAAAACAGATGGTAATGTAATGCCAAAAGTTACCTGAACTTATTCCATTCATTCCTAACTTTTGCAATCATGTCAGTTCCATGCTCCTCCTTGTGCTTGAATGGTATCACCAAGGTAACAAACTCTTCTGAACAGACTCAACATCCTTGCCATCCAAATATTCTTTCTCCACCAGGGCTCGACAAACAAGTTTTAGTTGACCTTTGACAACTAAGTATTTGCGTTTACTAGCCAAATAGGAAAGTTACTATGTGATTTTTGGAATATGACATCTTCGTTTTGTGACAAGTTCGTACATTATAGATTTTTTTTTTTTTTAATAAGTGTAATTCTTAATATACACAGAATTTTATGGTTAGACTTACAGTATAAACATTCGAATTTCTTCAGATGTTTTTAAAACAACCTTCGTTGTATATTGTTCTATTAAACCGTTTATTGTTTCAATGATTTTATTTTGGTCGTTTCATTAAAATAAAAGTTGAAAGGCATTTTTAACTCACTAATGAGCTTTGAAAGATTGTTGGTGAAAAAAGCACAATCGCCAAAACGTAATCGTTTTATTATGTCTAGTCACCACTTAGAAAGATCACTTTGCAAATGCAACTGTTTCACTAACAATGTAAAGTTCTGTCCACATCAGAGTTCTCATCCGTTTTCATTGTGTTACACTTCTTGCACATGCCAATCTATCTCTACAATTATATAAATGCAACTTCGTCTGTGTGTGTGTGAGTTCGTTTCTTATAGACTCCAAAACGGCTGAACAGATTTTCTTTAAAATTTACAGAACTTTAGTGTATAAGTCTGGGAGTGATCTTAGTTAAATTTTCTCTCAGAATACCCCTGATAATTGCTGGTAATCGATAATCGAAACCATTATTTTAATTTATGTATCATCGGTAAAGCAATTTTTTCCATGTCGTCGCTTAGCAACAATGATAGAACACTGGGATGTAAAAATTCTACCGTGGGTAAGTTGATAGCGTGTTTGTTTGTTTTTGTTTGTTTGTTTTTTTTTTTTTTGCATGACGTGGTCTGTAGGTCCAAACTTGGCACATAAATTTCTTTTTCATTAACTGCAAAGAATTTTATAAGACTTGAAAATTTACATGTTTTTTTGTTTTTTTTTGCACTTGTTTTGGAGACGACCATGTTGTAGTTAGCTGGGAAGCAGGCCAACAGAACAGTTCCACACATGGGCAGTTCTAGAAAAGAAGCTTTGTTCATGGAATTTGCGTTTAGATTTAAACACAGATATAGAGTGGGGGAAATTATTGGAAATGATTGTATATATCTCTACTTCTATATAAAAGGAAATGTGTGTGTGTGCGTGTGTGGACTCAAAAACTGCTGGGCCGATTGTTATGAAATTTCACATGAAGGTACTTTATGTGTCTGGCAGTGTTCTTAAATAGGTTTTGTATAGGAATGTCTTCAATAAGTATCGATAATTGAAATAATCCAATGAAAGAAATTATAGGCAATTTTGACCAAACATCACAATACAGCCTAACATCTTATACAGCCTAACATCACAAGTGCATTTCAGAAGGTTTATTAGGACACAACAAGTTTTATTAAAATCCAACATATAAAATCATTAAAATCAACAGTAGGTTCTTTGATATGACAGGGGCGCATTTGAAATGAATGTTTCTTTTTAGAACACTATGATACTTGATTTTTTTTTTTTCATTTTAAACTAAAATTGAAGCCATTATCACTGTGCAACCAGTAAGGTTATGTCAAAATCAACAATAGGTTCTTTGATATGACAGGGGCGCATTTGAAATGAATGTTTCTGTTTAGAGCACAATTGAAGCATGATACTTGACTTTTGCATTTTAATCTTTAATTCAAGCCATTATTTATAAAAAAATAATTTTACAAAATCAACAGTAAGTTCTCTACAAGGCAACATATTGTAGACTGCGGGGAAGCATATGAAGCTTCCTCCCGGTGCACCACGATGGATCCTCGATTAGAGCAAGCAATCAATTGATTTGATTAAAAAATGGCGATCTCACTGATTTCGATGACAATAAAAATATGGGAGTCGGAAACATCTTTGATCATCATTCAATCCCCGGAAACGTTGGGTCTCTCAGCTAGTATATATATTTATATAAAAAAAATTTTTTTTCCAATTCTAACCTTTAGCTAGTATATTTATATAAAATTATTTTTTTCCAATTCTAACCTCAAATATTTTTCTAATTCTAATCTGAATTTTTTCAAAGTCGGTGTTTTCTTTTTACGTTTACTTTTGTATAATGTCGACTTTTCACATCTTCTGACGAGAAGCATTTTGCTTTGAAATTTCATGACCTAAAGAGGTTTCTCCTTTATTTCTCTTTCTGTAACCCTTATTGACTTGATAATGTAATAAAGTTCCTATGTAACTTTACGCTTTATTTTCTTAACTTATATATATATATATATATATATATATATATATATATATATATATAATCAAGATATATTGCTCAGGTTAATTGGAAATTAACTCTATCAGATCAATAACTGATTTATCTATATTTTTTTTGTGTGTGGATCACAATCGGTTGGAAACAAGAAAGCTATAAATAACGTTTCATTTCTTTGGATTCCTTTGGCGTACATTCTTATTTTTAATTTGCTATATCTTTTTTTTTTATTCTTACCATTTTTTTCTTCTTTTGTGCGATATAAAAGCAGAAACCTGACTCCTATCCATACACCCACGCACCCCATCTTGGACTTTTTAATATTTTATTTAGATGCGCCTTGCATCTTTTAGGCGTTTTGTCTTTCGATCCTAAGTTCGAAATAATAGTTTCAGCGCAAAGCGCACAGGTTAAATGAATTGGCCTTATTTTAAATGTATTCAAGCTGTTAGTCTGTTGTATTGTCAGTGTGTGTGTGTGTGTGTATATATATGTATATATATATATATATATATATATATATATATATATATATATATACATATATATATATATATATATATATATGAATAGATAGCCCTTATTTTTTATGGGACGTATGTATTTATTTATTTACGTGCATAAAAGTATACAGATGAACACACGTGTTTCTGGCTTTTACCCTTCGTCAGCATAGGTTAGGATGGAACTCATGACATCAGTATCCGCATTCTGATGCTGTACCGTAGTCGATCACCACTTTAATGCACGTTTTTTTTTATTTCTTATACATTATTTATTTCTCTCTCTCTCTTTCTCTCTCTCTCTCTCTCTCATATATATATATATATATATATATATATATATATATATATATATATATATACGTGTGTCTAAATTCGTGTTTCGTCTGGTGGTATAAAATGTTCTAACGAATGTGTGTATACAGAGTGTATATACGTTTGTATATACGTGTAACAGTCATCTGTATGACGTGGGTGTATATATGTGTGTTCGTCTATGACCGTCTAGCGTTGTGATCGTCTATTCTAAACTTCGTTGTGTGTGTATGTACATTTAATTACAGTTCGTGACGGAAAAGAAATATACATAAATACCTTTAAAACACAAACGACAAATAACACTTATTTGGGGTTTCAACATCTGGCCAATTGAGAAACATATCTGGTCCATCTTCGGTCTTGTTTGACAGAAAGATACAATGGAAATTCCTCCCAAAAAAATGACAGACATTTTATTTCAGAGTGTTTTTTTTTTCTCTTTTGGAAAGTTGCAATACTGATTCTGATTATCGCCATTTCTGACCCATTCTACTTGGAGCCATCATGATTTGAAGACCATCTCTGTCCCTCTTTGAACTCCGACTTGACAAAAAAATGTATCATTCAAGCTCTCTCTCTCTCTCTCTCTCCTAAAGCTGACTCTAGAGGTCAACCTATTTTTAAATTATTGTTTGTGTTCTAACATTCTTTTCTATTAAAACATCTTTATATATATATTTATTTCGCTACGATAACATTCTTTTTGTCATTCTATTCTTATAAATTTAATACCGATTATAATAATCGTCAACCAGCACATTCCACGGTATTGCTCAGCCAATATCCAACAAGTTTATCATACATAAATTTCATATAGACTTTTGTAGGTTTGTCATGCCTAAACTTGAAATAGCATTTTTATTGGTATGTCATACTTAGGTTTTTAAAGAGCAATTTTATCAGTTTGTTATGCTTAAGTTTCAAATGGCATTTTAGTTGGACCATCAGACAATTTTGAAATAGCATTTTAGTTGGACCATTACTCAATTTTGAAATAGCATTTTAGTTGGACCATCACACAATTTTGAAATAGCATTTTAGTTGGACAATCAGAAAATTCTGAAATAGCGCATTTTAGTTGGGCCATCACACAATTTTGAAATAGCATTTTAGTTGGACCATCAGACAATTTTGAAATTGAATATTAGTTGGACCATCATACAATGTTGAAATAGCCTTTTAGTTGGACCATCACACAATTTTGAAATAACATTTTAGTTGGACCATCACACAATTTTGAAATAGCATTTTAGTTGGACCATCACACAATTTTGAAATAGCATTTTAGTTGGACCATCAGAAAATTCTGAAATAGCACATTTTAGTTGGACTATCACACAATTTTGAAATAGCTTTTTAGTTGGACCATCAGAAAATTCTGAAATAGCATTTTAGTTGGACCATCACACGATTTTGAAATAGCATTTAAGTTAGACCATCACACAATTTTGAAATTGAATATTAGTTGGACCATCACACAATTTTGAAATAACATTTTAGTTGGACCATCACACAATTTTGAAATAGCATTTTAGTTGGTCTGTCATGGTTAAACTTAAAATGTCCTTTATTCTCAATCTGTCATAATTAAACTTGAAATAGCATTTTAGTAAGTCTCTCACATTTGAGTCTGAAATAGTCTTTTTGTTGGTCCGTCATACCTAAGTTTCAAATATCATTTTCAGTTGTCTGTCACAACAAAGTTTCAAATAGCATTTCCGTTGGTCTGTTACTCTCAGTTTTGAAATTGCATTTTCGTTGGTCTGTTATGGTTTAACTTGAAATAACATTTCCATAGGTCTGTTATGCACAAATCTGAAATATAATTTTCGTTGGTCTGTCATTCTTAGCTTTGAAACAGCATTTTCGTCAGTCTGTAATGCTCTAGCTTGAAATAACATTTTTGTTACTAAATTTTTAAATACTATTTTCATCAGTCTGTCACATACAAATCTAAAACATTTTCATTGGTCTGTCATGCTTACTTTTGAAATAGCATTTTAGTCGGTCTGTGCTGGTCTGAAATAACATTGTCGTTGCTAAATTTTGATTTAGCATTTTCATTGGTCTTTTAGGCTTAATTTCAAAATATCATATTTGTCGGTCTGTCAAATTGAAGTTTAAAAATCAATTTCGCGGGTCTGTTAAGATGAAATTTAAAATATCAATTTCGTCGGTCTGTCAAGTTAAAATTTAAAATATCAATTTCGTCGGTTTGTCAAGCTGAAGTTTGAAATATCAATTTCGTAGGTCTGTCAAGTTGAAATTTCGAATATCAATTTCGTCGATCTATCAAGTTTAAATTTAAAATACCAATTTCGTCAGTCTGTCAAGTTGATGTTTGAAATACCAATTTCGTCGGTCTGTCAAGTAGCATTTTAGTCAGTTTGCCACACGTAAGTTTGAAATGAATGATCGTGATATGTGTCGGGTTTTTTTCGGCACTAAACGCTGAATTGAAATGGTCGTATCCTGAGCAATCGATCCGTTCTGCGATTCTCCTTTACTTTTGTGTCACGGAAGCACGAAACTAATAACCTCCGCTACGCCACCACCACCGCCACCGCCCTGTCTTGTTATTCGTACATCTAAATCAATTACGTTTCTCGTTCTCTTTGTGCTCTACTCATCTCGTGTGTACGGATGAGTTTACAAGCAGTCAAGTGTTGCCGTCTAATCGTATCTTTTGCATCGCAAAAATGAAAACCGTTTTTTTTTTCCTTCTCTTTCTTTCAAACCCTTAAATGTCTCGCCATCTATTGAATTCTGTCCGTTGTAATCTGATTGGGAATTAGCCGATAAAAAAAAAAACTTCTTCGATTTCTTACAACTTTAGACGATTAATTTTCTTTCTTTTCTTTTTATCATTTTGTTGAAAACATGTTTCGTGCAAGATACCTTTTCTTTGTCTTTGTATTTCCTGGGTTAGTATTACCAGCGATATAATAATACGCTAAGTTTTTTTTTTTTTTGTACGTACGTTATCGCCTTTTTACACACTTTCCAAAAAATGAGATCGCCCGATATGCAAAAAAAAAAAAAAAATCTTGATTGGGGATTAATCTGATGTCACTAAGGTAAAACAGATTCCTACTGTACCAATTTTACGAAGAGTGTTCAATAAGTAATGCTCCTAACCCATTTCAAGTTGCCTAATCTAGCTGAAATTTTGCATATGCAATGATTTATATCTCTATGGGTTATGTGGCAACATCAGTAAAAGTACTCTACTCCTGCAAGACAATGCCCTAGTCCACAACGGGCATATCACCAAATCAGAAGCATGGGCATTTGTCTATGAAATCCTTCCCCATTCCCCCTGAACCTTGCACTTTCTGACTTTACCTCTTCCCAACCATGAAGTTGTTTTTGGAAGGAAAGCGTTTCCCAGATGATGCAGCCTTGATTTCCAAAGTCAGGTCATAGTTGGAGGACTAACCTAGAGTGTTCTAAACAAAAAAAAAGGTCTTCAGAGTTGCATTAAATGATGGGAGAAACGTGCTTCCTATGTAGAGTAAGACTTATAACAATGCCAAGTTTCGTTGCTCTACTGCTGTGAAAAGTGGGTCAAAGACCTTATTGAATGCCCCTTGTAAGATGAATTGTCCTAAAATCAAATTATGTTGTCCCATCAACTAAAGGAGTATAATTTTATATAAATACAATAGGTCAATGTAATTTGCTTGAAGCATTATGCACAAAAATATATATATATATATATATATATATATATATATATATATATATATATATATATATATATATATATTGTAGCTTCCTTCAGTCTTGGCACTGTAAATACCCACTTTAAGGGTGCCTGCATATGGAATTTTTTGTGATAAGAGTTGCGCAATCTCCACCCACACATCTCTTTAGTCGGCGTTGTTAAATACCAATGGCAAGTGGAGGTTCAGAACTACTGGAAACAATGCCAATATAAGTGGATAGCACGTACAGTGCCTAGAATTCCCAAATGGTTACCCATCTGGTACTAGCCAGGCTCAATGTTGCTTGACTTCAGTGATCTGACAAGTTAACACATTCGTTTTGAGAATGAATAAAAAAAATCCAATCTGCATTTGATCGATAATACCCCCCTCCCCATGTTTGTGTTGCATTCAGCTACAAAAGGGTTGGGAGATTACACTGTATCATTCTGCTTATAAAAGATCATTATCATACGAACCTGAACATTCTATTGTTGGTATTGGTTTCCCAATATTTTTTCTAGTCAGAATTCTTTCGAGAAAGACAAAGGTAATTACGGGAAGAGCCATGTGAAGGTTGCAAATATCCCAAGTGAAGGTTATTTCGTGGAATGAACTGGATTCGAACTTAATACATCCACGTCAGTCCATATCATTTACCATTAGACCACCGTCACCTCTCATCTATGTAAGATATAAGTGATTGGGAAATTCCATTAAAAATAAATATACATCTTTAAAGATCGGACATAATTAGAAATGCTACCAATAAAAATCTAACGAGATGAGAAAATGAAATGGAGATTACCAAAAAAAAAAGAAAGTCTTTTACAAAAATGTAAGATTGTAAATCTAAAAACAAGACTAGGTTTAAGGCTCTTAAAATTCATATGAGAATTGTCCGCAAAGACTCATGGCATAACGGATAATGTACTTGGTAAAATTCACTGGTGTGGACAATAGTAAAAAATACAATTGTGAATTACTTAGCACTTCTACCCAGTCATGGTTGACGTCATGCGAAGAGGTTGCCATTGATTTCTCGTCCAGTCCTCTCAGCATCCATCCAGTGGAGGTCTTGTTAGTGCTTTTCTCTCTTTGGTGTTTCCATCCTCCTTTTTGTTGGGTGTGAGTATGATTATTATTATGTACTCACTAGGAGTTTTCACACTGGTTGGTATCACTTGAATAAACACATGGTTTTTCCTGGATTCTAAGTGACAACAAGTCCTCCCAGATTTCCAGCATTTTCTACCTTTTTCAATAACCGCTGCAAATAATTTTGTATTATCATAACAGCTAATTGCCATTTATTTCTTGTTGGCACTAACTGTTGGTTTTCTCTGGAATTTGAATGGGAATAAACCTCACCAATGTTTTAGTAGTCTCTACACACTTCTAGTGGAGGTTTACATGATAATCTCCCTCCTCCGTTTTTCCATTCTCCATGACTCTTCATAACCATTTTGTGTTGTGTTGATCGAGTATAGTATTACCACATTGTGTGCATTTGCTTTTATTTTTGTACTTTCTTGGAATGGGTAGTTTATAGGATTTCTGGCAGTTAAAGTTTATTTGGTCTTTTTTCTGTTTTTTTTTTTTTTTTTTGTTTTTTTCATAACAGTTTACCTGCGGTTGGTTAGCATTCAATGGATCGATTGATTCTTTCGGATTTAAAGATTTTATTTCAAAGATTTACACTGTTTTCATCATTATCGTATAATTTATAGATATTAATCTTCCCTTTAATTCCAATTTTTCAAGTTTTTTTTTCTATAGTTTTTGGAACTGTTCCTAGTGTTCTTACGATTATTGGTATTGCAATGATTTTATTCATGTTCCATATATCTTTCAGTTCTCCAACAGGTTCCATGTATTTACTTAATTTTCTACCTTAGTCTATAAGTATTTCTACTTCACTGACTGAAGACAAAAAAGATTGTGTAATATCAGAGCAGATACTACACTTGGCTCCTAGCGAAAAGACCAAAGTGTCATTTCATATTTATTTGCCTCCCCCACGAGGACAGAGTTAGACACAATGTCGGTTTTTAATATGGGAAAAATCCAGCTTCCCGAAAAGGGGAACTCTGGACTGGAACAAAAATAGAAATTGCCTAAATCTAGAAAGATGTCTGCTTCACTGACCAAGGACAAAAAAGTGAAGTGTAGTATCAGAGCAGATACTACACTTTGCTCCCAGCAAAAAGGCCAAGGTGCCATTTTGTAATATTAATTTGCATTGCATATTTATTTATGTGTCGTATTCTGACTTCTTATGCCAGGCTATTGTCAGAGGAAAGGAGACCAAAGTTCCTTTAAAGCCGCTAAACATGTGTAAAGATGAAAATATATCCTATTCAAAACATTTATTTAGATTTTTTTTTTTTGGTTTTGCGTTGCTATATATATATATATATATATATATATATATATATATATATATATATATATATATATATATATATATATATAAGGTTTCCTGCTTAATTTTTTCAATTTTTCTTTTCTTTTTTTTTTTTAAAGAAAAAGAAAAGTCTCTCTCTCCCCTTCAAGACGCATCTACCAGAATCTTTTCTTTGCATTTCTAAGCCCGAACGCGAAATTTCCACTTGGTTTGTCAAATGCAAAGCATGTCTTACGCAATGGATGGAAACTTATTGCCAAGAATGTTTAAATGACCCATGATGGTGCATTTGCACCCCCCCCCCTTCCCGCCTCCAAACTTTTTATTTTATTTTTATTTTTATTTATTTATATTTTTTTTTACACATCACTTGTCCAATAAAAAGATAAAAAAGGAAGGGAAATATCTTTTATTAAACCATGTGAAAGTGAGATCTGATCCAGCCAATTTAATCGAGCATTCTCTCTCTCTCTCTCTCTCTCTCTCTCTCTCTCTCTCTCTCTCTCTCTCTCTCTCTCTCTCTATCTATCATCCACATTACACACCTTGCATGCTTTAAAATGCACTTTGGTTTTCATCTTTGCATCATCATCATTAACACCAGCAGCATCATAAGAAGAAGTCAAAGTAGAAATCAAAGAAACGATTAACAAGAAGAAAAGGGGGGGGGGAAACAAGAACAGCAAACAAAATTGGAATAATCAGGAGGAAGAGGAGGAGGGAAAGGATTCGAACTAGAATATGTAAAAGAACCAGAACAAATTCCTTTGATTCTCTCTGTGTGGAAGCAGCCATGGTAAGAAGATAGATGAGAAAAAGAAGAGAACTATACGAATAGGAGAAGTAGGAGGAAAAATTATAAAAAAAAAAAACTTTTTTAAAAATAGGAGGAGAAAAGCTAAAAAAAAAAAAAAAATGAGAGAAGTAGATGAAGAAAAAGAAGAAGAAAAAAGAGATGGAAAAGAAATTTAAAAAATAGAAGAAGAAATTAAAGGAGAAAAAAAAAAGCTAAAAGAATAGTAGAAATGAGAAGAAAAATTTTAAAGACTATGAAGAGGAGGAGAAAATAAAAGAATAGAGGTGGGGGGGGGGAGAAAAAGAAGAAAGAAAAAATGCAAAGTATGTGAGGATAAGGAGAAAAATAGTCAGAAGAATCAGTAGCAAAAGATGAAGAGATTAGAAAAACAGCAACAATAACCAGATGGGGAAGAAAATATAGTAAAAGTAAAACATCAGAATAGAAACAAAAATATTACCCCCTTTTCTCTCTCTCTCTCTCTCTCTCTCTCTCTCATTCATTGTCTGAGATCAAGGATCAACAAAACCTTTTCCTCTACTTCCTTCAAATTTCAACCATTGTTCTCTCTTTTTCTGCATTCGCTTTCGAAGATCTGATTAAATAAATATTATTTCCTATCGTTGAACACAAACCTATTTACAAAATACACACACACACACACACACAGAATTGGATTATAAATTTGTTGTACTGAATAAAAGATGTAGATTTAAAACCTCCACGGTTTTCCAGTGATTCCTTGGATAAAACATTAGAAAAAAAAAATACCGTGGGATGTGCATTTTTAGTAAAGAAGACTCTCGATCTGTCCATCCGTTCATCTGTGATGCTTGTTTGAAATAGCATTCTCACCATTAAGTATGCAGATTGAATGGACGCATCTTATGTTAGATGCGTCCACTCATTTAAAGTAAAGGGCTCTGTCCTTTGGTAGGTGTGTCGAAATTTTTTGGGAATTTTTGACACCCTTAACACAAAACTGCGAATAAACTATACAAAACTCGTAATTTCTTTTTTTTTTTTTTTTTTTTTTTTTAAAGTGGGCTGTTTAATTTCTTTATAGAATATACTTCCAAAAGTTTTTAAAAAAGTAATAGAAATATTATTTTTTATTTTTTTAAAAAGTGTTTACAAAGTGCATGCGCGCGCTCATGCAGCCATTTTTTTCTATGTAATGAAATGGATAAAATTTTATGAGTTAAATATTTTTCAATTTAAAAATCTATCAAACATTTTCTATTGGTTCAATTTTTAAGATATTTTCAGGTTTAATGTGAAATTTTATTCTCTTTCCAATAAACCGAATATAATATTCTAGATAAACGTTGTTTTTTTTTATTCACCCCCCCCCCATTTTGAAATGTCTATCAAAAAGAAAATAATTAATTTTCTCACCTAAGGTTTATATATTTCTACAGAAATATATATTCAAGCAGACATCATTAAATACTACGGAGATACTTTACTTTATGATTCCTTTTTTTTTATTTTTCCAATTTTTCTTATAATCTTACCATCAAAATCGATAATATTGATGGAAGTTCTATAGTTATCACGGGCGCTTTCGATTCGACTGCGAATCATCTTTAAGTGTTACCAAAACCAAATGCAACCAAATTTTAAAGTTGAAGAAATAGCAATTAAAAGCATCGTCCATAGATGTTTAACACCTGTAGATAGCAACTGTAGAATTAAATTTATTATTTACTATAAGAAGTTTAGAACTCAAAATTTTGTAGTTAAAAATAACTCCTCCCCGGCTATAAAGACATTAGAGCAAACCAATGTTCTATATAAATTCAAAGGCCCTCTAGGAGAATGTAACTCCCAAAATAAACATAAGAACAGTACATACATTAATATACATGCAAGAAACAATAAATACATTAATATAAATATAACAACAATAAATAAATTAATATAAATACAAGAACAATAAATACATTAATATCAATACAATAACAATAAATACATTAATATAAATATAACAACAATAAATACATTAATATAAATACAATAACAATAAATACATTAATATAAATACAATAACAATAAATACATTAATATAAATATAACAACTATAAATACATTAATATAAATATACAAGAACAATACATACATTAATATAAATACAAGAACAATACATACATTAATATAAATACAAGAACAATACATACATTAATATAAATACAAGAACAATAAATACATTAATATAAATAAAAGAACAATAAATACATTAATATATATACAAGATCAATAAATACATTAATATAAATGTAAGAACAATAAATACATTAATATAAACATAAGAACAATACATACATTAATATAAATATAAGCACAATAAATACATTAATATACACATGAGAACAATACATACATTAATATAAATACAAGAACAATAAATACATTAATATAAATATAAAAACAATACATGCATTAATATAAATATAAGAACAATACACACATTAATATAAATACAAGAACAATAAATACATTAATATAAATATAAGAACCATACATACGTTAATATAAATATAAGAACAATACATACATTAATATAAATACAAGAACAATAAATACATTAATATAAATATAATAACAATACATACATTAATATAAATATAAAAACAATACATACATTAATATAAATACAAGAACAATAAATACATTAATATAAATATAAAAACAATACATACATTAATAGAAATATAAAAACAATACATACATTAATATAAATATAAAAACAATACATACATTAATATAAATATAAAAACAATACATACGTTAATATAAATACAGGAACATTAAATACATTAATATAAATATAAGAACAATACATACATTAATATAAATATAAGAACAATACATACATTAATATAAATACAAGAACAATAAATACATTAATATAAATATAAGAACAATTCATACATTAATATAAATATAAAATAATACATACATTAATATAAATATAAGAATAATACACACATTAATATGAATATAAGAATAATGAAATAAAATGGAGGTGGAAGGACCTGGATACTCAACGTTTCGCCCGATTTATGCGGGCTTCTTCAAGAGGGATGGTCATTGACGAGAGAGTCGGAGGATTGGGGCTATATATAATGATGGGGGAGAGCAGCGTGTTTTCCTTATGTAAATTAGATGTCATATATACATGTATATACATTTTATGAGAGAAGAACTAATTAGAGTAAACTAGTGTAGTGGATTACGTCTAAAAGATAAAATATCGTAGAGATTAAAAATTGTGTTTGGAAATATAGCGGTGATAGATGGAATAAATAAAATGACACGAGATTACGAAAGAATTTTTTTTTTTTTTTTTTTTTAAATTAGAAATAATTGAATTGGGATAAAATAGCGCAGTAACTTAAAAGATGGTATCTAAAAATAAGAATAGGAGGTGATAAAATGGAGTCTAAAAATAGATAATGATAAAATACAGTAAATAAGTAAAATAAAAATAAAATTAAGTGAAATTACGAATTTTTTTTCTTTTTTTTTTCCGCGTTTAACCGGTGTCTAAGTTGTTTTCTTTGATAATTATTTTCGACAGAAAGGGAGCAACGTGGAAAAAACCTTTTCTTTGCTTAATTATTTTGCTGGAATGGGAGATTATAGCTGACTCAATTAAATTTTTATCTATTTTTAGACTCCATTTTATCACCTCCTATTCTTATTTTTAGATACCATCTTTTAAGTTACTTCGCTATTTTATCCCAATTCAATTATTTCTAATTTAAAAAAAAAAAAAAAAAAAAAAAAAAAATTCTTTCGTAATCTCGTGTCATTTTATTTATTCCATCTATCACCGCTATATTTCCAAACACAATTTTTAATCTCCACGATATTTTATCTTTTAGACGTAATCCACTACACTAGTTTACTCTAATTAGTTCTTCTCTCATAAAATGTATATACATGTATATATGACATCTAATTTACATAAGGAAAACACGCTGCTCTCCCCCATCATTATATATAGCCCCAATCCTCCGACTCTCTCGTCAATGACCATCCCTCTTGAAGAAGCCCGCATAAATCGGGCGAAACGTTGAGTATCCAGGTCCTTCCACCTCCATTTTATTTCGTATCGTCGGATTTAATCCAGCTCAACAATCATAAGAATAATACATACATTAATATAAATACAAGAACAATACATACATTATTATAAATATGAGAACAATGCATACATTAATATAAATATGAGAACAATGCATATATGAATATAAATATGAGAATAATAAATACATTAATATAAATATAACAATAATACATACATTAATATAAATATAAGAACAATACATACATTAATATAAATATAAGAACAATACATACATTAATATAAATACAAGAACAATACATACATTATTATAAATATAAGAACAATGCATACATTAATATAAATATGAGAACAATACATTCATTAATATGAATATAAGAACAATACATACATTAATATAAATATAAGAATAATAAATACATTAATATAAATATAAGAATAATACATACATTAATATAAATATAAGAATAATACATACATTAATATAAATATAAAATAACACATACATTAATATAAATTTAAGAACAATACATACATTAGTATAAATATAAGAATAATAAATACATTAATATAAATATAAGAACAATACGTACATTAATATAAATATAAGAACCATAAATACATTAATATAAATACGAGAACAATAAATACATTAATATAAATATAAAAATAATACATACATTAATATAAATACAAGAATAATACATACGTTAATATAAATATAAGAATAATACATACATTAATATAAATACAAGAATAGTACATACATTTATATAATATAAGAATAATATACATTAATATAAATATGAGAACAATAAATACATTAATATAAATATAAGAACAATACATACATTAATATAAATATAAGAACAATGCATATATTAATATAAATATAAGAACAATAAATAAATTAATATAAATATATGAACAATACATACATTAATATAAATATAACAACAATACATACATTAATATAAATATAACAACAATAAATACATTAATATAAATATAAGAATAATACATACATTAATATAAATATAAGAACAATAAATACATTAATATAAATATAAGAACAATACATACATTAATATAAATATAAGAACAATACATACATTAATATAGATATAAGAACAATACATACATTAATATGAATATAAGAACAATACATACATTAATATAAATATAAGAACAATAAATACATTAATATAAATATAAGAACAATACATACATTAATATAAATACAAGAATAATACATAAATATAAATATAACAACAATATATACATTAATATAAATTCATGACCAATACATACATTAATATAAATATAAGAATAATAAATACATTAATATAAATATAAGAATAATACATACATTAATATAGATATAAGAACAATACATACATTAATATGAGTATAAGAACAATAAATACATAATAATAAATATAACAACAATATATACATTAATATAAATACAAGAATAATACATACATTAATATAAATATAAGAACCATGAATACATTAATATAAATACAAGAACAATAAATACATTAATATAAATATAAGAACAATACATACATTAATATAAATACAAGAATAATACATACATTAATATAAATATAACAACAATACATACATTAATATAAATATAAGCACAATACATTAATACAAATATAAGAACAATAAATACATTAATATAAATACAAGAATAATACATACATTAATATAAATATAAAAATAATACATTAATATAAATATAACAACGATAAGAATAATACATACATTAATATAAATATATGAACAATACATACATTAATATAAATATAACAACAATACATACATTAATATAAATATAACAACAATGCATACATTAATATAAATATAAGAACAATAAATACATTAATGTAAATACAAGAATAATACATACATTAATATAAATATAAGAATAATACATACGTTAATATAAGTATAAGAATAATACATACATTAATATAAATATAAGAACAATACATACATTAATATAATATAAAAATAATACATACATTAATATAAATATAAGAATAATACATATATTAATATAAATATAAAAATAATAGATACATTAATATAAGAACAATAAATACATTACTATAAATATAAGAACAATAAATACATTACTATAAATATAAGAACAATAAATACATTAATATAAGTACAAGAACAATACATACATTAATATAAATACAAGAACAATAAATACATTAATATAAATATAAGAATAATAAATACATTAATATAAATATAAGAATAATAAATACATTAATATAAATATAACAACAATACATACATTAATATAAATATAAGAATAATAAATACATTGATATAAATATAAGAATAATACATACATTAATATAAATACAAGAATAATACGTTAATATGAATATAAGAACAATACATACATTAATATAAATATAACAACAATACATACGTTAATATGAATACAAGAATAATACATACATTAATATTAATATTACAACAATACATAAATTAATATAAGTATAACAACAATACATACATTAATATAAACTAGCAGGACCCGTGGAAATTCTACGGTAGTTAAAATCTTTTAAAACACATCAGTAAGAAATTCCTTATAAAAATGAACGTATGGAAGCAAGTAGAACAAACAAAGAACTTTAGTTTAAACTGTTATTGAAGGTCAATGCGATCGTAACCGATGCTGTTGATATTGTCAGGAAGTGCTGGTGATGATTGAGGCGGTGACAGGGACGTCGATCAGCTGCTTGGAGTGAGAATAGTGGTCAGTCAGCAGGTTCTTGGGAGTCAGATTGTGAATTTAAAAAACTGTGTGACATTGCTGACATCGATTTTGTGAAAGTTCTGACGACCCCAAGTTGTTTAATATTTCAGGACATTTTGGATTACACGTGTGAGTAATGAATAGGTCACAGAAAACTGCCATTGCATCTTGATAAAGCTGTTGTAGATTCCTAGGACTTCCTGTAAATGTAGATGGTAGAATAACTGGTACACCAGAATAACCATCTTCATTCCTTGCTAAATGATCCATTAAGCCAGAATATTGAGCAGCTCTTAGTTGACTCTGATGGCTTTTAATGAAGTTAAATAAGCAACTGTCAACTTTTACATATGCGATAGACTTTTCTATTCATTTTGAATTTTATTCAATGAAGATTTGGAAATTCACAAATATTTTTTAAGTCGAATTATTGATATAGATTTCAATTAATGCATCACAACTTCCTGATAATATAAATAGAACACTTTGAATTTTCTGTACAAAAGTTTTTTTTCATAAAAACATTGTAATCTGTTATAATATTCAGATTCTTGTGTATTACATGCATAGAAAATGAAGTGTTTCTGTAAATCTTACGAAGTACAGTTAAATTTTGATTTTTCGATAATAAAAATGATGTGAGGTAGGTTATACCTATCAAATTTATTGTCAATGTTATATAGTTAAGTAAGCTGGCTAATTGGCTATAAAGTAAGTTATTCCGAACTTTGATCTAACATTTTAATTAAAAAAAAAAAAAAAGCTTAACATTTTCTTGTATCTTTTTTTTTTATATTAAGAAAAATGTAAGCATCATGCTGAAATAATAAAATGCCATTCTTAATAAGGGGAGAGGGTTTGACTATTATAAACCTTCTAAATAACGATTTAACGAAAAAAATGTTTAAAATGTTCTTGTATCTTTTTTATAATTTTTGTTAAATAAGAAAAATCAATAAACTTTGATAGCACTATTGTAAGAATCACGCTGAAAGCCATTCTTAATATGAGGAGGGGGTAACTATTCTGAAACTTCACCTAACAATGTAAAAAAAAATAAGGGAAAAATATATGTATGAACAATAAATATTTCTTCCGTTAAATAAAATATACTGTAAATCTTCAAATAAGGAATAAATATTTATTTAAACCATAATTATTGAAACAAAGTATTTTACTGCATAAAAAAACGGTTATGGGGAGAAGGGTTAACTATTTTGAACCTTCACCTAAATAGCGATTTAATGAAGAAAAATTTAATGGTCTTGTATCTTTTTTTTTATAATTTGTTTTAAAATAAGAAAGAAAAAAAAAACGGTAAATATCCAGATACGCTACTACAGAACACCGACCACTCTAATTTGTTTTTTTATAGGTAATTGAGGTCGCTGACAACGAATCTGATAGTCAAACCTGGGGCAAATTTACCGTTTGCATGGTATTTACCCCTGAACCCACGAACTACTTTCCACCATTTTGCAGCTTCCGTTTATGCTACGCGCATGCACGTTGTAGCATAAATGACGGCTTCACCGAGCAAACTACGTTGGGGGGAGGGGATTTTTTTTTTTTCCAGGACATAGAATTTTCTAATTTTCAAAAATACATTATAACACTTTTTGGGTGGAAAATTTAAAATTAGCTGAAAAAGAAATAAAACCAGAAAAGGAAAGCACTCCAAGTTGGAGGGGGGGGGGGTAATTTATCTGGGTTTTTTTTTACCTGGAACATAGAATTTTCAAATTTTCAAAAAGTAACGCACCGACATTTACCAATTAGAACACCATTTAACATTTTCCGAAGATTTTACTGTGTACATTGGGGGCGCGAGCGGGGGAGGGGGCGGATGTGATGTTGGGGCGCGCGTGCCCCAACATCACATCCGCCCCCTCCCCCGCTCGCGCCCCCAATGTACACAGTAAAATCTTCGGAAAATGTTAAATGGTGTTCTAATTGGTAAATGTCGGTGCGTTACTTATGGAAAAACGTTTAACTAAACTGCAAAAGCACCTATTAAGCCACATAAGTTCTATAATTGAATCCCCTCCCCCGCAAAAAAAGAATGAAAAACATAAAGATGTTTGGTGCTTATGTTTTTGTAAACCACATTAAAAACTACGCGAGACAAAAAAAAAAAAAAGTCCCCCAATTTGTTGTACTTTTCTTTAACTGTAAGTCATTAAAAAAATGTCAGTCCGTAATTTTTTGATTGGTACGTCATGTGAGAAGGCAGTTTGATAGGTGAAGCAAGCCGTCGTTCATGCTGCAGCGCACGCGCGTAGCGTAAACGGAAGCTGCAAAATGTTGGAAAGTTATTCGTGGGTTCGGGGGCTAATACCATGCAAACGGTAAATTTGCCCCAAGTTTGACTATCAGATTCGTTGTCAGCGACCTCAATTACCTATAAAAAAAAAGAAATTAGAGTGGTCGGTTTTCTGTTGTAGCGTATTTGGATATTTACCGAAACTTCATCTAACAATGTAATAAAAATAATGGAAAAATTCTTCAGTTAAATAAAATATACTGAAAATCTTTAAATAGGAAATAAATATTTCTTTAAATAAATTAAATCGTAAGTAATGAAACACTGTTTTATTTCATATTAAAAAAAAAATTGTTGTGTCCATTTTTTATAGTATTTAAATATGTATGCCCTGTCGGCAAAATAAAACGAACAAAACATAAGTAATAACTATGTAAACAACGTGAAGCTGTATAAATGTTACAAAATTACTCGATTCGGCATTAAATAACACGAAAAAGGATTGATATGCCGTAAAACAAAAACAAAACAGAACAAGACGTAAAATATGTTTTGACTCTGTATTTGCGAATGGTGACTTTGGTGATTTATTTAATAAAGTCATTCTTGACTTTTGTAACATGTATTTCTAAACATATTTTTTGTTGTGTAAGGCTCACTCAAAAGTAAATTAAAAAAAACACATAAAGTGGCACAGTAAAAAAAAAAAAAACGTACTCGTAGCGTTAAATGTAAAAAAATATATTTATTATTTATTACTGAATAAAATAGAATAAGCGTTCCTACAATAATAAACAGAAGACATCGTTAAAAATGTAAGTAAAATACTATACTATTTAAACTGGAACGATACCTTCTATGCATAACTGTCTTTAAAATAATCCGGAACCATAAATAGACAGTTATTATTTTATTTTATTTTTTTTGTTCGGGAACTTTTGGGAAATAAAAGGGTTAATGATTTTTAACTGATAAAGATTGAACAATAAAGGGAGATAATTCACATTAATTAATGTTTGCGATGATGATGACGCGTTTCATTAATTAATGTTTGCGATGATGATGACGTGACACCGTACGGACAAGCAAATTAATATATAGATATAAAATAATAAATACATTAATATAAATACAAGAACAATACATACGTTAATATGAATATAAGAATGATACATACATTAATATAAGAATAATACATACGTTAATATGAATATAAGAATAATACATACATTAATATAATATAAGAACAATACATACGTTAATATGAATATAAGAATAATACATACATTAATATAAATACAAGAATAATACATACATTAATATAAATATAAGAACAATAAATACATTAATATAAATATAAGAATAATACATACATTGGGCATACAACGACCACGTTGTTTCGCCGACTCGCTATACATTTAAAGAACACCAGTGCCATATACCAACGTTTAATAAAAGAACGTAACTGTCCTCCCTCCAATCGTAGACAAATCCTTGTTGACAATACAAAAATTGTACACCGTAAAAATAATTTTAAAAAGTTAAAATTCTCAGAACATCTTACATTAGAAGCCATCACGCTACTATTAATAGCATCGCATTCGTGAAGAGTAACAGCGTGTTAAAATGTCTGGCATAGCGTGTAAATACCGGGCTTTGCCAATATTGGCCCACGGACTCATTGATTTTAATACTCAGATTTTTAATCGATTTAGATTTTAATTAACTTTTCATCGACTTTTTATATACTTTTCACCTTTGATCAATCGATACAATTTATTGTATATTTTGCTTTTCACTTCTTTAATTTCCATTTTTCGCTCCTATTCTCTTTCCCCTCATCAACACCTGAAGATGATTCACAGTCGAATCGAAAGCGCTCGTGATAACTATGGAACTTTCATCAATATTTTCGATTTTGATATAAAAAAGGTTATAAGGAAAATAAAAAAAAATAAAAAGAATCATAAAGCAAAGTATGTTCGTTATATTTAATAATGTTTGCTTGAATGAAAATGCAGCATATATGGATGACTATAATGCTCCCTATCTTAGGTTGAGCATATTGGGAAGTGATATACAAATTACCATTAACATATGGAGCGATGCTCTTTGTGTAAACAAATTGAGCTTAGGTATTTGGACAATGTCAAAACATTGTTAATTCACTGCCCGCTTAGCAACAGCTGTATAGTGCGACAGTTAGAAACTCTGACTGTCGTTTGGGCGATCAGGTTTCGATCCTGGCTTGAGGTAGTTGCTTGTCTAGCTTCACTGATGAGCTGTGAAACAGCAAAACAGTACTGTATGTGGATGACTATATATATATAACCAACTGTACTGCACACTGCTGAAGTAAATACTGAAAATCGATATATCTCCTTTTAACATTTTATATGGACACATGAAATTATATATATTAGTGATCTGGTAAAGCTACAGGGGAGACAACCAAGCAAAAAAAATAAAAATGAATAAAAAATAAACTAAGCAAAATTCATCCTAAAACAGCAAAACTAAAGCTGGCTTGCCATAACATTATATATATATATATATATATATATATATATATATATATATATATATATATATATATATATATATATATATAAATGTAGGCAAATTTGGGTATATTTTGTTAATTTGAAAATATATATTTTTTGACAATTTTATGAGTTCCAAATCTCAGCGATTATTGATCAGAATTGCACAAATGAAGGCTCGTTGGAAAGGTAGTGATCTGAATAGTGTAGTGGGCTATGTGACATTTTCCCTTAAGGTCGCACATTAAGGGGATCATCCAAAGCCTATTTTTGGCACTTTTTAACAGCCGTAAAATGTTTTGGTAAAGGTTCAGTATCTTTCAACCCTCAAAAATCCTTGAAAATTACCACTATTATAGGTTTTCAAGGATATGAAAACGAAAATAACATTTAAAATTCCAGGAAACGAGTAGTTTCCAAGATATGAAGAAATTATAGTTTCAAAAAGGGGGGGGTCACTTTTCTATATTAATTTAACATAAAATGAACACCCCATTTTATAGCCACCTTTTTTGGGGAGGGGGGTCTGTTTGTTTTAGGGGTGGTGTTTATTGTGGCATGGTAGACCAACACAAAACCTACCTTAAAAAACTTGTTTTCCATGGGCTTTTGGGTGTGCTGAAAACGAATATCGCCTTTAAATTTCCTGCAAATAAGTATTTTTCCGGGTATTAAGCAAAAATATGTTTCTTAATTGCTCATATTAAAAAACACAATGCACAACTGTAAGGATCACATGGTGAAATTTAAATTCAAAGTATTCATTTAAAATGACATTCGTAGTTTTAAATGACAAAAATGTTCGGATGTTGTAGGGAACTCAGATTATTTTAAAATTGCATTTCAATCAAATACTTTTAGGATTATCAATTTCAATCCATCCCATTCTTCTGTCTCTTAAAAATATTTCTGTTCTGCGTCTTTTATTTGTTCCGTGGCTGCCTTGGTCCACAGTCTATAATCAAATTATTTAGAGTCTGAAATCTTCCCTCATTAACAAACCATAGAATCCCCATCAAAGAACTATTTTTGTTTATTTGTTTGTTGCATTTAATTATGTTGTTGTGCTAAAGAAACACGAAAAACTTTTGCAAGTTAAACTTAATCCTATCATTTTTGAGACCGATTCTCTATAGAAAAGCCGATTCCTCAGACGAATCACGTGTTTCATGGTTTTGTTTCAATATTTGAACCTCTAATTTATTCCTGCTATTAACATGTTCTTTGATCCCCCCCCCCCCGCGTTGCTATACAGGGAGAAAGGGGGAAGCAGTCATGACATGAAATTCTGGAAGACATCCTTAACCTTTATTGCGATTTATTTTTTGGCAAAACAACTAAACTAATCTCTCTCTCTCTCTCTCTCTCTCTCTCTCTCTCTCTCTCAAAAATAACCTTTTTTATATCTATTATATTATTATTATCATTATCATCATCATCATTTTTTTTTTTTTTTGCACTCACTTGGAGTTCTTATACAAGCCGTTATCAAAGAGTACTCACTGACAATAACCTGGAGTGTTGGTGACAAGTCTGTCAGGATTTTCAGTACTCTCGACCTGTTTCGATAATCTTAGTAGATAAATTTGCATTATCGCAATTGCCGGTTGCCATTGACTTCTCACCAGCAGTGACCATTGGCTTTCACTGGGATTTGGATGACAACAAACCCTCTCCAAAGTCTCAGCCCTCTTTGCACTTATCCAGTAGAGGTCTGCTTACTTCTTTTACCCTCATCTTTTCATCCTTCTTGACCCTTGATAACTATTTGGTGTGGCGACAATCGATGCCGACTCCAGGGTTTTTTTTTTTTTGGTTTTTTTTTAGTAGTAGAATAGGGGGGGCATAATTAATTACAAATTTTGCAATTTTAATTTTCATGGTTCCACGTGATGTTCCTTTTTATCGTCGTTTCTACTGCAGTTTCTATATGGTCTGTTACCGTTAGTAGCGCGTGTGGCTTAGTTTCCACATTCAAGAGTTTTCCTTATGGTTTCAACTGTTTTTCATTACCAACTGTCGAATAGTTTTCATCTTCCCCTTGATTCCCATTTCTCCTAATCTCTTTTTCCGTGTTCTTTAGGACTATTAATGTTATTATCTTAATAATTATAAAACTCTATGGACAATCCAGGTGTCCCCGCTTGCTTGCTTGCTTGCATCTTATATATCTATACTCCTTTAAATTTATTGTTTTGTTTTTTGTGTGTGTGTATTCATATTAAAAACCCTTGTTACCATTTATTTAAAAAGAAAATACAACTTTGTTATACATGGTCAAAAAATCTAGCTAATTTGCATATTCTTTTAAACGTTCATTTTAATTAATTCCATATTAGTTTTCTCAGTTTTCTTATGGGATGATCATCTTTAGTTAACTATTACGTGTAATTATATTCATGCAGATATTCTACATGATTTATACTTGCGTAATATTTGCATAAAAAGGTTATAGTAAACACAAACGTCTTTCTATATATATTTATGTATGTGTATATATTACTGTCATCTATTGTTGTTGTCGTCTCACCACGTTTTTTTTTTTTCTCGGGACGTTGACTCTCTACGGTTCCAGGTGAGAATTGTCTGAAGATAGCGGTTTCAATCCTACCCAAAGCTGGCCAGAGGTTTACTTGGCCAAAAACATGGTGAGACGACAACTATGGATGACAGTAATTGCTGAGAATGCAGTTAGGAGATTTGGAGTTCCTATCCCATCGTGGTTAACACCTGACGAAGGCCAGAGGAATAATTGGCCGAAACGTCATGAAACAAGAACTAAGAAAGACGAGAATAATAGTCTGCAATAAATAAATTAATTGTTTTGTTTTTTGTTTTTTTCTTTTAGGGTGTTTATATGTAATCACCTAAAAAAATAGTATCTCTGGGGGCTTTGGAGGGTGGGATAGACAGTATTTAGCAGTGTTTTAATTTTCCTTTACTTACTAACCGTATTTTCCAAGGTCAGACTCTCGAAAAATCTGAATTTCTATATTGTTATATAAATTTCATCTTTTGTTTCTTTTCTTTCTAGGTTCCCATCTGTGTCTTCTTCCGGCCAAATCATTAAACGAAACCATGCCTCTGCTGCCGTTTCAATTATTTAAAGCCGAAACACGTCTTATTGTTCATAAGAAGTGTCTCTATAAGCTAAAGCTGACGTACAATCCAGATATTTCTTCTTCCGCAAAAGCTTTGTGGAATGAAAAAGATGAAATCAATGCAGAACTCACACGAGTTATCCGGGCGGTTTTCTTTTTGATCGGCGCAAAGAAGAATATTCCTCAAAAGATCATCACTCAATTTTTTACCGTCTCTGTCACAGTCAAGTTCTGGAAGATTGCCCAAAAACTAGGATTCTCAAAGAACGGCTCCCGTTTAAAATGTGGGCATTTGATAGAATTGGCACTTGATCGAAATGAAAGCCGAATCCAAGAGGCAAATGCAGCATCGACTTTGGTTAAAAACAATTTCAAAAATGAAAATGTAGAAAATCTTGGACACTTGGGTCTCAGACAATTTGTGATTAATTCCGATGAGTCTGACTCTCAGAGTTATTCTAGCAGCGATGATGTCACGATGGATAATTCCCTGGAACATTCCAGATCAGTTTCTAATGAAGACAATGGTGGTTTCCCAGCAAACAGGTATGTTCAAGAAGAATATTTAGATAAAGGTGTAAGACATCACAATTACCTTGACAATCAGACAAACCAAACTCCTTTGACTGCAGATGTAAGTGTTCAAACACCATGGCCTTCAGATATAATTGTTCCAATATCCTTGAGTGCAGATCCAATAGCTCAAACTCGATTGAATTCAGATGCAATTGTTCAAAATCTCTTGACTTCTGATTCAGCTGCTCAAACCCCATTGAATTCAGAACCAATTATTCAAACTGTGTCTCTTTCTGTCCAAGACTTAAACAAGCATCAACACTTGTCCGAACCTCTTAGTGAACCACCAGTTTCTCTTCAAGCCCTACCTATTTTTATGTCTTCTTGCACCCAAACGGACTTTGAAGAATTGGATGCAACTGCCGACATCCCTGAACTAAACTCCCGAGATCAAGCAGGCTCCCATGTCTCATCCGACCATGCTTACCCAAAATCTCTGCCTCCCATGTCCATTGAGGCTAAGAAGAGTATATCCGAAGTTGGGGTTTCAAATTTAAGTAAGGATTCTGCTGAATTTAAAGGAGGTCAAATGTCTGATGAGGGATTATCAGTTGCAAGCATAAAGTCTTCCAATCTTGAAAATCGGGATAATAAAAATGATGATGTTAGTGTCAAAGGTGATTGTCGCAGTGTAAAAGGTGATGGAAATGCTGATGGTCCTGTTGTTAAGGATTCTGATTTGAGAGAAGTAAATAATTTGATTGAACCCACTAAAGATGCACATACAGTGGGGATTTCAGATGGTGAAGCTGAAAATAATCTTTGCTCAACGCATAACTCTGACAGCAATGATGTTTGGGGCATCGACGTAGCGTCCAAAGTTGAAACTTCAGAACAGTCTCAATCAGATAACAATCAAGAAACAATGTTTAGCCCGCAGACTAAAAAACTTTCCATGGATCATCACAGTTCACAGTTAGTTACTCAAGATGGAATTTCTTCCAATACAAAAAAATCAGAAACATCGCCCAAGAAATCACAAAGTAATCCGTCAAAGAAATGGTCAAATTCCAAAGATAACAAACCTGATTCTGCCTCAGTAAACGTTCCAAGGCTCAAGAGTTTAAGATCTTATAAGAAAGTGGAAACTGTTCTCGATCAAAAACCTAGGAGCGTTAGAAAGACTAGAAACTCTTCATCTCGCCAGACATCTGTGTCCCAAAGGAAGAAAACTCCGTCAAATGACAATAGACGCAAACAGAGGCAGAAGCAAGGAAACCAAATGCAACAAGAAGTTCTGACTGATATTTCTTTCGGTTTGCATGATCGGTATCAGGTTCAGACCCAAGAATTACAGGAAGACCTCAAACTCCAAGACCTTGCTCACCCTAGTTCTTCTGACACAAAGAGAAAGCGACGTTCCCTTTTCGACTACATTAATTTCAGTTACTTTCTTCGCACAAAGAAATCAAAATAAAATGCTCAATGTTTGACATTTTATGAATTTTCAGCTAAGGAATACCATGGCATCCCCCCTGCCCTCACCCAGCTGTCTAAAATCTGTGTGCGTTTTTTTTTTAATTTACAAAAAGTCAATTCCTTAACTTAAGCATATGCATGAAATTTCTAATAAATTTAGTTTAAATAAAAGATTCCATTTAAAAATCGGTATAGATTCCTGAGTCTGACGGAAAGATTTCAAATTTTGATTATATTGGCTGAAACGTTACGTGAACACCCAACAACACAACTAAATACTCCTTTTTACAGTCCTAGATGTGTCTTCAAAATTCTATGAGAGGCATTCAGTTTGTCAGGTGTCATTTTGATTTTTTGGACGTTACGAGCACAGATTTAATTAATTTCTTTTTTTACATGCGTTTAAAATTATTTGAGTATTTTTCTGTACCTCAGTGTTTTATGCTTCAGTTATAAATAAAACTAGCCTAGGTGCCCGGCATTACCCGGGTGTTTGTAGGTGTGTATTGAGCAAAAAAAAAAAAAGTGGTAGTAGGCAGGCAGGCTCGAACCCGTACCGCGAAGGAGAAAAAGAATGTGAAAAAAAAAATGATGTTTTTGTCATTGCATCCATCGCCAAACCAGAAGTGGCAAATGTTTAAATTAAGGCTAGTTGATCATAAAGAGGGATGACTTTTGAAAATATCGGCGAAAAAGGGTGAAGGAATTAATTTTTTTAGCCAATTTTTCTATATTTGTTATCCAAAGGGTCGAGCTATAAAACGATACCGATCTCATGAAAATCCATTGCCTTGTCAAAAGTTTTAGATAGACATACAAACATGCATACATATATACATTTAAACATACAGGTGAGATTTATATTATAGACTGGCGTGGGTGCCCAGCGTTGCCTGGATGTTTGTCAATGTAAGGCAGGTAGGCTTGAACCCAAAGCCTTGACGCAAAGGTGAAAAAGAAAGAGTGAAAAAACTTGACATTTTACTGCTCAGCCACATGACAGGAACTGAAATGAGTTCTAATTTAACGATTTAAAGTTAAGTGACAGATGCGTGAATTTAATCAAATACAAACATCATGCGATAAGGGAAACTTAACTTTCGCTGCAAGCCAGTTTTGTTTGTTTCTCCACAAGATGTTGGGGAAAACCAGCTCCCCATAAAAAGGGGAGTGTCCAGATGAATAGCAATTGTCTGATATGACAGGTTTTGGCCACATTGATCAAAGCTGATTGCTTTTCTGGACTTCCCAGCACGAGGTACATGTCTTTGTTCGGATTCAGTTTCGCTTATATACGGAAAAGCCAGATAAACACGCAGAGACTAAGAAATACTGCGAAAATAGTATGTAAAATAAAAATAAAAGATACACATGACCTCCTTTTGTAAATTGGAGATATTATAATCTAGGTAGCATATAAAAAGTTCTAAGAAACAGTACGCCCCTCCCCAAAAGGCTTTGCCAGACACATACAAAATGTGCACACACTAACACACATTTTGCCTTTTATGTTATAGATTACCAAAGGTGTAGATTGTAATAATCCAACTAATACATATCATCAACCCTCATCTAAAAAATTCAGAGCATTTTTTTCTTATTGATTCATGGGGGAGGGATGCTTTAGTATACCATGGTTGAATTTTCTATAAATGTTTTAGAAAAAAAAAACTTCTCTTTTTTTTTTGATAATTTTTGTTGTGGTGGTTGTTGTTGTTGTTGTTGTTCTTCATTCATTTCCAATGAATCAGATGGTTATTGTTGGCATTTATTTCCCTGATATCTTTCTAGTTAGAATTGTCTCTAGAAAGATACTGGGTACTTACAGGAGAGACCACATGTAGATTGTCAATATCCCTAAAGTGAAAATATTTCTGTGTAACGAATGGGATTCGAACTTGGCACACCCAGATTGTTAGTCTGTGACGTTAGCAACCTTCACATTCCTGTTGCTGCTACTGCTGCTGTTGTTGTTTTTAAATTTTTTTTATTCATCTGTTCAGTTCCATAATGGCTTCATTCCTGAATTCCAAGAAATTCATTCATGATTAACAGGAATTCATTTTCATTCTTTGAATTTTGGTAAATTCATTTACTGTATTGTGTATTTATTTCAAGGACATTTTTATCATGAGACTTCCATTTTTAAAAAAAGTTTTTATAAAAATAAAAAATATTTGCATGAATTTATTTTGTATTTCTTGTGATTAAATTAATGATAATTGTTTGGCATCATAAAAAGAGGATAAAAGTTTGACCTTTAAACTCTAAGAACAGAATCTGTCCATTTTTTTTTTTTTTTTTAAATTTGAGCAATCACTGTTATAGCATTTTCGGATACAAAAGTTTGAGCTATAATTATATTGTATAATCGCTATAAAATATTGTGATTACTCAAAATTTGGTACCACAAAGAAGGATAATTGCTCAAAATTTGATGTCAAACGACACTATAAAATGTAGTAATTTGTTAAAATTTGATATCATAACAGCACTCTTGGCCTTTTGGCCGAAATCAAAGTGTAGTATCTGTTCTGGCAGATACTGCAAGCAAAGACCATCACCACATTATCAAGGCCCAGAGGCCACTCAAGGATAAGGGTTAAAGAGTGTACAGTAGAAATTGGACAATATAGTAATCATTAGTAATGAAAATTTGGTAAATTTGATAACTTATATGGAACGGCTCATCAAGAACTTATTTACTTTAGACTTGAACACAACCATATTGTAGTCAGCCGGAAAGCAGGAAAACGGAAGACAATTCCACAGGCGTGCAGTTCTAAGAAAGAAGCTTTGTTCATGGAATCTACGTTTAGTTTTAGACACAGATAAAGAGTGGGGGGAATTATTGATAGTGTTTACAGCTAGACGAGTGTTTCTTGTGAAAGTTTGGCGAGGGGGGACCATAGATTGAAGCTCAGTCGAACACTTTCCATGAAAATAACGATACATCAGAGACAAACTCGCAACATCTCTTCTGTGAGATAGAGGTTGCAGGGAAGAGAAAAGGACATCTCCTACGAGGCTACGAAGTCTATTTTGAACTCTATCAAGGCAGGACAAGTCCTTTCTAGCAGCTCCTGCCCAGATGTGGCAACAGTATTCCATCCTTGGACGTACCTGGCTCTTATATAGATAGAGAATAGCATCAGCAGTGAGATATTTACCGGATCGATAGAAAGATCCCACCATTTTTCCAGCGGCCTTGGCAACAGATTTGATGTACGTGTTCCATTTAAGATCAGGAGTAATGGTCAAGCCCAGAAGCTTGTCAAAACTTGAGGCCTGAAGACGAGAGCCATTCATTTCAATTGATGCCAAATGTGAATTAGAATGTTGATGATGTAAAGAGAGAAGCTTGGTTTTAGATGCATTAAAAGTAACCAGCCACTCCTTTCCCCATTGTACTACGTGCTCAAGATCAGAGGAGAGAGAATTGGAGAGAACTTGGTCGTTTACTGTCTTAGATGTGCTACCATAAATGGTAGTGTCGTCAGCATAAATGTCTACAAATGATGTAAGGATGTGATTTGGAATATCATTAATGTAGATCAGGAAAAGAGTTGGGCCCAGGATGGACCCCTGAGGGACACCGGCATTAATTAATATTTAACTCGAAAGGCACCTCTAGGGGGGGGGGCGAAGTTTTCCCAGAAAAATGGTCAATGTAGGGGCAACCCTTCATACCAATTGTCACTATCCAGCTCCCCTACTCCCTGGGGAGTTGGTCCCCATTTCCCCTTCACTCCTCACTTTAAAAATCGGCATTGTGCCTAATTTGCTTGGTAGGGGAGCAAATCCTTCACGACTGAGACAATTTTTATTTTTGTACCTTTTCTCCACGTTAAAAAACGACCCTGGTGTCTAACTCTGTCCCGTGGGGAGGAATTGTAAATAGGCACAACAGCACTGTTCAGTATAATGTATTGTTTTAAATCTTCTATTACAAAGACACTATAACATATAGTGATTAACATAAATTTGTTATCATAAAGACACTTTTCAATGTAATATGAGTAAAAAAAAGTAACAGAACGGATTTTCTGGGAAAACGTCGCCCCCCCCCCCCCCCCCCCCCCCATCCTAGAGGTGCCTTTCGAGTTAAAATAACTAAAATTGACACTTTTGTGCTTATTAATAAAAAATTGATGGCTTGGATTTTTATAAAACTTTCTGAAAAGTTGTAACTAACTGGTTTCTATATAATTTTGTTTGTCTATACTTCGCAATAACTCTTGGGTGTACCCCAGAGGCTCTTTTAGGGCTAATAAGAATAAAACTCCATTTTTGCAACTATTTTACCATATTTGTCCAAAATTTTCTGTGTATGTCTATTTAGCAGTTTTGCGTGGTGCTGAACTCAAATTTAAATATGTTAAGGCCTTGGGGACTTTTGGGGCTAAATGGGGTGGGGGGGTGGCAAATCCTGAACTTAGTCATTTCTTTTTTTTTTTGCATGGTGCACAACTGAAATTTACATATGTTAAAGTCTAAAACTGCACTGTTTCTCCATTTTTCTCGGGATTTGACTTCCCCTGGGGACTTTTGGGGTTAAATGAGGGTGGACGGTAAAAGTTGAACTTAGTCATTTTTTTAGGCCTCGTTCACTGTGCACTCACGGAGGACCATGCGTGCTTCACTTGTTTTAAATTTGATATCACAAAACACGATACCGTATAGTGATTAACCTAAGAGTAATGCCTCCTGTTTTTATTCCACACAAATGAATCATAGTGGGATAGCAAATTACATTGTTATGATGATTGAACTTATGCATTCATGACTTGAAAGTTTCATCTCTCTGTTGCAGATATTAACAGTGTGAGATTGTAAGAAAGCAACTCCTATCATGGATGTGTGTCAAAAGTAGAGGTGAAGTTATTGAATTTCTGGCAAAAGGGCATTGAGAATGGTGGTGACTATGTAGAAAATAAATTCTGGAGCACAAAAGGTCGCTCATTTTAATGGTAACACTCCCGTCTTCGTAGCTCTTCAACTTTTTGGGTTGAAAAAAAATAGGAGGCTTTACTTTTGAAACGATCCTCTTGCATAATAGTTTCATGTATCCACATAAAATGTTATAAGGAAATATCAATTTTCAGTATTTACTTCAACAGTGCTCAACATGCGAGTAGAGTTATGTAGTAAGTTATGAAAATATATATATATATATATAGCAATTAAGTTACACAGAATATTCTATGTTTCATTGCTATTATAATTCCCTATGGAGATTAAGCGTGGAAAGATTCTGTGTAATCTTACTGCCATATGTTTTCATAACTTACTATTCCTCTCCTTTCAGAAACATGCTTCTTAATTATATGAACTCTCATCCTTGATGTTTCTTAATTGTTGACGCCTTTATCAAAGGAAATAGATGCTTAATTTTTTTAAAGTCCTTTTCGTTTTGCGTGGCTGTGGTATATCCGCAAGATGATCTTCAGCATTAGCAGAAAGGCAACCAAGAACGGTCACACATGGCAGCATTAATAAAGAAAGTGATGGTCATTCTTTTGTGACGGATTGTTAATATTTTAAATTCGGATATAAAATCAAAGTGGCGCAAAGTTGCTGGTTTTACCCATCATCAAACGGAACTTTCTTCTAACTGAATTATAAAATAGCAGGATTTTGATTTAAATATTTATTACATTATGGCTTCCTTGTAGGGGAGGGAGGGGGGGGTGAATCCCACAGTCAACAACAATCATAACTTCCTGCACTGATGATTCCAGAAAGATGAAAGACTAGGTATCAGTAGGTATTAAAAATAATTATAATTATTTTTACGTCCCTTTCAGAAACATGTTTCTTAACAGTTGAGCACTGTCTGTGATCGAAAAGTCGGTCAGTTGGCGTACGTGCAAGCACAACCGCCCAGCTGCTTGATCACTGTGGATCGACATTTAATAACGATTATGCATTTATAAATGTTTAATTTCACTTAAATATCGTTGTGGTTGATGGTGGCCCTGTAGTTATGTCCCTTGCAAATTGAGACAGAGGGCTTTGTTGCAGAGTTCGAATCTCATGATCAGGGACAATCGTAACTTCCTGCACTGATGATTCTGGAAGGATGAAACACTAGTGTCTGTAGGTATTAAAAATGATTATTAATAATTCTAATTATACGAGGTGTCTTGAATAAGTTTCCAGATATTTTTTGTAGAGGCATTTAAAATTATCATAGACTCTTGAAAATTCAGTATGTTACTGCTATACATCTTATGAGATGACTGACCAATTTTTATGATTTCAGGTTCAAATGAACAGCTACAGTAAGAACTGGAATACGCCCTACTAAAGCCAGATTGTCACAGCTGGTGAATTTCAAAAATGCAATCTAGACGTGAGGACACTATAGAAAAACAATATGCAATAAAATTCTGTAATTAAACTTGGAAAAAATGACACAGAAACCTATGGAATATTGCAGACTGCTTTCGGGCTATCTTGCATAAATCAAGCATCAGTTTTTAAGTGGCATAAGAGATTCAAGGAAGGCAGGGAGTCTGTGAGAAATGATAGGAGTGGTCAGAGTAAGGAAGTCAAAACACCAGAGTTGTTTGGCCAAATAAAGATTTTCAGGGATAAGGACCGTCGTGTGTCTATAGAGACAATAAGTGCACAGTTTGATTTCAGTGTGGGAACTGTACACACAATTATTCGCGAGAAACTGAAGATGTTGAAGATTTGTGCAAAGTTTGTCACAAGGGTGCTCCATCCTTGTCATAAACTATTTGACGAAGATGGGCATCAAGACAGTTCCTCACTCTCTCTCTAGTCTAGACCTTGCTGCCTGTGACTTTTGGTCATTCCCTAAGCTCAAGAAAAACCTTAGAGGTTGTCATTATGAGACAATTGAGGAGATAAAAGCTGCTGTGACGAGAATCATTGACATGCTCACACAAGAGAACTTCCACGGGGCTTTCCAATAACATAAGTGTGATGTAAATGCATCTTTGATTTTAAATGTTTACTTCTGATTGATATATATTTTTATAATAATAATTATATATATACTAGCAAAAGTACCCGTCGTCGACTGGGTTCAAAAACAGCCTACAGAAAATGGACTCTGATTTATGAAAGTATGATAGGTTATGAAAAGGAAGGGTTGTAAATTTGGGTTGAATTTGGGGGTATCAAAACCAAAGTAAAATATGATGAAAGTAAAAATAAAATAGATAAACCCCATAATTTATTATACCATACCTGTTCACACTGAAACACTTATCACAATATTCTGTGGATCTATATTAAAAAAACCTTGTTAAACTTTGTGACATATTTCCATTCTATGGAGGTCAGGTGCGAACGAACACCCCATAATTTTATTATGCCATATTTCTTCAAACTGAAACATAATTATCAAAGTATACTTACGCAGATAGATATGAAAAGTGTTTATTAAAGTGTGTGCCTATTTCCATTCTATGGAGGCCAGGCGCGAATGCAGACTCCACAATTTTATTATACCATCCTTATTTAAGTTAAAAGTATTCTTATGTACATCTATATCAAAATCACTTGTAAACGTTTTTTTTAAAACTTTTTATTTCCATACTTTGTGAACCAGGCGCGTACGCAGACCCCACAATTTTAATGAATCATCATTATGCCAGATCAAACATACCCATTCCTGTGTCTCGATACATCTTCTATCATTATATGTGATCAGTTTTCTATAATAGTCAACCATATAGGAGCTTATTCGTGACCAGACACACACACAGACGTTCAGCTTTATATTATAGATATATTACACACATACACGCATTAGTCTTTATTATAAATCAGAGAATTTTTTGCTGTTGTTAAGTTTCATTTTTTAATTTAGCCTTTGGGGAAATGTTCATCCATAGATCCTTATCATTGAGCACTTTTCTTCAGAGATACCATCTTAATTATTACTAACTTCAACAAGCAGAAAGTTAACCAAATTTGAATCACAAATGGCTCTGTCAGTCTGTGAATGTTGTGTTTTACTCAATTCACAGATTAATTTGTTTCCAGGAATCCTCTTCAAGAGAACAATTTCAAGTTTTGGCGTAGTTTTTTTTTTTTTTTTTTTTTTAATTCTTATTGTGTTTTTCACGTTTTGTTTTTGTCTTTTGTTTTATATTTCAAAAAAAAATTTTTCTCTTTTTTTTTTTTTTTTTTTTTTTTTTTTTCACCCGCTTCGTCTTTTAATTTTTGATTTCTACTTCGACCTTTGGCAAACTATGCACCCGTAGATCCTTGTTGCTGATCATTTGTTCATACTTTCCCCCGGAGCCTCGGATCTTTCCCAATTAGCTGAGAAGTAATTACCTGTTTGATTATATTATACATGGATTGACTTTCCGCTGCAGATGGGACTTGTCATTTCCAAATCAAATTACAGGTGCTGTCAAAGGAGAGACTCCAGCGTTAGTTTGAAAGCCGATAATCCAACAAGAAAGTGAAGTGTAAGTTTAAAGACAAACAACTATTTCCATGTTGGTTCATGTATGAATTAGTTGAAGTACCCATCTACACAGGGTAATCTACTACTTTCTAAGTTCTCAGAAATCAAGGGGCCCACAACCTGGAGCTAACACTTAAACTCTGTATGAGATGCATAGATATTCGAGTGTTCCATTAAAGTTCTTTATCTTTCAAACACTGATTTAAGAAATTGGGAACACAATTTTCCTCTCCCCAATTAACCATTTTCATATGCTGTAGTATATCTTTCGTTTTTGGTCTCTTGGTCTTACTGGATTCCAGGACAAGAATTTATCTAGTCTGGTGGAGTATCCAGCTTCGTGCTATTACTTGAGGTAACATCCCTTGGAGAAGGTGTACCATTCTTCGTAAAAGTTAATGTGAGTTAGCCATAGTGAGATCTTATTTGGGCAGCAAATACTATGTGACTTTAAATATTTGGTCAGGGTTTACTTCTTTGGGAAAGTACCTCATGCCTGGTTGTTCTGGCAAACCCCTGTACAGAAAGATTTCATGTTTTCAAAAACTTATAGGCTGATTATAAAGGAAATATGGGTGAAAGTGCACTGGGGGACCACCCGAAGACGGTTAATGTGCAAAGAGTATTTATTCCGAAAGCTGTTCTTAATATGGGGATGTTAGGGATGTTGATTCCGAGAGGCATTTTCTTATTTTCAACCTTCCCGTAATCAACTTCTTAAAGTTAAGTCTTCGGGTGCACTTTCGCCAAAATATGTAAGGGTATAAAAGTTCATAGGCTGAATATAAAAGGATTATATAAGGGTTTAAATGTTCTTAGGCTATATTTCAAAGTTCATGATGTTGACCATCTTACAATTTATTCCTTTAATTCAGTTGGCATTTACAATTCTGTTTCATAGCACAAAATCAATGATTTAATTATCATATCAATCAGTGAATCTATTTTGCCCTTAACTCATCAGAAGAAATAGCAACAACCAATTCATCAAAAAGAGATAGTGCATTTTGACATGATTAAAAATCCGAAAATTGGAAGAGAAGTTGTAAATACCTTACAATATGTTTACATTACACCATTTTGAATTAAGAAATTTAATCATGTCAAAACGTATTTTATTTCCTTTTGATGAATTGATTGTTGCTATTTCTTCTGATGAGTTAAGGGCAAAATAGATTCACTGATTGATATGATAATTAAGTGAATGATTTTGTGCTACGAAACAGATACTATCAAGGATTGTAATTTTTAACTGAATTAAAGGAATAAAATTGTAAGATGGTCAACATCATGAACTTTGGAATATAAACTTTTGTCATTCGTTCATTATATATATATATATATATAGAGAGAGAGAGAGAGAGAGACTTATATGTAATATACTGAGTTCGTGTAATTCAGTAAATGTCATATACCAATAGGTTTTAAGCCAAAAATGGTTGACTTAAGGATTAAGCTAAAAAATTATCACATTTCATAATTGAGCATTAATATACTGTGTGTGTAAAATCAAGACTTCAAGACAAGGTGTTGATGGCAACAAAAAGTGTATTTCATTTTATGTTGCAATTGTTTCAATGTCTAGTTCGGCAATTTCAAGCATTATATCGTTTGAAAATTTTCAAAAACCAGCATTTCTTCAGACTTTATGAATAGACACACTTTCGCAATGTAGCATTTTTTGAATAGAAAGAAAAGCATGCGAGAAACATTTACCTTAGTTGTGGTTACGGAAAAGCCCATTTAAATATTAATGTATCGCTTAATTTTCGTATCATTATTTAAGAACAGAGTTATGGGAAGTTTCTACGGAGAGCCCTAAGCCATTTAAAAAATTTTTTTTATATATATATCCCATTTGTTGGGTTCCTAAACTTAAATTTATATTATGGCTGTAACAACCTTGTAAAGATGTTACGGTTAGTTTTAGTTTCGTATTAGTGGCAAGTAATGTTTATGGATTATCGTTCTATTGGTACATGGATAAAGACCATTTCAGCTTCAGAATTTGATTGAATATGAAAATAAAATAAAATGGGTGTATTAAATATATATGAACCTTGTAGGACATTTCGGGTGAAGTGTTCTAATCTATTTACTATCTGAAAATTCATAGTTATTCTACTTGAAAAAATATATATAATTTCTTTAAAGACATTGACTTAACAATAAACATAGATAAAAATCATAAAATAGTTAACTTTTTAGATATCACTCTGAATCTAATTAACAATGTATATGAACCTCATCATAAATATAATCAAACTTTATACTATATTGATTAGAAATCAAACTCAATGAAAAAAGCAATTACACGTAGCATATCAAAAAGAATTTCCAGATTATCACAAAAACGAGGATATATTTAATAACAGCAAAGAATATTACAATGAAGCATTAGCTAGATCTGGATATAAAGGTAAAATAAAATATATTAAAAATGTAAATAAAGTATTAAATGAAGGGAAAATATCAAACTGAAACTATCACATGTTATTTCATACAATATGGCAATGGGTAAATCCAATTGTAAAGATAGTATTAAAATAGTAATTGTAGTAAAAATAATTTTATAGACAATATCAGAAAGTCCCAAAATAACAATGGTAATATCATTAAAAACAAAAATAGACGTAGAAATTGCATTTTGGTTTAATCCGCTCTACAGTGCACAAATTTACCAAAAGATTTTTTTCAAAAATTATCTTTTTCGACTACGACTATTTTAGTGAAAACTATTATAAGTTCTAACTATGCAAAAATAGACAAAGAGATAAATGAAGGAGGATTATTAAATAATCAAAACATTGAAAGGAATTCATTTTGCAACTGCAGGAATATTGACGAATGTCCATTAGAAGGTTAATGTCTCGCTTCCAATATAGTATATAAATATAAAGTAATAGAGAATAACAGAACTAGAACATATATTGAGTCACAGATGTAGCTTTAAAGAAAGATTTAATAATCATACGGCATCCTTCAAAATACTACATGCTAACAATAAGAAGAAAACAACATCATTAGCAAATTAGATTAGGGAATTAAGGAAAAACAAAATTGAATACAAATTAAAATGGTCGATATTAGGTAGTGCTAATAAACACTTACCAAGCAAGTCTGGCCGGTGTAACCTTTGCAGTCTCGAATAGTATCAATAATATCCAAAGAAAACCTTAATAAACGCCAGGAAGTAATTCAAGAAACATGCATTAAATTAAAATTGAATTAACGTACACAGTATGAAAATTTAATTTTAAATTATAGAGATTACTGTATAAATAAATAGGGTTGAGAATAAAGACGAAAATAATAAAAAAAAATAAAGTAATAATAATGTTTAAACAAATAAATCTAAATTAATTATAATAATTTTAATAATAAATTAAACATAAGATGAAAGTGTATGAATTTTTGATCTTCAAAATATAATGATAAGATATAGTATAAATAGTATAAAATTCTATAATAGTAATTTATAATTGGTTTAATTAGATGTAATAAATAACCAATCAGTGTAAATATAACATGCTTCGAAAAATATATTAGAAGAAAATATATGAAGCTATCATAACATGATAATTTAAGTATTTTCTCTATGGAGATAAATACTTTATATAAAATATAATTAGCTAATGAAGATAAACAGAAAAGCAATGTAAAACTTTATAAACTAATTAAATAAGGCAAATGAATTTAAATAATGATAGCAAATATGATGGCAAGATATATCTAAATATTTAAAACGAACCATGGAGATAAGTATGATAATATATCTCACATAATATAGTATTTAATTGTAGGGTGATAAAAGGAGCATACATCTATATTATATAATTAGATGTGAAGGAAAAAATAAATATTAACTTAGAATAGGGAATATTGGTTGGTTGGTTTTGTTTTACGGCATATCAACCCTTTTCAGGTTATTTAATGCCAAATAGAAAATTTTTTTAATAGAATATATTTGTTTTTTTGCTAGTCGGTTTTTTTTAAACCATAGTTGGGACCCTAACAGGTACTACCACTCCGGGTCAGAGTGGACCTGAGAACAATGGCAATTAAAGGGTGGCTCCACATTCCCCAGAGCCCGCAAGCTGAGGCCTCACCATCGGATATAGTTTAAGGTCATATCCAGGACCCTTAGAATAGGGAATAGTAGTTGATCGTAATATTATAACATCTAGATTGATCGTAATGCTTAGAAATGTTAGTTTAGTTTGCCAAGTAAGTTGGTTTATGGATAGGAAAGATAACTTCATTATAATCATAATATTAGAAATGTATTCATAGTAATCAGATTCCAAATATTGACCGAAAAATAAACTGCATATGTTGAAACAAGTTAGTATTATTCGATTGAAGTGTGGCCTCAAATATGAGCTAAATGTGTTAATTGTTAGAATGGATGTAAAAACAATATTATAACAATAATAAGGTATATCTATTGAATATCTATTATATGTGTACATATATATATACATATATATATATATGTATATATATATATATATATATATATATATATATATATATATATATACTAGCCAAATGTGTTAATTGTTAGAATGGTTGTAAAATCAATATCATAGTTATAAAAAGGTATTTCTATTGAACACCAATTAAGATAAACGCTATTTTTTTAAAATAAATAAATAAATATATATATATATATATATATATATATATATATATATATATATATATATATATGCATTAACTAAACGCCTATCAATTCATTTCAGAATTATAAGTTAAAAGAAAAAAGGGGAAAAAGGAATGCATAGGGTAGGAGGGACTTAAATAAGAGTACATCGGAAGTAAAGATAATCTAAAATATTATTTTTAAAAAACATTTATAATTCTTAAATAATTTAAAGTAAAATTAGAATTAGATTTCACTTGAATATGCATTTATTTCATTAAAACTAAAAGAACATATTATTATGAGATTAGGAAACTCTGTAACCACAGCCTATCCTTATTTTATCGTTATTTCCATGGCAGGTGCTCGTCTGAACTCCAATCTCTGGTCCCCCATCGCCAATCTTTCATGAAAAGCACCCGTCTAGCTGAATCCACCGTCCAAAATTTTCCCCACTCTTTATCTGTGCCTAAATCAAAACGTAGATTCCATGAACAAAGCTTCTTTCTTAGAACTGCACGCCTGTGGAACTCTGTTCCGTCTGCCTGCTTCCCACCTGACTACAACCTGGATGTCTTCAAGTCCAACGTAAACAAATTCCTAATGAACCGCCACCTCAAGTAAACACTTCAATAAATCTCCACTAACGTACTGTACTTGCAATAACCTTTATCCCTGAGTGGCTTCCGGGCCTTGATAAGTGGTGACCACCGTGTAAAAAAAAAAAATTTTTTTAATTTAAAAAAATTAGGATCTTTTCAATGTTAAACTAAAATCATACTTAACTAAGTAACTAGTTCGAAAAATGTTTATTAATACAATCTTGTCGAATATTGAATTAGTAAAAGTATGTGAAAAGTGAAATTTAAAAATATTACTTTCAAAATAACTTACTATAATAATGATATTGATAAAAAGTAATAAAAAATAAATAAATAAAAATTAAGGTAAATGTAAGAACTAATTAATTTATAATTAGATATTAAGCAGAAACGAATTATAACTTAATGACTTATGACTATCGATTAAAATAGTTTTAAAACTAACATTTTATATTAAACGTATTAGTGAAAATTAAACGTATTAGGGAATTAATTTATATTAAACGTATTAGTGAATAAATTTATATTAAACGTATTAGTGAATTAATTTATATTAAACGTATTAGTGAATTAATTTATATTAAACGTATTAGTGAATTAATTTATATTAAACGTATAAGTGAATTAATTTATATTAAACGTATTAGTGAATTAATTTATATTAAACATATTAGTGAATTAATTTATATTAAACGTATAAGTGAATTAATTTATATTAAACGTATTAGTAAATTAATTTATATTAAACGTATAAGTGAATTAATTTATATTAAACGTATAAGTGAATTAATTTATATTAAACGTATAAGTGAATTAATTTATATTAAACGTATTAGTGAATTAATTTATATTAAACGCATTAGTGAATTAATTTATATGAACGTATTAGTGAATTAATTTATAATAAACTTCTTAGTGAATTAATTTATACTAAACGTCTTAGTGAATTAATATATAGTAAACGTATTAGTGAATTAATTTATATTAATCGTATTAGTGAATTAATTTATATTAAACGTATTAGTGAATTAATTTATATTAAACGTATTAGTGAATTAATTTATATTAAACGTATAAGTGAATTAATTTATATTAAACGTATAAGTGAATTAATTTATATTAAACGTATAAGTGAATTAATTTATATTAAACGTATAAGTGAATTAATTTATATTAAACGTATTAGTGAATTAATTTATATTAAACGTATAAGTGAATTAATTTATATTAAACGTATAAGTGAATTAATTTATATTAAACGTATTAGTGAATTAATTTATATTAAACGTATAAGTGAATTAATTTATATTAAACGTATAAGTGAATTAATTTATATTAAACGTATAAGTGAATTAATTTATATTAAACGTATAAGTGAATTAATTTATATTAAACGTATAAGTGAATTAATTTATATTAAACGTGTAAGTGAATTAATTTATATTAAACGTATTAGTGAATTAATTTATATTAAACGTATAAGTTAATTAATTTATATTAAACATATTAGTGAATTAATTTATAATATACACTGAATCAATCATTGAATAATATTAAGTGAAAGGCATTAGAACTGTATAAACATTACTTATTAGTGTGATATGGATGGAAATGGATTAATTATGTTAAAAGAATGAATGTTAAAAATAAAACAAAAGTAAGTTAATGTATCGATTGATTTGTTGTAAGGGAGATAACTCTATCATACTTTAAATTAAATTAATTTTAACTTTTCACGCTTAAGGTAAACAATTGAGTATTCAGCGAAATTTTTAATCTCAACCAAAGGTAATTATAGGTTTAGTATTGGCTGATACTAAGAATTATAATTGAAGTAGTAATAAACTTGATTATAACAGTTAAGTGAACTGACTAATGTATGGTTTCAAATTCAAATTAATAAATAATTTAATATAACAGTAAATTGTAAACTGTTTTTTTTTTTAGTTTAGTTTCGTATAAGCATGTATAATAGTTTATAATTTGTTGATATTATTTTCATAAGTATGTATACATTAATTAGAATTAATAAATTGACTAATTATTAAATAGAACATTTTGGCAACATATTCCTAAATTAATAGAACATGTTAGTATGAATAGATGGGTTTAGTAACTTTATTTCTAAAATTCAAAATGGCGTAATGGAAACATATTATAAGGTATGTACAGCTTCTCTTTCAATTTTCGGATTTTTAATCATGTCAAAACGCACTTTATTTCCTTTTGACGGATTGATTGCTGCTATTTCTTCTGGTGAGTTAAGGGCAAAATAGATTCACTAATTGATATAATAATTAAGTGATTGATTTTGCACTACGAAATAGATACAATCAAGAATTGTAAATGTCAACTGAATTAAAAGAATAAATTATAAGATGGTCAACATCATGAACTTTGGAATATAGTATTTTCTCATTTATTCACTATATTGCTCTGTAATTACATTAAGTTTCTTAAATAAGGGTTAGTATATATTAGAAGAAAATATATTTCCACAGAAATAAATATATATATATATATATATATATATATATATATATATATATATATTGGTTCTGCAGTTCATCATGAATTGGCTGACACCCAAACAGCGTTTTCAAATTGTAAATGATACGATCAATTTACTCAGAGAAATATTTGATGAACAAATAATTTCTATGAAATAACCTGTTCATGCGATTTGATCCCAACAGATTATTTTCTTTAGGGATATGTAAAATCCCATGTCTCTGCTACTAAACCAGATACAATAGACCACTTGAAAGACAACATACATACAAAATACAGCCTAATTTAATGCATAGAGTTTGTGAAAATTGAACTTCCAGATTATGCAATATATGCATGATCCGTGAGGGCCATATGGCCGAAATTGGATTTAAATTATAAATGCCCAAAATTAATCTTTGGAATAAACCATATATTTGTATAATAAACATTTTTCTGTGATTTAATTTAATTTAAAATTCACAGCAGTAGAGTGATCCAGCCATCTTTCTAGCGATCTTGGCAACCAATTTGATTTATGTGTTCCATTTCAGATCAGGAGTTAATGTCAGTCTCAAACACTTGTCAAGACACTGAGCCTCCCCAAGACTAGACCCATTCATTTCAATTGGGGCGTTGTAGGGATCAGAACAATTATGATGAAAGGAGAGAAGCTTGGTTTTCGATGCATTAAAATTAACCAACCACCTTTTTTCCCATTGCACCACGTTCTCAAGTTCAGAGGAGAAAGAATCAGAAAGATCTTTGTTATTGCTGGCCTTGAAAGTGTCGCCATAGATTGTCGTGTCGTCTGCATTAATGTCTATGAATGACCTAAGAATGTGATTTGGGAGATTATTGACCAAGATCAGGAACAAGGTTTGACCCAGGAATCCGGCAGAATTGGAGTACAGAAGAGCGCCCAGCTTACCAATGAAGTCTTACCTCATTTCTAAGGACAAAACCAATTCCTCTGACGACTTCAAAAAATGGTAAGTCATGTCCGTAAAAAAATCAATAAACAAAACTTTAACGCTCTTCTAGCAATGTGTATGTATGTGTGCATGTGTGTGTGCGAAGAGAGAGGGCGGGAACCCAGATTATCTTTTGAGGCAACAAATGAAGTGAATATTTCTTAAACCAATTGAAGAGGAGGGGAAAAGGGGGAGTAAGAGAAAAGAGAGAGAGAGAGAGAGAGAGAGAGAGAGAGAGAGAGAGAGTAGTGATTTTCTTGAAACAAATCTAATTATTTCGATGGTTCTTTGTTGTACGTCAAATTTCTTTCAAATCATCGTTTGCGGCAAAGCCAAGACGTCGCGAGATGTTTACAACAGAAACGATAAATACAAATCAAATTACATCTAAAAAGATGATCACGGGCTCGTCTCAGGGTTTTATCGATGAACGGCAGTTATGAAAGGTGGGATATGTAGGGGGAAGTAGACCGGGGGTGGGGGGGGGTAGAAAGGACATTACGGGTTAACGGAATTTGGTTGAACGAATGTAATGAAGGATGTAGGAGATGTTTGGTCTCATAAGAATAAGGACTTGTCTGTTAAGTAAATGAAATATGACAAGTCTAGAAATGAGAAGGAACAACAAAACAAAAAACATTTCTTTGCTCGTCTGAATTTATGAGATAAACTTGTTGGCGTAACTAATCAATTCTTTGTTTGTTGTTCTTTATTATTAGCTTGTCTGGAAAGTTCCGAGCGTTTTTCAAGCACATGAAAAGAATAGAAATAAGATTTCTGCTTGCTTAGCAATATTTATCCAATAAAAATGATTATAAACTGCACGTTTTGAAACTTCCAACTCTTGCACAAATGCTTTCGTTGTGATATTTGGATTTTCTTCAATTTTTGTCTTCAAAAACATCAATATCAATTTTTGAGGCTCTCATACTGCGAGTGTCATCTTTAAGACAGATGCTTCACATTTTAAGTTTTGCAAACCACTTCTGGACAGTATAGCATTGTCACTGATGGCTAATTATAAAAGTACAGAATCAAATAAAACATACCTTGTTTTAAATAAGATTTAGACTGTAGAAGGCAATCGATATCAACAAAAAGAAATTAACACGGAAACATATTTTTTAGGGTCTTCCACTGCGAGTGTCATCTTTAAAACTGAATTTGTAAACCACTTACGAACACTTGATTCTCCTTTAGCATTGTCACCATACACTTTACAAATCTCTTCGAAAGTTTTAGCAGCAGTATCTCCTTGATTCTACAATAATACATACACAATCTGCATAAATTAAAAGATAATCTTTAAATGTATTGTACGATCGGGCAACGCCGGGCGTCCAGGTAGTGTATATATATATATATATATATATATATATATATGTTGTCTGAAAAGTTCCGATTGGTTTTAGGCATCAAAGAGGATAGCAATAAGAAGATTTCTCCTTTTTTAGCAATATTTATCCAATGAAAATGATTATGAACTGTATGTTTTGCAACTTCCAACTCTTGCACAAGTGCTTTAGTTGTGATATCTGAATTTTCTCTAACTTTTGACTTCAAAACATCGGTATCAATTTTTGAGGGTCTTCCACTGCGAGTGTCATCTTTAAGACAAATGTTTCACGCTTTGAGTTTTGCAAACCCCTTCCGAACAATATAGCAGTGTCACTAATAGTTAATTATAAAAGTTAAGAATCAAATAAAACATACCTTGTTTTAAATAAATTCAGACTATAGAAGGCAATCAATATCAACAAAAAGAAATTAACACGGAAACATGTTGTTCGTTAAACACACAGACATGAGAGACACGTCAGCTTTTATTTACATTCTGAGACGAAGAGGATAGGCACGTAATCATAACTTTATATAATAACGAGAAAAACAAAGGGAAGTAAGTCCAAGTTACTTAAAATCCTTATGCCACTGAAAAATAAACATAAATCTGAATCCATCAAAGGGAGACAACTTTTACAGTATTAAAACATGATCTCAGCTAAAATCTGTGTTGACATTGATAATTTCAACAAGAGTCACCATACAGTTCACAAATCTCTTTGAACGTTTTAGCAGCAATTTCTCCTTTCTTGAAGAAGAAGAAGAAGAAGATGAAGAAAAGCATAACTACACAAACTTGAAATCCATTTGCTTTTTTTTATCTGAAAGTAAATGAATTAAATTATCAGCAGGAGTCATTAAAGGAAGCAAATGAATTGACACAAGAATGATAAGTTAAATACATACACATGCACACACACACATACACACACACATACATACATACATACATGCATACATACATACATATGAATACATACAATTACACATATACATACATATGCCTGTTCTACAAGTATTTTAGCGGTGAATGCTCTGACGAACTGCAATCACTTGTTCCCCCACGACGTGAGCACCCTCGACAAACCCGACAGGCTGCTAAATCCCACCTCCACACTGTAGAGATCCCTAGATGTAAAAGATCTTTCTACTCCAGTAGTTTCTTCCCCAGAACCGCTAGACTTTGGAATTCCATTTCAGGTCCCTGCTTCCCCAACAGTACTGACGTGCAGAAGTTCAAGTGTAACGTGAACCGACACCTTGCTGCCCAAATCCCTGCATAGTACCCCAGTAGTTGTTTCCCCTGATAGTAGCCCCCTACACCAAAGTGGCAATTTGCCTTGTTTGGGGTGAAAATGTAATAATAATAATAAAATATATATATATATATATATATATATATATATATATATATACACGCAACAAACACACCCATACATACACACACACAGAAAGAAAAGAGTGAGCTCAATTCTGTAAGAGGAGACTTATCGGGACAATATAAAGCTCAGCAAGTATCATTGGAGCTTATACAGGAGAACAATAGGAATGGGGAATTAAAAAAAATTGTCAGCAATAGAAAAAAATAGGCATTACACATGTTTCATCTGCGATTTAAGTAAACAATTTCTAAGTTTGTTACGAGCCTTCAGAAAACTGTACTTTTAAAACGCTAAGGACTTTCCAGACATTTTTTTTTTTTCGTTTGTCAATCGGACAAGGCAGTCCAATGTTGTCAGATTTTGTGGATGAGAAAATAACTAGTTATAATAATATGGAAGCGCAAGGGAGCATTGACGAATTGAATAACGACATGTACTGCTTGAGTGGATGTGCCAAGTTCGAACCAGTCTATTCCTGCCATATAAACCTGTTGGTGAAACTAAGCATTTCTTTTGTTTGCTAGCATTTCAGCCCGGCGTTGCCCAGGTGTTTGGAGGTGTATGTTGAGCAAAAAAAAAAAAAAAAAAGCGGTTAATTTTTTTAACTTTGACCCCTATTATGACCCCTTAGAATTTATTGTTTTGGGCTCAAATCAAGTTATTAAGTTAGATCCATGTCCAAGGAACCTATACCTAAAATTTCAAGTGTTTAAACCCAAAATTAGCAGAGGAGTTTGGTAGAGTTTCAAAGGTCAAATCGTTGAACTTTGACCCCTTAACAGCCAAATTTCTGGCCGAAAACCGATTACAAAGATTTTCCCAAATCTCAGTACTGTGTATATCAAATTTCGAGTCTGTAGACTAAAAATTGACAGATATATTGTGTAAGGAAATGTACCCAGACACACACACAGACAGACATTTTCACTTTTATAGATATATAGATGTTTATGAATTTTTTAGGTGAAGATTGATTATTCGTATTATTTGGATTTTTGGACTACTGTTTTCATCTTGAGTGTTTTTTTACAACGTTCCAGTCGATGTAACCTCCCACCTTCTTCAGGTGTATCTTGTCGAACTCAAGAATCTTTCTGTTGAACTCTTGAATGCGCCATGGACCCATGGCATAGTGGATAAGGTATTTGATAAAATTCAGTTGCAAAAAAAGTTACAGGTGATGTGGACGGGCGAATAACGAGTTATTGTATGGCAGTTTCGCACTGATAAATTATATAATGACGTGAACTAAAGACCTGGATGTGCCAAGTTCGAACTCACTCGATTCTCTAGCACCATTTTCACTTATGAATATTGGCAACCCTTATGTGGTTCCTCCTGCAAGTCCCCAAAGTCTTTCTAGAAAGAATTCTAACTAGAAAGATATCAGGGAAACGAATTCCAACAATAGTTGTCTGATTCATTCTTAATGTATGAATGTATAAAATGAACTAATACAGAGATAAAAATTTTTTTTTGAAATCCACATTGTAGATTTGGTAATAATCGAAATACCAAACAAATATATCGCTTATCATTTTCTCTATAGTTTTACATAGGTAACTGGTCAAAGTTAGTTCCATAACATTAGTTTCAGTTATGGATGTTGGCAACCTTCACGTGGTTCATTCTGAAAGTGTCCGATTCTAAAAAGAATTGTAGAAACCAATTTAATATTCTCGATTAAATTACGTTTTGCTCTTTTTAATATTTGCAATTAGATAATTTTATTTTCCCTACGAGTTATTTCTTTTGGCATTCCTTTTTTTTAAACCATTTTTCTATTACAAGAATGACTCTGCACTCAAGAGTTATGAATCTCAAAAAAAGGGCAATATGGTATTCACAGTAAAGGTTGGTTGTGGCCAGACGGACGACTTGGGTTTCCTGAGTTCCATTCCAATCGATTCCATAGCATCCCTTTTACTTTATACATTTTATAAATGTTGGCAACCTTCATGTGATACCTCTTGCGAGTACCTGTTTCTGGAAGGAATCGAAGTAAACCAACGCCAGCAACAGGAACAAGTCAGTCAAAAAACAATCAAATGAATTTAGTTTTTTGCTTAGTATTTTCCTATATTCATTATTTATGATTTTTAGATAGCAAAGAGAGTGTTTGAACGAAAGGGTTTGAGTTACATCCTCAAGGTCAGAGATGACTTCAAAGCGGAAGTTTATAAATCCATGTGACTTCTAGCTGGGTGGGTTTTGGTCCCTTTAACTGACAACTGAAGTAAAGAGAGGTAAAACATTCACAGAGGTGAAACGTTCTGATTCACAAGAAGCCCCCAGTAAGGATGAGGCCATTCGCCTACAGTGCTTTTTTTTTCTTTTTTTTTTTTACACAGTGATCACCACTTATCAAGGCCCGGAAGCCACTCAGGAATAAGGGTTATTGCAAGTACATTACGTTAGTGTGGAGATTTGATGAAGTGTTTACTTAAGGGGGCGGTTCATTAGGAATTTGTTAACGTTGGACTTGAACACATCCAAGTTGTAGTCCGGTGGGAAGCAGGCAGACGGAACAGAGTTCCACAGGTGTGCAGTTCTAAGAAAGAAGCTTTGTTCATGGAATCCGCATTTTGATTTAGGCACAGATATAGAGTGGGGGAAATTTTTGACAGTGGATTCAGCTAGATGGGTGGTTTTCGTGAAAAATTGGCGAAGGGGAACCAGAGATTGGAGTTCAGACGAGCACCTGCCATGGAAATAACGATAAAACAAGGATAGGCTCGCAACGTCTCTTCTGTGGGAGAGAGGTTGCAAGGTAAAGAAAAGGGCATCCCCCACTAAGCCACGAAGTCTAGTTTGTACTCTGTCAAGGCAGGATAGGCTGTTTTTAGCAGCTCCTGCCCAGATATGGCAACAGTATTCCATTACAAAACGAGCGATATATATATATATATATATATATATATATATATATATATATATATATATATATATTTTTTTTAGAAATTGCCCATTTTTTATTTTGGACGTAAACAAATAATATTTTTATTTATTTATTTATTTATTTATTTTTAAAACAGTAATCTACGTACATGCATGTTCTGGGGCCCTACCCCTCTTCAGCGTAGCTTGACTGTTATTAGGACTTGAACCCTGGATGTTATGTATTTCAGTCCCCGAAACATGCATGATAGATATATAGATGCTATTCTTATTTTTCTCCCTAGAAACACACAAATAGAACAAATTAGAAATAAATTAAATTCAGTAGAACCATCTATAAAATTTACACGCGAATCCGAACAAGACCACTCCCTAGCTTTTCTAGACATACTCCTCATCAGATCAGAAACCGATCCGAGTTTCAAAGTACACAGAAAGACCACACACAAAAATGATTATATTCACTACTACTCGCACCTCAATGATAAAATAAAGACTGGCATGATTATTGTTTTTTTTTTCTTGCGTGCCTTTAGAATATGCAGCCCCCAATATCTTAATGATGAATTTCAATACATTACGAATGTTTAAAAAAAACTACAGTACCCATCCTATTTCATTTCTCACGCAAAGAAAAAAGCTATGAAAATACACTATAATATAAACAGACAGAAAAATAAAACAAATACCTCACTATTAAACAGACATCTTTTCATTCCCACCCATACTAAAAATACAAAAATCTACGACACTCTTAATAGACTTGGTTTTCACTTGATACAAACAACTTCCACAACAATAAAACAGACATTAAAAACTACCAAGCACTCTCCCAAAACCCTCACACCCGACGCCGGTATATATTCCATCCCATGTAACAACTGTCAACAAGCGTACATAGGTGAAACACAGCGTAAATTGAAACTAAGTTTTTACGAACACAGAAGAGATATAAGGAATGGAAATGCACTCTTTTGCCATTGTGCAGAACACGATCATTCATTTAATTTAGATTATGCGAAAATTATAAAATACGTGATAGATAGAGCTAAAAGAAGACTTTTAGAATCAGCACTAATATTAAACACTATAATACTATTACGCAAAGAAAGGTCTCCTACCATTTAGCTCCTAGCATAGGGAAAATAATAATCAAAGAACAAAGTATCAAAACAGATCCTGGTTAACCGTTTTTCCTTAATCTTTAAATATTTCAACAAAATGAATAAGTTTAGAGAGAGAGAGAGAGAGAGAGAGAGAGAGAAGTGTACATATTTATTTAACGCATTTTTAAAAGTGTATATATAGACATTGAACAACCCAACCTTCCCATACACACACATATGTTTGTCTTTCCCGATATGGGTAAGATTCAAACACTGTTTTCTTCTCATTTTCGTATGGTCTATGGTCTTTTTCTTTTCTTGCATTTTTCCTTTTAATATCCTGAAGATGTCCTCTGAAATAGGGACGAAACGTTGATTATTTCATAAATTCATTCGGTTTTTCTTTTTTCAAAACAACATAACGTCAACCATCGCTGGTATTTTTATTTTATTTTTATACATATATATATCCCCCACTAACCCTCACTAACCAATAATCACGAGGTTGTTTGCTCAGCAACCGAAAAGGCTAACATGCTTGCCAGTCGGTTTGCCTCAAACTCCACGCTGGACCCTTCCAACCACCCCCTACCTCAATTTCCTATGCAGACAGACGCCACGCTAGACGACCTGAAAATCATCCCTGCTCAGGTGCATGCTATCATAAAAAACCTTGACACTTCAAAAGCATGTGGACCCGATCTCATCCCAGCTGTGCTATCAAAAAAGTGCTCAGCCGAAGTAGCTTCAGTTCTCTCCAAACTCTACAACAAATGCCTTAATGAATCTTGCTTTCCTGCCTGCTGGAAAACTGCTTCTATTGTACCAGTATTCAAGAATTCTGGCAAAAGAACTGACCCATTAAATTATCGCCCCATTAGCCTCCTCCCACTTTTTGCCAAAATATTTGAGACCTTAATTAACTATGCTCTAGTCCAGCACCTTCCAGATGCTAAACTTCTGACCGACCAACAATATGGATTTAGACAAGCCCGTTCCACAGCAGACATCCTCACTGTAGTCTCTGAACGCATATACCATTCACTGGACAAAGCGGGAGAGGGCAGAGCGGTAGCTCTAGATATATCTAAGGCTTTTGACAGGGTATGGCATGAGGGTCTCCTCAGGAAGATTAGATCATACGGTATCACTGGTAGAATACTTAACATAATTAAATCCTTCTTAGATAAGAGAAAAATCCAGGTTGTCCTCGACGGTCGTACATCTAAACAATATGATATAAATGCGGGAGTTCCCCAGGGATCTATCCTTGGACCTCTACTGTTCCTGATATTCATAAATGACCTCCCCGACAAAATTGCCTCTGAGATGGGTATATATGCTGATGACACCACACTCTATAGCAGGCACGACAGGAAAACAAATGAACATATATCTAAAGTAATGGCAGAAACACTAGAGGATGACCTCCAATCAGTAGTGGAATGAGGACAAAAATGGATGGTCACGTTCAATGCCGCCAAGACTAAACTGGTTTCATTCAATAATTACAAGAAACCTTCTCTACCACCTATAGCAATGGCCAACGACTCTTTATCTGAAAGTACACCTTTCAAGCTCCTTGGCCTAACGTTCACAGGAAACATGAGTTGGAACAATTACATCGAGGGCATTGCCAGGGCCGCTGCAAGGAAGGTGGGCTCTCTCTACCGTGCTAGAAAACTACTAACACCCGAAAGTATCCTGTACCTCTATAAGGCAACCATTCACCCATGTATGGAGTATTGCTGTCATATTTGGGCTGGTGCATCGGCTACTAGTCTCTCGCTCCTTGACAGGGTTCAAAAGAGAGTCGCAAATCTGATAGGCCCTGAACTGGCATCTAAGCTTCAGCCTCTGTCCCATCGACGAAACGTTGCATCCCTCTGCCTGTTCTACAAGTATTTTAATGGCGAATGCTCTGATGAACTGCAAGCACTTGTGCCCCCACGACGTGAACACCCTCGACAGACCCGACAAGCTGCAAAATTCCACCCCTACACTGTAGAGATCCCTAGATGTAAAAGATCTCTCTACTCCGGTAGTTTCTTCCCCAGAACCTCTAGACTTTGGAATTCCATTCCAGGTTACTGCTTCCCCAACTGTACTGACATGCAGAAGTTCAAGTGCAACGTGAACCAACATCTTGCTGCCCAAATCCCTACATAGTACCCCAGTAGTTGTTTCCCCTGATAGTAGCCCCCTACACCAAAGTGGCAATGTGCCTTGTTTGGGGTGAAAATGTAATAAATATATATATATATATATATATATATATATATATATATATATATATAATGTGTATATATATATATATATATATAATGTGTGTATACATATGAAAAGTTTATTTGTGGTACAAAATTTATATATGACGGAGTTCTTTTATACCTGACACGTCTTTCGCCATCCTCATCAGGCGCAAACGATGGCCTTTTGAGTTTTTAAAAAAGAAAATCGGGGGAAGAAATTACAAATAAGGCGAAAATGAGAACGACATATTTACAATTAGCGTAAAAAAAATTATGTACAGGGAAGAAGGAAGGGTAGAAGAGAAAAACAATAATAAATTGCAATTTAAAAACATTTTCTTTCATCAATTAATGATATAGATATAAAATTTTCAATTATTTTTTTTTAAGTGCAACAGAATGCACATTACATAAAATAAATCCAAGGTAATTTTTTGATTCAATTTAATTTAAATTTTTATACCTTACTTTGTAAAATTTATAAAAGTGCACTTTGAAGATAAATAAATTTCAAATTGAATCTTGTACCTTTTATTTTTAAACCCTATAGTAAAAACATTTTGTTTAACAATTTTCATGCCTTAGATGAAATGCTTTTCTAACTTGTATATATATATATAATGAAAATATTTAAAGGAGAAAAAACTGAGGAATGACGAGGAATGATATCCCACATATAACTATATATATATATAAGAAAAAAAAAGGTGGATCATAACTATAGTATCCCTCTACAAGTGACAAAAAAGGTCCAGGATATTAACGAACCTCTTCTACCTGTAGAGAGAGGGCTTGAGTCGCGCGATGGAGACGGATTCGAGAGTTTTCAAATGACTACTCGATCGGCCTCGAAATAGAATTGAAAAGAAGTTGTCCTTATATACCAACCCACATTCTGGCTTATCCAATAAATGTTGTCTAATTGCGGAATCTAAATTATTGTGGGTAGAGTTGGGGAGAATTTTATTTTTATTTTTATTACGAAAACCTGAAGGTTCATGCTATCCATTGGTTCGGCCGATGTAGACAGCATCACAATACCATTGGAATATTTATATAATACTAGACTACCTGTGATCCGTTGGATCAGTATGTTATATTAGCTATGGAATTAATCCATAAAAAACAAAATATATGAAGAAAATAGTTTTTTTTGGGACATAACAGAAACATTTCTATGAAAGTATATTAAAATGAAAACAGAATATAGATAGATTTCTATGAGTCGTATTGTTTATAATTGTTTATTTTCGCAAAAAAAGCCATTGAATTATAAGTAGTTTGCCATACTTATAGGTAAATGTGTACTGAACAGATACCATAATACTTAAAGTTAAATTCAAATTTTGGTATATCTTTTAATTTAAATGCGAAAAAAAAAACAATTGGGATGCTGAAAACGTACACAGTAAAACAATAAGTTTTATTGCCGTGTTGATTATTTGTAACGCAAATTAAAAAAAAAACATATTTTCCGGGTTATTTATTTATGTTGGTAGTGTAGAAGAAAATGTATGAATTTTTTAAAGAAGGGTGTTTTAAAAATGGAGAATAAATTTTAAAAAAAGTAAGGCGGTGGGTAAATCTCTGTTGTAAAATGCTCTTATGGTTGTCAACGGGTTAAAATAGATTTATTTGTAAGAAAATTGCGTTAAAATAACTTAAATGTGATACGGAAAAGAACGATGTAAAAAAAATGTAGAAAGTATTAACAATTGTTTATTTGGATATTTTAAACGTGAAAAAAAAAACAATTAGGACACTGAAAACGTACACAGTAAAACAATACGTTTTATTGTCGCGTTGATCATTTGTTTATGTATGCATGCGCAACCGGAAGTCGTAAACCGGATGTTGGATTACAACACCCATTACAAGGTCATTTGAGTTTTATAATTATATAGATTACTAAGTTTAGTGCGAGGCAAACTGTCCTTTTTGACAGAAGAAAATGCAGGTTCCGTATTGAAAATCACCCAAGGTAGAACAGACGAAAAACAATTGTTAATAGTCTGTTTAAGTTGATTAATGAGAGGAACACATTTTCCCTCAACCCATAACAACTTAAGTTATACAGAATGCTTTGAAGGGCCAAAGTTTATATCTTTATTAAATTGGTTGATTTTGAATTTAATACATATTTATCAATTAAGAATTCTGGGTAGCCATCATCGACCAGAATTTCCCTAATTTTAGTAATTTCAGTATCTAGTCGACATAGGGAACAAATAACCAAGGTCCTATGTACCAACGTATAAATCAACTTCAGTTTGGTGGTTTTAGGTGCAAAAGAACACCATTTAGTTTATAGACCCGTAAATGTAGGTTTTCTATATATAGAGGTAAGAAAACCCTTCCAGACCTTTCAATCAACACGTCGAGGAACGAGAGAGAGAGAGGTGTCCTTTTCTATCTCCATAGTAAAAGACAAGGCGTGATGTAATGAATTAGGACGTTTAAAGAATTCTAAAGCCAGGTCTTGAGAAGGAAAAGTCGTAAACGTATCATCCGTATAACGAAAATATAAAGCAGGAGTGTTATGTGGTGATTTGAGAAGTTTTAATACATAAAACCCAACTCGTTGGCAAGGATAGGATATAAGGGGTTACCCATGGCATCACACTGATGAGCTGTGAAACAGCGAAACAGTACTGTATGTGGATAACTATATATATATATATATATATATATATATATATTGTTTATAAATAAGCGGTTTGAGCACTATAAAAGTGGTGGACGGATGTTCGTTTCAAAAAGACATTTGGCGAGGTTATTTACGGGCACCGCTCCCGTGGGTCGATCAGTAGAACTTCTGACTATCGATCGCGATGATTCTAGGTTACATCCTCAGATTGACTAGTCTAGCGGCACTGATGAGTTGTGATACAACGGAACAGTACTGTATGTCGATGACTCCAAATATATATATACATATATATAGTGCTTTAAAAATAATATACGGAAAAACCCTAGGGGTCTCTTTCGCCGACAAACTCATCAGGAGTTAATCTTTGGTATATGACAGAAATACGAAAAAACGAATTAAATTGTCACAAAAGAGCAAATACTCGGGGATATATGAGTAAAAAAAAAAAAAAAGAAAGAAAAGCGAACAGGAATTTATGTAAAATAATATATATATATACAATTATATAAAATAAGATGGAGGGGATATGGGAACGATTAAAATATATCTCCAAGCAAGTCCTATGATTTAATAAATTCCCTCTGTCAACAGACAGAGGGAGAGCCTTTGTGAAAAAATCTTTTTGAGTGTCAGCTCGGTGCAAGTAAGAATGTATGTGTGTGTGTGTGTGTGTGTGTGTGTGTGTGTGTGTGTGTGTGGACACTTCTTAACCTATATACTCAATGAATTTTTGACCTACAGACTTGAAATTCAGGCTTCTTAAGCGAAAAAAGTGGAAAACTTTTGAATCGGTTTTTATTTGAAAAAAAAAAAAGGGCTGCTAAGAGGTCCAAATTGAAAAATTAATACGTGGGGTGGGGTAATTGGATTTTTATCTATTTGTTCACTGTTTCATGAATGCGCATGCATGAGTGGTTCACATGACAGATTACTTATGTTAAGAATAAGTAGGTTTGAAAAATTTTTTAAAGATCGTGTCAAGCTGGTTATTGTACTTGACTCACTGTCTTTAGGTTTTGGTTTCGATCTCAGCTCGAATATTTTTTTTTTTTCTAACAAGAAGTGAAATGGTGGGATCCTCCTACTGATCCAGAAGATATCTCACTACTGATGCAATTCTCTATCTGTATAAAAGCCAAGTACGTCCAAGGATGGAGTACTGCTGCCACATCTGGGCAGGAGCTGCTAAAAACAGCCTATCCTGCCCTGACAGAGTACAAAATAGACTTCGTGGCTTAGTGGGGGATGCCCTTTTCTCTTCCCTGCAGCCTCTCTCCCACAGAAGAGACGTTGCGAGCCTGTCTTTGTTTTATCGTTATTCCATGGCAAGTGTTCATCCGAGCTCCAATCTCTGGTCCCCGCTCGCCAATCTTTCACGATAAATACCTGTCTAGCGGAAAACACTGTCAGCAATTTTCCCCACTCCTTATCTGTACCTAAATCAAAATGTAGATTCCATGAACAAAGTTTCTTTCTTAGAAATGCACACCTGTGGAGCTCTCTTCCGTTTGCCTGTTTTCCACTTGACTACAACTTGGATGTCTTCAAGTCCAACATAAACAAATTCCTGATGAATCGCCCCCTTAAGTAAGACAGTTTATCAAATCTCCAATACTAAAGATTACTATGATACTATCCCATTGATTATTGTACACGTGTAGTGAACTACTACTATGATGCTGCTATGGTATGCTTCTCTTATTTTTCTCTTTCTCCCTACTCTTCTACTTTTCCCTTCCTTTCTTCTCTCAACGTCACCAGAGGTTTCAGCCAATCGGATTAGAGGACTGTCCTGGAGGGAGATACAAAGAAGAAATCTGTCTCAGATATGCAGGAATGATAGAAGCATCAACATGCTATGGACCAGTTTCCCTGGGTAAAGACTTTTATCAAAGAAATGTACCATCCTCTTTGTACCCCTATATCTTGGAAACCTTTATAAAACATCATCAATCCTAAAGTCTCGTCGCACTTAATTATAACCGACGTTTTCTTTTCCACAACCGTTCTTTTTCAGCACTCTTGTTCTCTCTCTAATTTCGGAGGTTCCCCAAAAAGGAGACCGACCAAAATGGTGACTCTTTTTCAAACGTCGTTAAAAGCTATGGCAACCGCCATAATTTGGTGAACGCCCGACATGCATATATAAATGCAATCTTCAAAGGAAAAAAAAAACAAAAAACGATGAGAACGTGACAGAGTAAAATAAAAAGAAAAAGAAGAAAAAGCCTTTCTAAAACTACAGTAGAACCTTACAAATAATATATAAATCCACTTTCCAAGAAATGCCAATAATATATATATTTTTGCTATTTTTGTGAAACAGTTTACGCTAAATAAGGGGGGAAAAAAACAAGAAAAATAAGCAGTAAAAAAAACAAAAAAAAACAAACTTTTTTTACGTGATTCTCACCAGATAAATGACTAAAATAAAATCTGGTCTAAAAGCTATTCTGTAACAACAAAAAGTGACTTTAAGAATCAATACAGAATCCCAAATTTCATTCTGAAACACACACACATCCGCACACAGAAAAAAGGAACCTTCCAGACGCACGTGTGTGAAGCCAATTTTGGAACACGTGTCGTCACACACTCGCACACAAAAAAGGAACCTTTCAGACGCACATGTGTGAAGCCAATTTTGGAACACGTGTGTGCATCGACGAACTCAGTTTTTGTTTTTTTAAGAACATTGACTATATATTCACACACACACACACACACACACACATATATATATATATATATATATATATATATAAATTTTAATTGACGCTATTTCTCCAAGCACTTGCTGAAATTAATCTCTGGTGAGTACTTGCTTTTCTCTCTTCTTGCTTATCACCCCCCAGCCATTTCCTTTAGTCGCAGCTACAAATAATTAAAAAAAAAAATAATAATAGTAACTAGTAATAATCATAGGAATAATAATTAATAATAATAATAATTAATAGTAGTAATAATAGTAATAATAATAATTAATAATAATAATTAGTAATAATAATAATGGACACACAACAGGTTAGCATAAAACCCCCACAATTTATGGAGACGAGTGTCGAGGGATGGTTTTCGATAATAGAAGCTCAATTCCATCTCAGACACATTACGAGTGATGATACTAAGTTCTATACGGTTATCAGCACATTGCCACCTGACATGGTAACAAATATACCACCAGCAATTCTGCAGTCACTAAACTATGCGAAGTTAAAGGAGTCTGTGTTGCCTACATATGAAAAGACCAAACTTGAACTCCTGGAGAAGTTGATGAGGACCACTACGTTAGCTGGTCATCCGTCATTATACCTCCAGGAGATGGTAATGATTGCACATAGAATAGGGGCAAGTGACGAGATAGTGCGCCATAAATTCATACACGCACTTCCAAAGCAAATCGCCCCAGTAATAGCAGCCCACACTGAAATGCCGTTAATGGAGTTGGGTTAACTGTCCGACAACTTGATGCCATTAATAGAAAATACGTCAGTATTTCAGGTGGTTGAGAGTCGAGCTCGGAAAAACGACCATATTACCACCAGACAGTCTAGTGAAACCATTCCAGCCGGCCTATGTCCATATAGAAGGAAACAGCGGCCGAAGATATGTAGAGCCCATATATATTTCGTGGAGGAGGCCCGTACATGTAAGCCATGGTGTAAGTGGCCAAAGAAAAAGAGTAGCTTACAGACTCTGCCTAACTCGCGCCCTTCCTCTCCCGCCCCTAGTGATTTGGAAAACTAGAAAGGCGGACTGCGTTTGCTCCAGTAGTGCTGCCGTTATTAGAAGTTTCTGCTAAAATAGGAGCGTCTAAAGTCAATTTTATCATAGATACAGAAGCCAGTGTTTCCATTTTATCACATCCCGTAGTAAATGGAATTACTCTGGAGCCAACTCCTGTTCATATCTCTACCACTAACGGTAAAAGCATAAAATGCTATGGTCAGACAAACCTCGAAGTTAAGATACCCCGTTTGAGAAGATCTTTTCAATGGAGTTTCGTCATCGCAGATGTCACTAACCCTTTGTTAGGATTTGACTTCTTAAACAAATTTAACATTATAGTGGATTGTAAAAATAGATCCATCCATGGTAACGTAACGGAGCGTGAAATTACAGTCAGTGCAGTAACGGGAACCGATGCTGTAGTGATTAACAAAATAGACCTAGCGGATTATGTTACAAAAGTAATGGGTAAATATAATAATGTGCTTTCACCGCATAGCGACACAAACAAAGACTATGGAGGAGTGTATCACAGGATTGATACAGGCAGCCACGTACCAGTCTTTGCTAAAGCCAGACAACTTTCCGGCCCTAAGTTAGACGCAGCACAGGCAGAATTTAAAAAGTTACTAAATACGGGAGTTATCCAGCCTTCCAGTAGCGAGTGGGCAACCCCTTTGCACTCGGTGAAGAAGCTGGATGGATCATATTGAGCGTATGGTGATTTCCGTGTGTTAAATATTATTACCAAAACAGACCGCTAAAAGCTATGGCAACAGCCATACACGCAATAACCCTTATCCCCGAGTGGCTTCCGGGCCTTGAAAAGTGGTGACCTCCATGTAAAAAAAAAAAAAGAAGTCATTTTAGTATACACAGATAACAAGCCTATACTTAGGGAGGTCATATGCTTTTTATGATTTAATCAAGATAAAAAATGAAAATATTGAAAAAATATTATATTGTACGTACCCGTTATGGAATTAAGTTCTCATAAAACAATTTCACTTAATTTGATCAAGTAGAGATTTTTTTTTTTTTTTTTTTTTACAGAGGAAAATCAAATTTTGATGAGATCGACCTTGCCTATTTCGCACACGAGGAGTGGGTTGCATCAAGGGATATAACTCCATCACCGCTTAAAGTTTGTCAAAATTTGACGAGATTATTTGGAAACATGGCCTAAAAAAAAATGTCTGCATAAATATTTTATTTATTTATTTTTTTTCACTTATTTCACAGAGTTTTTCTGTCCTTTTCTAATCCCTTTTTCATTTTGTCCTTCGTTAATCTCTTTTTCGTTTAAAGGCATCTCCTTCTTGTGCCCTCCCCCTCCTTCGACGTGAAATAGGCAAGATCGATCTCATTAAAATTTGATTTCTCTCTGTAAAAAAAAAAAACTACTTGATCAAAGTAAGTGAAATTTCTTTGCCGGGCGTTCGTGCTAGCTTAGATAAATACTTTTGTAATTTTAACAAAAGAGCTACAATAATATCCGAGCGTCTCCATTTACGCTAAACATCTACAGAATGCCAACATCAATATATTACATATGAATGAGTCTCCTGTGGAATTTCCTCAAGTCCCGCTAGTTATTATTATTATTATTATTATTATTATTATTATTATTATTATTATTATTGGCTCACATGGAGCTTTCACACAAGTCATCAAAGATCTGATTGAAAAACCTGTGGTGTTCCCTGGAAGCTGAGTGACAACAAGTCTCCCCAGACGTCCAGCACTCTCCACCTCCTTCGATAGCATTTGCAAATAAATTAATTTGCGTTATCGCAACAGCCTCTCACCATTGATTTCTCGCTGGCAGCAGCCATTGGTCTATACTGGAATTTGAGTGGCACTAAGCCTCCCCAAGGTCCCAGTTCTCTTCGCGCTTGTCCAGCGGAGGTCTGGTCAGTGCTCTCTCCTCGGTCTTTTCATTCTCCTTAACCCTTCTCGCCTATTTCGTATCACACCTTTTTTTTTGGTGGGGGGGACGATGATGGGACAATTAGAGGGGATGCGTGATTGAGATGTAGAACTTGTTGATATTATTATTATTATTATTATTATTATTATTATTATTATTATTATTCAATGGGAGTTCTCATACTGGTCATCATCAGAGATTGCTTTCTGACAATGACCGATGGTGTTCCCTGGAGTTTGTGTGACACCAAGTCTTCCCAGATTTCCTCGACCCTTCTGTACTATTTGGTATGGTTCCAGTTGATGCTGGCACTACAATTTTTTTGTGGGAAGGGGATGGGCATGTAATATGAAAATGATACGATGGGTGTGTAATGTGAAAATGATACGATGGGTGTGTAATGTGAAAATGATACGATGGGTGTGTAATGTGAGTCATAAACAAAGCTCTTGTTCTGATAACCTGAAAGGAAAATTAAATTTAAAGATTAAATGAAGAATTGTGTGCTGAACAGGGAAATGGGTTAGGATGTGGAGACTTTGCGAAAATGGGTAAGAGTTCATGGGTTAGTAGACGTAGAATAGCTGAGGTAGCTGGTTCAGTGGACAGGGAAGAGCCAAGGAAAATATAAAAGTTGGTTGGATTTGAGAGGAAGAGAGATAAGTAGAGACCTGGCCAGAGATATCCATAGCCCTTGAGCCCCCTAGAGGGGCATAGGCCATCCACAACTTTTGTAGATTTTTTTGTAACAAGGAGTTCTTTTTACAGGGTGAGGGTGCTGGCCCCACACCCAACCTTCCCACAAGGTACTTACAGCGCCTAGCCTTTCCAAGTGGTCACCCATCTGGTACTGGCCAGGCTCAATGTTGCTTAACTTCGGTGATCTGGCGAGAACCGGTGTGTCAATGTGATTGTACCGTACTGGCCAGAGATAGGTGTTGTAATATCTTTTGAGATACTGAGGACATGAGTAAAGAAAATTAGAAGGCACTGGCGATAGGAACTGACCAATCAAATGGCTCCATGTTCTGCTTGCAACCAATCAGAAATCGGCTAGTTTGGAAGTTATTTTCTAAACGCCGTCTAACACATGCCAGCATGTAAAATGGGCGCTAAACTGATGATGATGAAGATGATGATGACGATGATGAAATTCTTTACAATAGGTATTGTTTTAAAATTAAGAATGACCCCAGAAAGTGTCGATATGCTGTCAAATAGCAAGGCTAAACTTTAATTCCTGCAAGAGTATTGGACTAAGTTGGAAGTGGCAGTGTGTGGTGGATGGGTTTGAACTAGACTGACCATTTCTGCCATCCTCGTTGATTACAGCCGCACCCCGCCCGCACGTCTGGCTATCCGGTTCACCAATCCATTTCATCCTTTCCCCTTTCCAGCACGTTTCTCTCCTTCTCGTCTGTAATTGCATTTTCTCAAACACCGGCCATTTTTCTTCATTTTCAGTATGTCTGGACATTGGTCATTTATCTGCGTCCACCAAAACGGGCTTCCGGCCTTTTCTCACTTTATCTCTGTCGCCCGGTTTTGTGGCCTCGACAGAAGATTTTAATCTAACCAAATCGCCAGTTCTCAACAATCACACCCCGAGTGAAAAATTATCAATTTAAGAAGAGAAATCTGGAACATCAACGGGTCACGTTCGGGGAGAGAGGACGTGATAGGCCTTAGACTCATGGGTTCTACCCAAATACATGCTAACTAGCAAGACCCGTGCTCCAGCATTGCCCTGAATGATGTAAGTATAAAGAAAATTTCCGTAAAATATTTTAGGTTTTAGAGGGAGAGGAGCAATGTGTTATATTTTTTATTGCAGGGTAAAGCTTTTCAAAGTAAAACCTGAACTTGGCTTAAGGTTAGATTCAGTCTAGTATCAGGTTATATTAGGGTTATGTTAAGTAAGAAAATGAAACAATGATGATCTTTTCTGAGAAGTGGATCTAATGAAGTAGAATTCTCAGTGATTAATGGGGGAGTGCTAGTAGATTGTTTTGATTGAGTGAAATATATCGCTATCTTCTCTAAATATGGTTGTTTCTGAGGGATACAGTTTGGTCGAAATTAATGTTGTCATCTATCCTGACAAGTAACTAGAGAGATGGCTTATGAAATTGAAACTTCCTCTCTCGAGGGAAGTCTGTTCAACCCCCACCCTCCCTAGAGTAAGGGCCACTCCTGTACGGGTTGGGTTCAGTGAGTAATGGTTAGTTTCGGGTTAGTTTCAGTTTAGTGCCGGATTATGTTAAGGCTATTTTAGTTTTTGGTTATTTTAGGGTATAAATTTGAAAAAGGAACCATTCATATATATATATATATATATATATATATATATATATATATATATATATATATATATATATATATATATATATATATATGCATATATATATATGCATATATATATATGCATATATATATATATATGCATATATATATATATATATGCATATATATATATATATGCATATATATATATATATGCATATATATATATATATATATATGCATATATATATATATATATGCATATATATATATATATATATGCATATATATATATATATATATATATATGCATATATATATATATATATGCATATATATATATATATATGCATATATATATATATGCATATATATATATATATATATGCATATATATATATATATATATATGCATATATATATATGCATATATATATATATGCATATATATATATATGCATATATATATATATATATATATATATATATATATATATATATATATATATATAGTAAGGAAATCAAAAGGATGTAGTGTTTATCTGATATACACAATGGTAAACTTCAATCTAATATAAATACCAGCATTTATATAGAGATAGTTTAATCACAACAAAATAAAAAAGCTCAATACGCAATAGAGAGTAGAGCTTATTATAAGAGAAAGAAAATTAAAACTGTAAGTTTAACTTTACAATCAAAATGTATTGTTCGAATGAATACTCCAAAAATTTATTTACAAAATCCTTATTCCATGGAGTTTCAAAGAATGCTATTCTTGCTATTCTTCTCGTCAGAGGACAGAAAAAAATCAGCAAATTATATTTGTAGCAATTCTAGAATTTGCTGATTTCTTTCTGTTCTCTGTGAGAAAAATAGCAAGAATAGCATTCTTTGAAACTACGTGGAATAAGGATTTTGTAAATTAATTTTTGGAGTATTTAGTCGAACAATAAATTTTGCTTGTAAATTTCAACCTACCGTTTTAATTTTCTTTCTCTTATATATATATATATATATATATATATATATATATATATATATATATATATATACAAATTTACCTGTCATCCCTTTTTTAAAAGATGGAACCGCCTGATCGTCGAAGACAAGATGCAAGCAAGGTCCACACGGTTTTATAAATTATAGATAAAAGTTATTTTTAAGTTATTTAAGTTATTTTTTATTATTTTAAGTCAAGTTTGATAAAGAAAAATCAAACATATAAAATATAATTTATAAATTGACAGTAGAAGGACTTACTGGTTTGAGTGTAAAAGATTCCTCTTCTATTTGTGACTAATCGAAAATAAAATATCGATCACGATTAGATATTACAATATGCAAAATCGGTCGGAAATAACGTTTTTATATTTTTAGAGCACAGGCTAAGATTTGCCTTTATATGACTGATGAAAAATCAAAATTTTAAAGAAAACTATTAAGGTCAACGAAATCGGGGAATACAAGTAACTCATCTGCATAAGAATGTTTTAATTTTTTAAGAAGTTCACTCAGAATAGAGGGAGACAATTCAAAAATAGCTTGTGATAGAATTTTTTTGAAAATAACAACACAGAATAAAACATAATCTGAACATTTATTGAATTAAATTTTTTTTTTAATTAGGTTTTATAAAATAATTAGAATTTCGAAATTTCCAATGCAATACAATAAGTTTCTAATTTTTTGCTGAAATGAAAGAAAGTCGCCATTATATGAAAATCAATTAGTTTTATTTTCAAACGAACCTTTTAATGAAAAGTCTCTTTAAGAAAAAAAAACTTCTGATATAAATGACAGTTGTCATGGTATGAAAACGTATGACTTAAAAAGCCTTCCTAATGAATAAAAACAATCAACTAAAATTAGAGATGGGATGATTCCAATATTTTTTCCGATTCCGATACAATTACCGATTCTGCAGTAAATTCCCGATTCCGATACAATTTCCGATTCCGATTCTTTATGAATCTCTAAATATTTAACTATAGAATTGTTATTTTTCCCGATTTGTGTAAAAAACACATGTCGGGAAATTTGTAGATATTTTCCTAAACGTCAAAATACACTTGTGGAGGATAATATATCGATTTTAGCTTTACTGATAATTTAAAATCAAGAAATATTTATTATTTTATCATTATTACCAGCAATGGAAGATTTTTTTTTTTTAAATAAAATCAAATAAAAAAAGACAATTAAAAGAATCGTTTTGGCATTGGAAAACAAGCACCAATTTTTTCGATTCTGATACCGATTCTGATACCCCCAAATTTGTCGATTTTTGCGATTCCCGATTCCGATTCCAATTAATCTGCCCAACACTAATTAAAATATAGAGATTTGAACGGTCATTGTTGGAAAGTAGGTAACAGTTTTTTTTATTAAAACGAATTTTAAAAAATTTCGTAATCAATCCAAATAATGATTCAAATTCTTGAAGAAACAAATTTAGATCTTGAATTGTCTCCCCTTATTGCAAGTGGAGCTCTTCAAAAATGAAAACAAAAAATCGCCCGCAATAACTAAAATGCACTACCCCAAATTCTTATCTGAACCTTACTGGTATGGAATATTCGCAAGTTATGGAAACGTTGATAACTAAAATAAAGTAGGTGCGTCAAGCTGCGTCAGATCCATACAGCAAATTTGGAAAACTCGAAGTTTAAATTACGTCAAAATTTCGACAATGATCGTACTTTTTAATCCTAAAAACATATAAGATGCGGGACTTCATTGGCTGTAATATGGGCCAAGTAGGGAGTCTCTAGGATTAAGAAAAACAAAGTGATCACTAAAAGTTTTACATTCACTTTTTCTGTAATCTTGTCCATAACCTTGTACCCAGATTACCAAAATTAAATCACATCGAAGTTAGACCATGATCGATATTTTTGATTAAGTTTGATAACGATTGTTCAAGCGAGGTGAACGCTAGGCTGTATACAAATAAACAAGCCTTGTGACAGATCAATGAACTTAATAGAAAAGAACCTCTTTGGCGGAAGATCAGATTATTGGATTGTCAAATTTAAGAGCAATTTTCAAAGAAGCGAAACTTGGATGAAAATTAAGTTTAAGACCAGATAAAAACACATGAACGGTTGCAACCAACAATTTAACGACTTTATTAAAAAAATATATGAAAAAGATGATAAAAAAATTAACTTTATTTAAAAAAAAAAATGTCACTAGGGAAACTTATTGGCAAAATTTAAAACAGCTAAATCTACAAAAAAAATTAGATCGTTTTATATTAAATAAAAAATACATTTTTAACAATTTATCTAATATATAAAATTAAGTGAGTCGGATTCTTGAATTTAGACCCATATAGCAGCGCATCTGACAAATCGATATTTACGAGGGGTGTGCAATAAGTAATGTCCCTGACCCACTTCCAGTTGTCTGATCTAGCTGAAATTTTGCATGTGCAATGATTTATATCTCTACGGGTTATGTAGCAAATTACAGCTCTGAACTAATTGTGGTTTCTGTTTTACAGGTATTTGAACTGAGTCAGGTGTGAAATAGAGCCTGTTGAATGTCGAGCAGTGATCCGGTTTTTGAATTTGAAAGGACGCACACCACAGGAGACTTTTGATGAAATGAAAGAAACTTATGGTGATAATGCCCCATCATATGACCTTGTAAAACGCTTGTATATCGTGAATTCAAACATGGCCGGAAGTCTGTGGAAACAGTTCCTAGACCTGGTCGCCCCTCTTCTGCCATTTATGAGGCATCTGTCCGTCAAGTTGAGGCTGCCATTTTGGAAGATCGGCACATTACTATTTGCCAAATAGCCCAAGATGTGAAAATTAGTACAGTGTCTGTGGAAACTATCATTCATGATCATTTGCATATGCATAAGGTGTCTGCCAGATGGATTCCCAGGTTGCTCACACCATTCCAGAAGCGAGAACGCGTCGAGTGCTCGAGGATGAATTTGGAGATGTGCCAAGAAGATGAGTCAAAGTTTTACAAAAGACTGATTACACAGGATGAAACCTGGGTCCATCACTATGATACAGAGACCAAAGCCCAGTCAATGCAGCAGAAGCACTTGGACTCACCACCTCCAAAGAAGGCAAGGGTGCAGCCCTCCGCTGGCAAGGTCATGCTCACAGTCTTCTGAAACCAGGACGGAGTAGTGATGACAGATTTCCTGGCAAAGGGTACCACAATTACAGGAGCCTATTATGCTTCACTTTTGAGGAAATTAAGGAAAGCTATCAAAATCAAGAGGCGGGGCAAGATCAGCAAAGGTACCCTCTTCCTGCAGGACAACGCTCCGGTCCACAGCTCGCATGTCGCCATATCAGAAGCACGGGCGTGTGGTTATGAAATCCTTCCCCATCCTCCCTACTTTCCTGACCTTGCACCCTCTGACTTTCACCTCTTTCCAGCCATGAAGTTGTTTTTGAAAGGAAAGTGTTTCCCAGATGATGCAGCCTTGATTTCTGAAGTCACGTCGTGGTTGGAGGACCAACCTGGGGTGTTCTACAAAAACGGTATCCAGAGCTGCATCAAACGATGGGAGAAATGCATAACTCTGGGTGGTTCCTACGTAGAGAAAGACTAATAACTGTGCCAAGTTTCGTTGCTCTACTGCTATGGGAAGTGGGTCAGGGTCATTATTTATTGCACGCCCCTCATAATTCTGATTAGTCAGTCATTTCTGTAAATTATCTTATTTCTTTGCACATGCAAGTTTAAATTCCAATTTATTTAATCGATTACATACTATATCTGGTCAAATATTTTCTTTTTGTATGACACAGATTTTAACATACACAACTACGTTTCATTGGATAATCATCTAAGTCCATTAAGCAATTACATCACTGCATTTGTTAGAGATAAGTAAAACGCAATATCTTATTGCTTCTTGGATCCTTGTAAAGTTCTTTGTATACATCTAGGTATGTTTATATTGTATTATTTAGCTTCAACTTGATTGGCTTCCACACATGACATTTTAAAAATAGTTTAGCTGTTTTCATCAGTGGTGTACTTAGTATGTGGTTAATCCTCCATTTGATTCCAATTTCTCTTAATCTATTTTTTTTTCAAAATTTTATGCCTGCAGTTATTCATAAGCTTATATAAGATGCGGGATTTCATTGGCTACAATATGTGCCATGTAGTAAGTCCCCATGATTTACTGAACTGAAGTTATTGCCAGCTTGTCGATGATCTTCATACTGTTCCACAAGAGACATTTCAAAACTAATGATCCTTATTTTATTTCATCCGAATGGATCTGAGGAGATTGCAAATCGTATTGTTATGATAACTGAACTCATCGATTCATGATTTGAATGTTTCAGCTCTCCGTTGCAGATATTGACGGTATAAGACTCCAAGAAAGCAACACCTGTCATGGACGAGCGTCAGAAGCAGATATGCGTCATTGAATTTCTGGCAAAAGTGCATTGAGAATAGTGGTTACTATGTAGAAAAATAAATTCTAAAGCACAAAGGGTCACTCGTTTTTATGGTATTACTCTTATAGGCACCGCCAAAAATGGCCGCAAAATCAAGTTGTTGTTGTTTTTTAAAACTAAATTACATTTATTAAAATCCATTATTTCTGAGTAACTTTTTTTTTTCCAGAAAGATAAAACCCTGAATTTTATCATATAGAAAACAGAATAATGTAAAACATTTTTCTACTATTTTTAATTACATTTTAAATGTTAAATTTTCCCAAAAAGTTAACAATTGACATTTTTTGTCTTGCACAAAAAACGTACTTAAATATTTAAAAAAAAAGGTTTTTGAAATAATTAATTTATTTATTTATTGTCTAACTAAGATTTAGGATGATTTTCTAAGAGAATATGCAAAAATATTATAATATAAGTACCTGAATTTCAAATAATTCCACTTATTCATATAGGTAACCAGATATTTCGCGTCCATGTAGAGTCGAGATCGACTCTGTTTACGTTTGCTGTTTATAAGAAGAAAACTATGGAAGACCAAACAGGCCAAAAAAACTTATTTTTCAGTGACGAAAATTTCAATGTATTATTAAGCTGAGGCTGGCCAGTACCAGATGGGTGACCATTTGTATGAGTTTGGTTTTTGATGTGTATATGTGTGGGGGCCAGGCTCCCCAAAATGGGGGGGGGGGGCAATTTAAAGCAGAATAAAAAAAAATTATTTCAGCGCGTTTGGTCCACCGTAGTCGAAAGGCGGCAAACGTTTTCGAAGGGGATTGAAAAAAATGATGCTATTTTTAACACAAAGGGCACAACATTTATCGAATTTTTTTTTTTTTGTATCGCTTATTCAAAGCATGCCCTGTTTAATAATGGTCATGCATTATTCGGCTCGCTAAAAAAAAATTGTTAATTTATTTATCAAAAATTTTAAAATGGCTTTTTTCGTATAAATATTAAAATTTTTTTTTTTTTGTTTTGCTTAACTTAAATTAATTATTTTACTTAACATATTCACCGAATTTCACACTTCAAAACTCAAAAGCGGGATAATTAAACACAATCGAAGTTCTGATATTCAGACGTCAAAATAAGGTATGCAAACAATTTTTTTTTTTTTTTTTTTAATCTATAATTCTGTCCCTTACAACAACACAATAGGCTTTGTTCAGTTTCAGATGATTATTTTAAGCATATTTGTTCCCACTTCAAAACAAGGGGGGGTTTTGTAAGCAAAAAAATATATATATATAAATATCGTTTATGAAAAATAAGTACACTGTTATAAAGTTCATTCTTCTCCTAATAATCGCTGAAAATTTCGTATTGATCGGATAATTACCTGATTTTTGGTAGATTTTTAAAAAGACGGTCCGTCAAAAAGTACTGACCTGCCCCCCCCCCAATTTTGGCGGTGCCTATACTCTTATGTTCGTAGCTCTTAAACCTTTTTAGTTAAAAAAAAAAATGGAGGCTTTACTCTTAAAACGACCCTCGTACAATTGCCATGTCTCTCTGGTAAACTCCAATATGTCATGTCGCCGCAAGGTTTCGATGATTTCAAATTTCATCTTGAAAATTGAAAACTGTACGTTTTGACATTTTTTATTCATGACAATATTGACGTTTTGCTCTTTATAACTTGATTTCATCTGTCAACGAGCTTATAAATTGCCTCGCTTGTAAAATTCTTTAGACTTTGAGATATTAAATCTTTTATTCATGTTAAAAAATACAGAAAAAAAATCAACGATGAACAAAAAACTTAGGCACATGGCCAACTCAAAAGGGGGGATTTTGGGGGTCGTTGGTCATCCCTGTCACTCCAGAACTAAACAAAGTCAGAAGTTTCTCCCAGCTAGTATCTTCTTTCACCATAATACCGCATTCACCCTTTCATATTGGGGGACGTCCTAGTAACTCCCAATTTTTAAAACATTTTTTATTGACGTGTAAAAACAAAAAAGATAACAATAAAATGGTAACAATAATTCATTTGTGTCGAGGGCGGGGGAAGAAAAAACAAAAGGTGATTAGTAGGACCCTCCCAACCCCGTCTAATTGATAGACTGCCCGTTCCACTAGGTTTGTAAAAGGAACCTCGCTTCTGCGGGTCAGTCTCTAGGTGGGGATGCCCTCTAGATGGGGGTGAATGGAGAAAAGAAAATTTTTGACTTTGATCATATCTAATATCTATATATAAATTCGTATTCCTGCCTCACAATTTGATTAATATATACAAAAGGTACGTAAATACTTAATTCATTGCTATATTATTCTTGCAAAAATAGACGATTAAGAGATGACGCCATTTGCATATTACATTAAGGGAAATCGATTTATTAAATAGCGGTGTGTTAGTTATTGCTTGTCGCGAGAGGATTGTTTTAAGTGTTCTATTTAAGTTTATCATTTAAATTTGATTTATATTGAGAACATATTTAATTTTATTTTTACCAACATCGATTTTTTTTTATAAACCGATTTCAGTTATTTGAGTTTTGGGTTATTTCCCTTGGCCGCTAACTTTCTTCTTTTTGATTTTCGGCGGATAATCAAACTAAAAATAATTCACACAAACTTTCAAGCATTATTTTTGGAATCAGTTCAAATAAAATAATTTTCGTGATTTCACAATCCAGTGGATTTTTATTTTAAAATAAACAAACAATCCAATTCAACTACGATTCTTTATTTAAAACAGAAACAAACAAAAAACTGCCATTTACGGTTTTTGACAGTTTTTCTTCACATTTTTTTTTTTTTTTACATCATAACTGCTATTTTTTTTTTCCTTTTAATAGCACAATAAGTCAGAACTCATCATTTTTATAACGCTTTGGTCGGCTCTGATCAAAATACAGTAGATGTTCATATGCTATACATAATTGTTTCTAGTATAATTCCAGACTGTTGCCAATCAATTCTCGTTTACTTCTATTTCATATGCGATCAAACTTTAGGCGGCTTTTAAAGAATCAGATATAAAGTCTCCTATCCCTGAGCAGGTCATTTTTTTTACTCCTCTTTCTTGGGGGGGGGGGTCAATATTTATCGCTTCTTTTAAAGCTTTCCCTGGTCTATTCTTTTGAAGTAACCTTCTAACAAGCTCTCCCACTAGTTAACCAGGGGCTTTCATCAATTCTTTCAACATGGGTATACTATCGAAAGTTCTCCCTTTTCAGGAGTTAGATTTTCCCTCGGTGCTTCTATTTTTATTTTTTTATTCATTTATTAATTTTTTTTTTTTTTTTTGCATTTTCACCCTAGACAAGGCACAGTGCCACTTCGATGTAGGAGGCTACTATTTGGAACATAATTGCAGAGATACTATGAAGGGAGTTGAGCAGCAAGATGTCTGTTCACTTGAACTTCTGCATGTCAGTACGGTCGGAGAAGCAGGAACCTAAAAAAGGAATTCCAAAGTCTGCCAGTTATAGGGAGGAAACTATTAGAGTAGATGGCTTTCTGGCATTTGTGGATCTCTAGTGTGTAGGGGTGGAATTTTGCTGCTTGTCAGGTTTGTCGGGGATATTTATGTCGAGGGGATACAAGGGTTTGTAGTTTGTAATATTTGTTTACTGGTTGTTATAAATGACAAAGTGGATACAAATATTAGCTTGAGAGGAATATTTTATTTTTCTTAGTTTTTACATACTTTTAGAATTCTGTGTCTGCTCTTCGCAGGACACGTGTGACAACGTAGAAGCCTGGAGACTGACTGTCCAATCCTTTTTAGGTCAATCATCGGTCAAAGAGAGAAAGAGAGAGAGTGTGTGTGTGGGGGGGGGTGAGCGAGCAGCAACAGCAGAAGAGAAAAGAGAATAGATTTTTGGGTATCTTGGTTAGTTGAGTTCTTTTAGAGAAAGATAGGATTAAAGAATGTCTTTTCTTCATGGTAGTAGTATGTGGCCTGAGGTCACTTAGGTTCACTCCTACAAGTTCGTCGGAGCATAAATAACGGAAAACATTGAATTTCAAGTAAAACAGATGGTACCTACATAATGGTACATACGTCGCAAATAGTAACATATCCAAACATTACGGAAAACGATAAGGCACAACATTAATTAATTAATCTTCCGATTTGAATAGGAGAGTTAAGAGGGGAAGTAATTAAGTCTTCAGTTTTTCGGAAATCTGATGCCAAAATTCAATCAATAATTTTTTATAAAAACAAATTAAAACAGTTAAAAAGAAGTTTTTTTTTTAATTCACAAATTACGTATGTGTATTTTGGTTTTCTGAATAAATCCGTCCGCTATACATGGTGTTTGAACTGAGTTACTTCCACTTTGCTTATCTCACGTGACCCAATATGTCCGCCTCGGCATGTAACTTTATCGAAGTATGTTTACTAGGTACCGCCAACGCGCACCACAGATTTACTCCCCCCATATGTAACACGATGTAACTGTAATTTAATTTAATATTATTATCCTAACTTTTTTACCATTTAAAAGAAGCTTCAAATAAACTGCTAATTAAAAAAAAAAAAAATACAGCATACGAAAATAATGAAAATGTGAGACTAAAATCGTATTTACATTATCAACGCTTTAAAACAACGTTCCTTTGTAGTGACCATTGTGAAGCCGTAAACACACCCATGTTTTAAAAAATCTAGCAAAAATTACCTGATGGTCAGATGTTCATAAAATTTTCAATACTAATCCATTTTTAAATTAACTTACATATTAAAAGTAGGTTTCGTTAAATATATGAGGGGAAATGTTTTTTTAGGTGTTCTACCCTCCACTATATTTCATGCTACGAAAACTAAACAAAACAAATGTAGGCCCATAAAAATTGCAACGTTTTTCTCGATAATATTTTTCTTGATGATATAATTATTTGAATTACAACAAAAGAACGGAATTCTAAAACATAATTAATTTTTAAAAGATTTAAATGATATTAAATTCCAATATTCTGCGATATGAAGTTTAAATATAAAATTTTTTATAACAGGTTTCCAATATTAAGAAAAATATTCATATAATAGAGGTCCTGGATATGACCTTAAACTAGATGCAGTGGTGAGGGAGACCCCAGTTTGCGGGCTTTGGGGAGTGTGAAGCCACCCCTTAATTGCCATTGCTCCCAGGTCCACTCTGACCCAGAGTAGTAGTACCTGTTAGGGTCCCAACTATGGGTTAAATAGAAACCGACTTGAAAACAAATATATTCTGTGAAAAAGTTTTTCTTTAAAATCTTTGGATTCGGCATTAAATAACCTGAAAAGGGTTGCTATGTCGTAAAACAAAAACAACCAACCAACCATATAACAGAATATATGACTATTCACCATGTTAAAATCGAAAATCCGGCATCAGCCTAAAAAAAACAAAAAAAAAAAAAAAAAAAAAACTTTGATTTCATTGTTTGGTGTTTATACACTATTGGAACGAAACTTCAGAAATCATAAAACTGAATTTCACGTAAAAGCAATGATATCTACGTATTCCTTGTATTTTTAAGATGATTATATCCAAAAATTACAAAAATTGATGAGGTAGAAAATTATTTATTAAAGAAAATAAAAAAATAGAATTTGATGAAAACGATCGTAAGACACAGGAGAGTTCAAAAAGGGAGGTAATTTTCCATTTTGATTTAAACAAGATGGCAGCAATATTTCACCTGCTACCACAATTAATTTTTTTTAAATAATTCATTAATATTCAGATAATTCCGACTGCATAATTTGAAAGCTAACATAGTAACTTATTAGAATTGATAAAAAAAAAATCAGTTGAAACTATTGTTTTTTTTTTATATGAAAACTCTATTTATCGACTACAAAATCTCGTCCCAATAGCGCAGAAGCGCCGATTGTTTTAATTAAAGTAGTGACAAGTTTATTTTTGCGACTATTTAAAAAAAAAATGTACGGAGGCTTCTAATTAACAGTCCTGTTATTTACATAATTTTAGTCAACGGAGACAACGTTAAAATTAATTTAATACGATTAAATCTCGTTCGTGTAGTTTGCGAAAAAGAAATCTATTTGTTTTACAAAAGTAAGCCTTATATTAATTTTTATCCATTTTTTTTTATTGTAAATGTTTATTTATTCATACATTTCTGGGTACTTCTACACTTTATCGCCGAAACTGGAGACGCTATTTTATTTCGCGCACCTGTCATCCAAATCCAAGGGAGAAATCATTATTTTTAAACTATGATCGAAGCATAAAATAAATAACAAAATTAAACTAGATAATGATTTTTCGGTTTCATTTAAATTAATTTGTTGTTGACCCTTCAAAGTTGCTTAAATTCCAAAAAATGTTACATTAAAATTATTCATTTGTTTGAAAAAAAACAAAAACAAAAAAAAAACAAACAAAAAACTATTTTATAAAAATCCAATGCTGCTTTCATTACAAAATTCTTTTATCAAAATTATATTTTCTTACGCAAACTTTTCAATAAATGTTTTTACAATTATATTTTGATAAGTTTTTATACAGTAAATGTTTTGATTTCAAATGGCGCTCGTCTAGTTTAGACATTTATGAATATATCATTTTCATTTTCTGTTTTTAATTTATATATATATATATATATATATATATATATATATATATATATATATATATATATAGTCATCCAAATACAGTATTGTTTCGCTGTTTCACAGCTCATCAGTGTGATGGCATGGACAACCCCTTAGGTCCTATCCTTGCCAACGAGTTGGGTTTTATGAATTAAAACTTCTCAAATCACCACATAACACTCCTGCTTTATATATATATATATATATATATATATATATATATATATATATATATATATATATATATATATATATATATATATATATATACATTTCATGAAAAACTTTCCTGTTTTCATTAATTAAATCGAAATATTTTCACTTAAACAATTACGGATATATGTTCTCTTTCACTCTATTTACTTTTTCTCATAGTTTTTTTTTTCCGGAAGTAATTAATATCTTTTTTAATTTTTTTGTTACTTATTTCTAACTTCGGTTATAGTTTAAAATACTGATTTCTCCCTTGGACTTGAATGACAGGTGCGCGAAATAAAATGGCGTCTCCAGTTTCGGTGATAAAGTGTAGAAGCACCATTTCTGCATAAAAACATGAAAAGTTTATCGAGTAACGTATGATTTTTTAAAATTGTTTTTGCGAGGTTTATCTTACATTGATATCATTAACGCGGAATAGTTTTTTTTTATTTATTTATTTGTTTTTTTTTTTTGTAATATATGAGAAATTACTTTTTTGAAAGTTATGCACTTATGTTATCGTGCTAAAATAATAACGTTATTATTTAGAAAGCCATTCTTAATATGGGGTGTGGAGAGAGTTTTGTATTTTTTTTTTACTATTTTGTACTTTCAACTAGCAATGAGATAAAAAGATATCGTAAAACTCAAATTTAGCTTGTAAATACGATTTCAAACAAAAGCAGGTTTATATAAGTACCATTTTTTATTATTAGCATCTACGATTTATTTAATGAAAAAAATAATTTTAGCCTATTTTTATTTTCGCTCCTTTTTTGACTACTGTTCAAATGTTAATATTTTATATTTAATATACAAATATTTATATTATTGAGCCATTAAACTGTGTTAATCTTAAAACCTAACAAAATTATAACAAAGATTAATTAATTGCAGTTTTAAAAAGAAAAATAAAGGTTTTTAAAAAATCATTACGTCGCTTCTGCTGTTCCATACTTATTAAAATCTTTGTATAGTGAAAATAAGTGCTGACGTCAGAGAATTTGTATTCTGTTCTTCACAATCGGTTGGAGGTTCCTAATATTTACCCTTATTGGAACAGCTTTTCACGAATAATTAATTTTCTACCTTAACGTTTTCCGTAATTTTTGGATATGTTGCTATTTACTACTTGTTGTGTTGTGGGTACATATTAGATACACATATAACGGGGCTCTCAGAACAGGGATGATAATGGCATTTATAGCAGAGAGAGAGAGAGAGAGAGAGAGAGAGAGAGAGAGAGAGAGAGAGACGTTTATATTCTTGGTATGCAGAGGAGGGGGCACATTATTTGAGGAGAGAGTTATACAAAGTTCATTAATGGTGATGATAAAACACATTTACCTTTTCAGTTGGTGGAATGACGACACGAAAACAAACAGTTATAAAATATAGATGGTTGATTTCTTTATTCCTCAGCCAGTCGATTGATGATGTCAGGAATTCAAACTTGTATAGCTACATAGTCACTCTCCCACCCTTCGCCTCCAAGGGCAACAGCTTCACTCTCTGACCCTTTCTCTCTCTGGCTGTGAGTGTGACTCTCTGATTATCTGATTCTAACTTCGTACCCCATCTCAATATACTGAGAATCTACTTTGCTTATGACATCAGAAGTGTGCTGTTAACCAACGTGACTAAATTTCACGTGGATTTTACATATGTCTGCCCAACCACACTTTTGGCAAACAAAGAATTCCCAATTTTAATTGTTCAATATCTAACTTGTTTTTAATCATTATCTATAAACTCGCATTGTCCATTCTTTTAACTGACATATTTAATATCCAGTTATTTCTAAAAGAATGGGCAATCGCCCTCTCTCTCTCTCTCTGACATACATAATATTTAGGTATTTCTAAAAGAATTAACAATCAACTGCATTCCTAGGATTTCAATTATCCATTATTTTTACACTTGCTTACAGGGTTCGATTCTAGCCTTTTCTTAATATCATCTTCACTTATCTAGTATGTCTTCTTACTTACATGAGAAGGGGACAGCTCTTCATGTAAAAATTTGTTTTACCTGAAATTCAATATTTTTTCGTTATTTAAATATAAAAGCATATTTTCCTCATTAAGAACTGACCTTGTGTCTAACTATGCTATCGCGTGAAGGCAAATAAATAGTGATTGGTGACGATAATAACGACAACAAAAAATGCAATCGACGTTCAGCAATATTTCAATCGAATGCGACAGCAATCGAAATATGATTTAAAAGTAATGTTAAAATATTTTTCGAAAAATACTGAAAAAACAGGAAGATGATAATCAAGATGAACTTGTTTGTTAGTTGGAAGGAAAAAATGTTTGGAAAAGTTCCGAATAAACTTGTAAACAATTTAACGCTTATTTTGCTGTCGGTTGATATGAGAGAAGAAAAAAAATGGTGTGTATAAGGGGGTTGCTTGAGCAAAAAAAAAAAAAAAAAAAAAAAAAAAAAGGAATAGTAAGCCAGGCTCGAACCCGTAAGGCGCGAGAGAAAAAGGAGGTGAAAAAAAATGAAAGAGTCTTATTGATGCGCCCTCCGCGATCGTGACGTAACGGACGTTCAAAATAACCACTTTTATGCGACGTCGTTCACGCGAGGTTTGAATGACTTGCAAAAATGTCGACGAAAAAAGTGACCCTCTCCTTGTAAGAAAACGGCCCAGTTGACGGTAAAAAAAAATGAATGTTTTGGAACAATTTTCGGATATTTGTCGGCCAAGAAACCGAACTTTAAAAGGATACTAATTTTGTCAGTGTTGGTCACAAGTTTTAGCCATACATACATACATACATACATACATACATACATACATACACACACAAACCGACGATTGAGATTTATATTATAGAAGAAGATAAAACTTTACTGGAACGATTACTTTCTGTACGTGTCGTTGGCTATCTTATTTAATCAAATATGCGCGCATATATATATATATATATATATATATATATATATATATATATATATATATATATATATAATTATTTCATTTAATCACATAAATTAATATACGAAAGTATAAATTTATGCGTAAACGTTAAGTATTTACTTCAAAAGTGCTCAATACGTAGGTAGAGCTAGGTAGTAAGTTATAAGATATATATGGTAATTAAAATCGCCATATATATTTTATAACTTACTCTCTCTCTCTCTCTCTCTCTCTCTCTATATATATATATATATATATATATATATATATATATATATATATATATATGTATATGTGTGTGTGTGTGCGTGTGTGTGTGTGTGGAATCATTCCAATATTTTTCCCGATTCCGATACAATTACCGATTCCGTGCTAAATTTCCGATTCCAATACAATTTTCGATTCCGATTCTTTATAAATCTCTAATTATTTAACTCTAAGATTGTAATTTGCCCCGATTTTCGTAAAAACACATATTTAATATGCAGATATTTTCCTAAACGTAAAAATACACTGTGATGGATGATCTATGTATTTTAGCTTTACTGATAATTGAAAATCAATCAATATTTATTATTGTATCATTATTACCAGCAATGGAAGATTTTGGTTTAAACAAAATCAAATGAAAAAAAAAAAAAAAACAGACAATTTAAAGAATCAGTTTGGCACGGAACATAAGAATAAATTTTTTCCGATTCCAATACCGATTCTGATACCCCCAAATTTTTTGATTTTCCGATTACTGATTTCGATTCCGATTAATCGCTCCAACACTAATATATATATATATATATATATATATATATATATATATATATATATATATATATATATATTTAAACAGACATTGTTAAAAACAACAGAAGCTTCTGTATTGTCATAACTTATTATGTTTTCATTTATATTTTATATATATTTTACATTTTCATATATATATATATATATATATATATATATATATATATATATATTTAAACAGACATTGTTAAAAACAAAAGAAGCTTCTGTATTGTCATACCTTATTATGTTTTCATTTTTTCGTATTATCTCTTTTGTATATATGTCGAAGGTATGAATATATGGTAAATGTATTTTTACTTCTCGAAGTGTCCGCGTTTTTTTTTGTTTTTTTTTAACTTTTAACTTTTCGTGTAATTATCTATACATCTTAAGAAATATATGTGGGAGACTACGTGGGAATTATGGGAAGATTTATTAAAATATTAGTTGGGTTGCAAGCAAAGGTGCGTGTAAGGGTCGGTGGGTCTGCTGGCGATGGTGGGGGCGTTAATATCATGGGGAATGGGAGAGCGTGCCTGTTCTAGAGTCAGTAGCAGAAATATATTAGTCCTCGCGTGAAAGAGCAGGACACAAAATGTTTTAAATAATAATAATAATATAATAACAATAACAAAGACTTTCGCTGGCGAGGACTACTATTGACCGTACATTTTGTGTCAATTTAAAAAACATTATCTTTCATCTAGCAATTAATGATATAGATATAAAATTTTCAATGACTTTTTTAAAAAGTGCAACAGAATGTACATTACATAAAATAAATCCAAGGTAAATTTTTTTTATTCAATTTAAATTAAATTTTTATACCTTCCTTTGTAACATTTGTAAAAAGTGTACTGGAGATAAATACACTTCAAATTGAACCTTGTACCTTTATTTTTAAAGCCTATAGTAAAAACATTTTGTTTAACAATTTTCATGCCTTGGATGAAATGCTTTTCTAACTTGTATATATATATATATATATATATATATATATATATATATATATATATATATATATATATATAAGGGGATGGTCACCAACAATGTGTATTTTTTAACATTATTTCATTATTCCGTGTTTTGGTTTTTCATTGAAAATTATGTTTAGATCATTCTAATAATGTTTTTAAATCATTGAAATCGTTTTTAACGCGTTTCAGACGTTCTGTGAAGCGTCCTCTTCAGCAAGTATTTAAAATGTTTAGAATATATTCAAGATGTGTTAAAAGGTAAAAGAACATTTTCGTAGTTCATTTGAAATGTTTCCGAGAGGTGGAACTATGTGTAAATGATTCTACTTTTCATTCGTATGTTCAATTTTTATTACTGGTTCATTGGGCTGAACTGTGGTCAATGATGTCTTATGTTTCTCCCACCCCCCTCTCTGTCTGTCTGTCTCTCTCTCTCTCTCTCTCTCTCTCTCTGCTTGCGTTTCTATTTATCTTTCTTTGTTTTTTTCTCATTGTTTTACTTTTTTACTCTTACTTGAGTGGGGGTGAGGGGCCCATTGGTACTTGGTCAATTGGGTGCATAGTGTAGGATGTGTGTGGGTGTGTGTGGGGGGAGGAGTGTGTGTGTGTTTTGTTTTATTGGTTTGAAGAATGTATGTTCTGTTTTATAGTATTATAAAGTTATTTGCTTCCCTAGGAAGGTAACTGTGATCCAAGGTCATTACTAATGTATTTGTGCGAGGAGGGGGGGGCAGCTCCTCTAAAATAAGGGTAGGGGTGTTTTCATTCAATTTTGATATTTATATTTTGGATTCTTAGATTTTAGTATTATGATTTTTCGTTTCAGTCTTAGACTGTTTGGGTATTGTTAATATTATGTTTGTTTAGATAAAGAGGTGTATTTATAAATATATATAGGGGATTTTTATATGTTTCTATTTATTTGTCTCCCCATGTGGGTATGATCAGACCCAGGATCGGTTCTTAGTGTGGAGAAGATCTCGTTCCCCAGAGGAGAGTTGCCACTTGGAGGGGTATAGGTATGGGAGGAGGGATGATAGAAATTATGATAGTTATCTCAGTCATGAAGGATTTCTCCTCCACTGACTGAGGAGAGAGCGAGGTGTTGGAACAGATATTACACTATGGTTCTAGATGTTTTCTAGTGTTGTTGGTTTCGAGGTCAAGTAGGGTTGGTATTGTTCAATGTGCTGTATTAGAGACAGGGGTGTTATGTCTGTGTGTGGTTGTATGCGTGTGTGCCTCTGTGTGTGTATGTGTGTGTGTGTGTGTGTTTTAATGTGTCGGTTCTGATTTATATGTGGTTGTATATATGTATATGTAC